>NW_018020600.1:327699-529110 GCF_002006095.1 Pseudomyrmex gracilis
TATATATATATATATATATATATATATACTATATATATGTATATAAATCGGAGAATATATAATTATTATTAACCACGCGGCAGACACACGGCGAGTATGTACAGGTGTTCCCAGCGTATTTAGTACCTGTTTGTAAATCGTACATAGCAAATGTGGTCTGATAGAAGCTGCCATGGTGTTGATCCGGGCTAACTCAAAGTAATCTATTCCGACAGTTGGATCAGAAACCAATTAATTTTATTGGATATGATTTGAATTTGTATCGACATATTGGGAATATGAGGAAAATATCTCTATTAATATGATTAATTGACCAATAAGAGAATCCGTCTCATTACTGTAATACACTCAGATGTAACTAGTTCGAGTAGTCTGTGACAAATTATTATTTAAATCGATATGAAATTTTTATTCAACCATTAAAAACAGAAAATCAAACTTGCAAAGTAAAGATATAAACTTAAAAAGAATAATGATTATATTGTTACGCGTAAATACAATGAAACAATCTATCCTTTTAATGCGCCGTTCACGACAGATTATATCGAGAGGCGCGACAAATGGATTTAAGGCAGCACCGGGTGGCAACACAACAGAATAAGCCGTTACACTCTTTTCAATACTTCCTATACATGCGCCGCTGCATTCTGCAACTTTACTGCGCGGCGCAACATCGTGACGTGGCCATAAATAACGCCGAAATAGCGTGTCCAACGTCCGACCAATAAATCTACATATAACTCCGGAGGATAAAATAAAGTTATGGGCCCGCTTCATGCACTGATACAAACCGATAGTTTATCCTGCTTTGACTGCTGCAAGTAGTCACCTCGCCCTTCCGACATCCTCTTTAGTTCTGCTTTTTGCCGTACACCGGAAACTCGACAACCCCCTTCATGCTCTTTTCACTCGCCGCGCCCTTTTCCCGTTTGCGTATCTCTCCTCCTCTCCCGCCTCTCCTACACACTGATTCACACGCATGCCGTCCCGGTTTGTTGGCCCCGACTCATCCTCCGCTTCGTCCCCCGCGGCGCGTCATGCATCCGCTATACGAAAATGCATTATTACGTTGACACGTACACAAACTCGATTCCGCGAAACCCCAGACACGTAACTTTGTGATACATGATCCGCGAAACCCCGAAGTAGGTGTGTACGTGTAATGCGTATACAGGATGCACCAAGAAACGTATCTGAGAGAGAGAGAAAGTTCATTCTCTGTGGAATTTCAGAATCTATTTAGGAAACATTTAATCCAAGAATTCCGTCTTTCAGGAATTTCTAATTTTCGATATTAAACACTTTGATTTATATCTCCAATATTTGAAATTCAAAATTGCAAAGTAGTTCTTTCACTACATATACACGTGGCAAGAATTTATTGTAGTAACTGTACGTATCTTTTTAAAACTAGTGATCTCTCCATTCTGTAATATAAGCGTTTATGTATATACAAACATTTCAAGCAAATGTATATGACATTAAATTAAACATGCTATAACATGCTTTTTAATAATTAAGAATTTTTTTCAATCTCTTTTTTAAAAATCCGGAAATCACGGCATTTAACACGTTTTAAGTTTAAAGGGCACGGAAATAATTTTAACGTTTCTTTTCCGAAAAAGAAAAAACGTGCACCGACTGGAACAGAAGGTAAGAACGACACCAGCAGAGCAACAACGTTTCAGTTTCCTACTCGATGCCCAAGCTAGGCAGTCGCGTCGACGGTCGCGGGCGCTAAACAAGGACGCTGTAATTAAATTTTTGTCCGCCTCGTATTTTTTTCTCTCCTTTTTTATTTGTCCTGGAAGCATGCGCTAGGCGATGCAATTAGTGTCGTAGTAAAGCTGCGCGGCATCCTTCGTAACGCGAGGAAGCCGGTGCCGCTACTTACGCGGACCGTTGAAATAAACGTGTTTCTTGCAAATTTAATGTTGATTTCCATATACCGCGTACCAAAAATCTCTTGGGCTGGCGAGGCTCACGTTTCTCGGATGCTACCGGGACGGGAAATAAAGAAGGCGAAGACGGCGGCGCAAGAAGCGAATATAAATAGTAAACACGAACTATACATATATACGCGATACGAAAAACCGAATAAACTGCTGAATAAAGTGCGAAGCAAATCTGGTTCTTTTTTTNAAATGACTTAAAAATANCGAAAGATCTACGATATATGAGTTATATATTTTCGTATATATTAATAATTTTTTTTTTATTATACTATCGCATTCCGAAAATATCATTTCTCCTCTGCAAGCGTGGAAGAAACGAGACGAGGATACGCAACAAAGCAAATAAAGTTTTTTTATATGTATAAATAATGAATAGAATACAGACTGCAACGTTGCGAAACAAACTTGATTGTGTTCTCTCTATTTTTCTTTTTTTTATCGATGGTAAAGTAATAACATTTATTGAAATATCTGCATATTATCAACTATCCGNTGATGTGTACGTTACTTCCTCAAACTTCCATCGTGAAAGAAATACAGTTCGTCTCTTACGCTGAGAGCCGCGCACGCGCGCGATGGCTGCTGGTTATACGTACACTATTGAAATAAACATGTTCCTTATAAATTTGAAATTGTTTTTCCTCTTCATGGAAGAATTTCTCCGCTCCTGAGTTTCTCGGCATAANTGCTCAACGAATAACTAGGTAAATAATAAATGTCACTTTTCCTCCATCATTTGTGTAAAAAAACAACATGATTACGTTATTTATATGATCGTAACGATACACGTGTATAAAAAGTCTCGGTCATTGTGAACGAAAATAATTCACTGTGAGATAGAAAATTGAAATACATCGCTTCTTCACTTAAACATCGATCCAAATATATAGAGTTGACCCGGTGACAAAAGTCATTGCGCACTGCTGCTACTTATGAATAAGCCACTTCTGTATAAACGTGCTTCTTATAAATTTAACGTTGACTTTTCTCTCCATAACGCAAAAGTCCGAAAAACCTTCCAGCTGCANGGAAGGAACACACCTCCTGAGTCGCCTCCGGGTGCGCGATAAAAGAGAGAAGTAAAGTCGCGCGCGGGAAGAAAATAAATAAGAAAACGTGAATAACTACCGGAATAAATTGCGCTAGTCTGTGAAAACGCGGTCAGCGAACCCCCGTCTGCTGCTGCTTCTTCTTCTTCTTCTCCGTCGACAAACAGATACATATACATATATACGTGCATATATATGTAACGTTTATCCAAAACATCTGCATGTTATCGATTATATCGGTAGTAGCGTGCGGCATGAACGCGCCGCGTGGGTGTTTCAACAAAGAACGTGGGTTACACTTTCACGTTTTGTCTCGAAAAGACAAAAGACGTTGGAGAGCTTCTTCCATCGCGTGTTTTGCAGGAGAAAACAGGATTTCTCCTTAGATTCTTGCGAGCGCGTTGCGATACGGTTATATTGTTCGGCAAACCAGCTTCACGCCGAGCGCGTGTTATGTTACCGGTTATTGATGAAAGTTTTCGCGACTGTGACGCGTAATGTTATTAGCGCGATTGTATACGAGCGCGCCTAAGTTCGCGTTTGGTGCACAGTGCAACGGGAGGCACCGCCACACCGAGACGACCAGCGTGTATATTATCGATCGCTCTTACAACTAGAGCATCGTGTATTTTCTCTTCTGTACGCGTTAACGTAGAGCCGCGCGGATTTGTGCTACACATGATTTCGGTCGCGTGTGGCATAGTTGCCAAAGTCAACAATGAACGATAAAGCGCTCAGGTCCGGTTCGCAGACAGTCTACGAATAATTATGCCTGTCCACCAGCAGCACAGAACGAGATATTCCGTTATTCACGTTACCGGTCGTAATTAACTCGGTAGTCCTCGCGGTGTGGTCCATTCCCGCGTTTCTGCATTCTCGCGCGCAAATAAATGTGTTAGGCACAGAGAGACAGAAGGAAATACATTATAACAGCTCTTGTAATAGAAATGTCAACACGACCGACAAATGACTAATTGAAAAAACTCAACATAAATAACGCAATTGTGTCGCTCTTGAAATGTACGCATCTTATCGGTAATGAGAGACAGCCTCGAAACGTATTTTAAAAATATTCAGTAAATTTTTCTCTCAACTACATTCCTTTGTCGTCATCTCGAAAGAGAATATGTATAACGCGCTTCATTTGCGTGACTCAATCGAATAGCACGAATAATATAATACAACATACATTTTTCTCTCTCGATTTATTGCCGCATAATCTCGCGATAAAATAAATAAATAAATAAATAAATAAATAAATAAATAAATAAACGAGAATGAAATAAATGACGGCACAAAAATCCTGAATAGTTTATACATTGAGAAACTTTTGCCATTTAAAAAAATATCAAATTATCATTATTAAATCTCTGTCAAACGTGAAATATTATGTATCGAGACTGCAGGGTATCTTTAACGCGCGCTGTAAAAGTGCAAAAAAAAAATATAACGAGTAACTCTCCTGTATTTTCAATAACGGCGAATTATTTATTTCTAATTGCTTCACGCTTGCTTTGAATACTCTTCTTTCGCTTGTATAGAAATATATTTAATGTAAACAATGTATGAAAACAATATTATAATTTCTGTGGAGCAGAAGTTATAATATATTTTGATATAATTTTAGTAACCATTCTTTAGAACACTACACACATTAGTTTTTATTTTTGCAGCTCAGGTCCTCTAACAATGTAAACTCGCACCTATCAATCAATGGAAACTTGCACCTGCATTTCTATTGTGACAGTTTCACGATTGTAATTAATGTCATTTCTACTGATAATAATAATGAAGACCCATTTCATTAATTACTTGAACAAAACGAAAGCGTATCAATAGCATAACAATACAAAACCGACAACTAATCGATGCCCACTATGGTTTCCTTTATATTCGTGCACGCATAAAAATTGAATGTTACAGTTAACAATAAAATCCTTGGCGCAACGCCAAATCTGATATTCTCCACACGCTGTCGACATAATTATCGCGAATCCAGCAGAAATGGATTATTAAATCCAACTCTGCACAATTTATATAATATCACGTAAAATTCACATATTACGTGACATGACGTTCCAATATCAGTGAGATAATGTCGACAATTGATAAAAAGGGAATTAGTAAAAATATTAATAAACATTTTCTGAAAATTTGAAATAATAAAAAGATCACAGAAAAGAATACGATATTGTGCTTTCATTTGTTACATTAATCAATACAAACAAATTCGATTTTTTGGATGTGCGCGCGCGCTTGCAAATAAAATATTTAAAAAAAAATTTCTCTTTTTGAATAAGCGCTCTTCTAACACGTGAGAAAAATTATTCGTTATAAAAAATTAATTTAAATTCCGAACGAGAGCGAATTGATATGTTCGTTATAATAGCCGCGATTCGGAAAATATGCAGAGCGATAGGAATTGAGAGCGCGCGAAATCAACGAATTTGCCGACCGCGCTTCTGGCGCGATTTTCACGGCTATTTTCCACTCACGCTGTGGTAATTAATACTACTTTCGTTCAGCACGTTGCTGAGATGCGCCTGAATGGTCGCGTCGCGCCTTTGAAATTGAAGCAGCCGCGCGATAGCGAGCGCGTTCTCGTTTACCGCTTTTAAGATGTGTGTAGCAAGCAATGTGCGTGCCATCTTCCAGTTCTTTCCTCTTTCATATACGTACCTTCCCTCGTTATATATTCGCTTACTTTTTCCTACCATCTGAATGTCGATGCGCCGGTGTGTAACTAAAATCGCGCGCGAGCAACGTTACAAGAAAAGCGTCGCGGAATTTTTGCGTTCAAGTCGGAAAACGTGAAAAGACTGCGACTGGTTAAGCATGTTTCGTATTACCAACAACTCTTTTTTTTTTTTTAGAACCGTATGCTTTTTACACCACGCGCGTCCCCTTCATAATCATCGAGACGTCAGCGTCTGGGATTTCACTCTGAATATCTTATTGAGGACAGATATTCCTCGAACAAACGCAAATTTGAATAAGCGCGCGCGATACACACCGCACGAGCGTTTATCCGATAAGCATTGTTTGAATAACAAAGCGCGCTGTGTGCTGAGCCACGCCAAATATTTACCTCGAAATTCATGCATTTTTAACAACAAGTTGTTTTATGGTTTATTAATTGCGATTTTCTGGGATAAATATCCCGAGTCCCAAATTAATAATTGAAGGAGATTGCGTTCTGTAAATTTACCGCGACTAGTGCCTGATAAAATTCATAAACCGCTGCCGTTACGGAATTTCAGACGTGAAATTTAAACAGCGTTTCCAAATACGCACTGCATTTTTTTATACATTTATTGTGTAACATGCATTATAGAAAATTATGTCGCGTTCTAGCATTGGTCATGATTTGTACAACGCGCGTAGACTGAGAAAGAGATATGTCACTCCGACGACACAGTTCGCGCGATATACCGCGAACGGCGTTAAATCGCACGCTTCAAAAGCTGCCGATAAGCAGTGTTGTGCGACTGTTCCCGAGGACGGCAGGTACAAGCGCTGTAACAAAGCGGGGCGCGTACACGTTAAACCGCACGAACGTGTGCACGCGCGAGATGCGCGTACAATCTGTTCGGGTTTCGCCTTTCAGACGAATGTTCGATATAAAGGAGGAGGGTTTTGTCCTGAATTCTCAGTAGCATGAGACATGGGAGACGAGTAAAGCGCGAGAGAGGGCGGCAAAAGGAGAGAGAAAGTAGGAGGAGGAGGACTAGGCCTTTATATATAGAGAAGTGGAAAACAGAACGGTAGCTCATTAGCGGTAACAGGCTGCCGAGGAAGAGAAGGAAGCTCGTTATCCATGGGTACACACTAGTACATATCTACTTCGTAATCCGTACTTGTACAGCTCGAACTCGCCGCTTCTACCTCTGTTCTCTCCCGTTCTCCTCCCTCTTCCTCTTCATCTCTTTTCCGTCAACACATCTCCTCGTCGCCGTGCATTTCCCTTTCTCGCATCGGGCGCAACCGTGTCCGCGACACAACTGCACGTGCACCGCGTTATAAATATATATGCACACGTGCAGCGCAAAGCTAAAATTTCTATTGTTAAATAGCGCGCGTGTATTCGTATATATTTGATGGAAACTGCGGCGCACAGTTATTACGCGACGCGCAGTTTGATGTGACTCCGAAGTTGAATTATATCTACCGTACATATGAAGAATGAACATTAATGGGCGGTGTCTACTTGTTTCGACAGTGGCGCGGCTCCTGCTTTTCGCGCTTATACACGCGGCGCGCGCGTTAGCTCGCAATCCTATTACCACCGGCACGGTTACCGGTAGGAGTGCAAATGCAATCGCGGTATAATTTAAGCGGATCAAGAACTTGGATTAGCAGGGACATAATGAACGATTCAATGATCAGGAAGCTATTAAGTCTGCTACCTCGCGTAGCGTGTTATCGGCGATTGATCAAGAGTGTCTCCCGAATGTCTCCGAGTGATAAACCGCGACAATATTTTTATTTAATATTACAATAACGAGGCATCTTTTGGACTCTTATTTTCTCGTTAATCTTCTTTATACAACTCTTGTATTCTTCGTATTTATTTACATCTTTATATTTGTAATATTATTTTTGGCAATTTGTATTCTCTTTAATTATCATATTAAAATGTTTGAGAAGATAGGGGATACAAAAGAAATTACTTAACAAATTGTATTTTCTAACATTGTTATAAAAACGCGATGAGAAAAATGAAAGATAAGCCTCTCATTCATCGAGATTAACGCAAACGCGTAAAATGAAGTCGCCGAGCAATGGAAAAGAGACGTCTTCTCGCAAACTATGTATTAACAAGGGAAATTATTGGGTTTCGGGACCGACAGGCTGCCGCTACCATGACGTAGTGCGAGGCAGCCATATCCGGCGGAATGCTCGTTCCCAGTAATGCAATAACTGTGGCATCATAAGGGCAGGATACCACGAACAGCTAACATTCAGATTGGTCGGACCAGCGAAACTGACGGTACACACGCGCAGCAGCACCGCATACAGTCGTTGTATATGATGGAAAAAAAACGTACACAAAATTCTCCAATTAATATGCAATAACACGTACAAAAACTTTTTCAGAAGCAAAGCATATATATGTGTGTATAAAAAAAAAAGGAAATCCACATGCAGCTGAAATGATGCAATGTTTTCAGCATAACGGAACGTTATTTTTTATTTTGACACAGATTCGCAAAATTATTTAGATTTGTTCTTTTGTCTGTATATGATTATTTATTTTGATACAAAGTTTTATATATTGAACATTTAATTTAACATGTTGTAAATTTTGTATTTAACAGTATTTAAATAATATAACACGATGTTTACGCGCGCGAATATAACTCGAACAAATATCCGGCAAAACATCATGTAAGAAAAATTTATTTTTTATCTATTTTTTATCTATATTATTTAAACTTATCTTAAATGCATCACGTTATTATCAAGAGACAAAAAAACAAATTGCTCTCGCTCGATTGTAAATAGAATAGTTCATATATTCGCTATGATGCGGGATGTCACGCGCCACAAACTCCGGGAATAGATTGGTATTATAGTAGAGCACCTCTTTTATAAAAAAAAAAAAAAAAAAACGCTATATCCCAAAAATATAGAAGAGATAGAGATACACTCGTGTAACTCATGAAAGCTCTCGACTATGCTCGACGCGCATTTTCTTGCTCTAGAAACTTTTGCCAAACGTTCTATCTCGACTCAAAAATCTGTCGAACGAAACGAATCTGAAGTAATTTTGCCAGAGTTTTGCCTTTTCAGATTTTATTGCGATGCTTCTGTTTACGGGGAATCCTCGCCATGTGCTGTCTGGTTACTATTGGTGATGAAAAATGCACTTGGTCGGTCGTGCTTTAAGAAATGCCAGACGCAAGACGATATAAACCGTTCACCTAAGTTTTATCGCGCCATTCTTATTCGATGAAACTTCGACGGCGCGTAACAAAAATTTCAACTTTTCTTCCAAAGTCTTTTTGCGTAATTACATAAAAATAAGCATCTACATAAACGCGCGTTAACTATCTCTTTTATTTTATATTTATCGTTTTTCTGTAAATATAAAAAAATGTAAAAACACTGTTTTTCTCACATTATTTATAATTAAACGTTTCTTTTTATTTATGTTTAAAACTAATACACGACTATAAAGTTGACCGTAATTCCAAAAACCTAAATAAAAAAGAGCGACAGGAGTTCTTAAGTTTATGTACCCTCTTATATATTGTCTGCACGCGAAATTTAACTTGTCCGAAATGCAACGCGAAGGGCGTCAGCTCGAGCGTGCAATGATCGCTGATGCAAAGTCTCCCTGGCTCACAGGATATTTTATTTCAATGTCCAAATGGAAGAAGAGAAGGAGAATACAAAGTATATGTATTCACTGTAAAAGTAGCCGCTGAATATATATATACTAGATTAAATTTCGTTTTTCACATGCAGATGATCTATTGCTGAAGAATACTGGCGCGAGAAAAATATACGGAAAATCGCATTTTACAAAACACACTCTTTGTGCAGTTAAAGTTATTAATTTACAAGACATAAATGTTCTCGCATTTACTAATAAATTACATAATTTACTTGAAAACAGAATATATTTTTTTTAATTACGTTAACAATTAAAAATCTGCAATAATTCTTTTAAAAGCAGAAATGTATAAGAAGTAATTAATTTAAAACGGACCAACCTAACGCGATTGTTGAAATACGATTATTATCTGATATAATTGTACTGTCGAATAGCACAATGATACTAGACCACTTTGATTAACCGCATGTCAATACATACACGAAGATGGAAGGATAGCACAGGCGACGTTAAGTGGTATTCTCATGTACAGCAAGTGTGCCCAATTGAATCTGTCGAGTAAGCTCGATCTAATACCTTGAGATGTGTTACTGTCCCAAGTTCCCTACAAGACCGGCTTGATGAGAACTTAACATTTGCATATTGTTGACAATGCATACAGTTAATGCACATGTTTAGAAGTCGCTATTATGACATTTAGAATTTTTATATTTTCTCTCGGCAAATTTGAAAATGTTTGTACTATACAAAGCAATTCTTCCAATATTTTTTTAATCAAACAATTAGAGCAATTTAATTGTTACCAATGAACATTTTACTTTCGTTTGTGAAATTTTTATGTTCAAGTAAGATAATTATATTTTATATTCCACGCAATTATTAAACATAGTTAAACGTAAAAATAAAAGTGAAACAATATTTAGACACATATTACACTTTATCAAAATTTGTGAGCGCTCGAAAGACCGTGTCGTTATTACGAAACGGTGAATTATATGTCTCGTAACTTTTTTTCCCACGGGAGGGTTTCGTTCACATGTTTTCGTGCGTGTGCGAATATTATATGGACGAGAGTGTCTTTTACGTGTTTGTGATGATATATAACGTACATGTTTTTCTGTAACCTCCAGAAAGAATTTCCAGCATACACGTATTTTTACATCAAGTTATTGAAACACACGGGGGTGTGTGTACGTATCGCGTGCGTGGTTTCCGGTCGAAGGCAGAGATGTTATGCGTTTGACCTGTAAAGATTAACGTGCCGGCGCATTGTGGACTTTAATACGCTCGATCGGATACAGCCGGATGAATGCACACTGATGTTTTCTAGCAGAAAGAGCATTTCAAACCTACCTCGAAGTTCGATTTTACTTTTTTTTCACAAACACGGTTGAATAATTATTCGGTTTTATAATTACTTTCAAGGCAATTTGTTAGGCATGACTATCGATGATTATATACTTTTTAAATAAAAAGAACACAAGAAATTCTGATTACTTTAATTACCTAAAAAACATTGATAAAGATATCAAAATTAACTGTTTATTTCACTCTGTGCTGTATCGCACGTTTCTATCGACGTCGCGGCGCTAACTCGATAAAAAGATTCTAACAAACACACCACTCGCTGGCGTATGTCAAACTGTGGACTATTTTGAAACATTTTCGCCGATATTCTCGAGACTTGGAGCAACCACGACACCGTATATGTGATACGGCGCGTGTGCGTGTTCTCTCGCGAATGGCCAAGCACATGGCAAGCGAAGTGGAACAACGTCAGTTACAGTTTCTCGAAACTGGTATGTTCAACATCATTCTAGGAAACACATTCTCTCCGTGCAAATGCAGGATACTGGAGAGAACCGCGTATGCACGCTTTTTCGAACTAGGATGCTCTGTCATCACAACTTGAAAAACAACTTGTTCAAGCCTCTTTTTTCTGAAAAATAAAAAACAATTGATATGCAAAATTAACAGAACATTTCTAATATGGATTTTCGTAAAATTTTCTATAGTTTATTGATATATTTTTAATATATGTAGATATTTTAAAATTGTTTTTGTTCTACTTTGCAGTTTTAAGACATTTTCGACCAAAAGGGAGATGTAAGGAAAACTATATTATACACGTTCTACCTAGATACGCGCCTGTGCGGGAAACGTGCTTGCGCATTCATGGGATTTATCGTAAAATGTAGGATTTAGTATATGAAGGTTTTACACCTTGTGAGAGTTTGGAATTGGTTTTTTTTAAATAAAACTATGATTGCCAATACTCACGTCGTAATTTAAAAAACTTTAGCGTTAATAACTTTTTTGAAAATTAAATTTAAACATTTTATTTACTAGCACCTGTTATTCAACAAAAACATGAGTAAATAATACTTAATGATATATTAAAAAAAAATTAACTAATTAAAACTTTTGTTTAATGTAGATAAATAATTTGTTATTTTTCTTCAATTTAACTTTTTGTTCATTTTGCATTTGCCAAATAATACATTTTTTATTCGACTAGCACAACACAGGCGCGCGCTACGCGCACGCTATTGTTGTTTTTACTTAACGTGTTGTCAGTGAACACAACCTGTCACCGCGATGACAGATAGTATATACGTCTTATAAACCATATAATACACATATGAGAAATGTCAGAAATAACGCATGAAAATCAAACTCAAAAAATAGTGAGAGAGAGAAGTGAAAAAACAACACGTGACTAAAGTCACGTGACAGGGAAAAGGGTAAAAAAGAGAATATCATATATATATGTAATATTCTATATCTATATATAATACACACACATACGCATATATGTGTGTATATATATATACCGTAATCGCGTGAAGTCAGTAACACCGCCGCGGTCGCGCGGCCGAGGTCAGTGACTCCACCGCAGTCGCGCGACCGATGTCATTGACCCCGCCGCGGTCGCGTGCCCGCGGTCAGTGACCCCCCCCCCACCAAGGCCGCGCGCCCGCGGTCAATGACCCCCCTCCCACCAAGGCCGCGCGGCCGAGGTCAATGACCCCGCCAAGGCCGCGCGGCCGAGGTCAGTGACCCCGCCAAGGCCGCGCGGCCGAGGTCAGTGACCCCGCCAAAATCGCGCGGCGGAGGTCAGTGACATTTCTGTAGTATGTATATAATACATATAATACAATATAAAGTATAACATTATAAATATATAATAAATTATATGTATAATATATATATTATTTAATATATTATTTTTATTTTAACATATTCCGTCAGTAGACACAACATGTCACCGCGATGACAGCTAGTTCTGGTAAGATTCTTGTGTTTTATAATGCATCGGGCGCACTTCACCGCGGGGAAATTGTGAAATTTGATATCAGCAATCTCAAAACTTACGACGAACGATCCATAAAACTCAGGAGCGGAATTTACGGGCGCGAAGTATCTCGATGATTTTGCAGATGGAATTGAACGCTTCTCGCTCGTGATCTATAGATCTTTGGTTCGGGAAACACACGCGCGAAAAGAGATAGAGATTCAGAAATTACACTTTTCTCGACGACGCGACGCGACGGGCGACGATCGAGAACAGCACTCAACCGGTAATGTTCCGCATTTGTTTATCCGCGAGGGAGTGTCGCGAGACTTGTTGGTCGGTTGGGTCACTGCCAAACTTAGTATTGCTTCATAAATCCTCAACCCAAGGAATCGCTGCATCATCTCTGCGTCGCAAATAGCGTTGGTGATCGCGCGGCACCAATAATCGGATATGTCCAAAACTAGATTTATAGTCGACGCTGTCCCTTTCAAAACCAGTGCGGATCGCGCGAATTAAAGTTCGACTCGGAGTCCGACCCTATAAGAGGAGGTGGTCGGTTCGGCAGTGGTGAAAATTGTCTGCGGTCTCTAACCGGAGAGGAGCGGAGGAGATGAGGGAAGAGGAGAGGTCGAATAAATCTGCGAATTTGTGCCCCCGTTGACTGTCGCGACTATGACGATCTCGCGGTAGTGGTATTATCATCAAAGCGTTCCAATGCGTTCGATTTAATGCATATATGATTGCGTCGCTTCAGAGCTTGTGATATTTTTGTATCTCTTTTGCCGCGATATGCAGCTCTATCGATCCCGTGCGCTAAACCGACGTCACGCGGAACAAATATAACAAGAGATAGAAATTCGCTGTTCGTTAGAAGCTCCTCCCCCTTTTATCCGTGATATAACGAACACGGCGCGGTTTCGATACGACTTGTGGATAGTAGAAATTTTTCTGGATTTTCAATCTCCAGTTCTAATCTCGAGCAAAGGGACCGATGTCACGCGCCTTCCGTCGCCAGATATGCGCGGACTCTCTGATGAAATTTGGTCCTTCGACATTTTTCGATTTGCTGGTTCTTTATATATTTTTGCTTTCCGAACTAAATTATACAGAACAGCGTATATGTGACACGCAAGACTTTATTTTAAACATCCAAATAATTTTTACTATTTTCAGTTACTACACGTGCTATCTATGTACCTATTCCGAGAAAATGTACAGTGTTCTAGATTCACAAACTCAAAATTTCATGAAGAAAACCGAAAGCTACCAGACAGATCAAATTTGTTCAAAAATAAATCAAAAGATAGTTTTTAAAGTTGTTCTGATTGCATACAAATACACAGTCAAAATCAATGAGTGTGAAAATAGCGAGCGAAGTTTCCAACTTGTTATCAGGTCGCGCGATTGAAATAATCGGCTGTGTGAGATTACGAAAGCGCGTGAGAGAAACAACGACGATGCGAGAAGATCGCATGCGATTTTCGAGAATCACCTGGGAAGATGAGTATGGAAATGAGGATCGCGCGAACGTAGAAGGACGTACCAAACAGGGCGATTCAGCCTCCAAAACGCGAGCTCAGATTAGCTCGGCAGGCCGGAGTGGCGGCTGCAGATAAAGTGATTACTTTCAGCACCCGTGGTCTCATTCAGATCCTTTCTTTTAATTTAGTCCGGTCCTTTTAGAGGCGACGGCCCTACTCTTAGCGGCGCGGAAGTGCCTTTCGTGACGGCGATAAAATTAAACTTCTACCGCGCCCAAAGATTTATTTTCTAAAGAGAACTTCTTCTCGCCCGGCTGCATCGCACGCAACGCGCCAAATTCAATGCAAAACCGACCGCGTCTCCTTTCCTCTTTCTTTCTCTTTTCTTTTCCTCTTTCTTTCTGCGAGAAAAGACTTTAAACGAGAAAATGGTGCACCGTCGTCGTAGCCGTGACACAAAAGACGGACGTACGTGAACTCTCGACTGACACGATTATTCGCATTATCTGATTACGCGATTAAATCTCGCATCATTTGATTACGCGATTACGTCAAAAAAAGTTTTTTGTCCTATTATATGCAATATGTGTGTGTGCCTCTCGTGTTTTAGAAGATTGTAAAATAATTTGCGTTATACCTAAGCGTGACAATAATCTGAAATTGTTCCGTCTTTTTTCTACAATAGTTCGTAATCATTGATTGTGAAATTTATATCTCGCAACTAGAATTATTTGCGGAATATACATGTATTAATATAAGCAATATATATAGTATGTTTCTTTGTAGCCGGTCATAAATGAGAAATAACGCGCGCGACATCGAAATTGTTCGGAAATCGCAAATTGATTATATATATATATATACATATATCGAAACGTATGCATCAACACGCATCCTACAAAGGGATTGTTTTGCGTGTACCCGGTCAAACGGGTAATTGCTTCCGGAGCAAACTAATAATGCTCGTAACATTGAATTTGCATCAATTTCTGGAAAACTAAATAATTTATGCGCGTACGCGAGTCGTGTATTTCTCTGTAATTCTCATAAATGTTATCCTGGTGTTTATAGCGTCGAACGATATCGCAATTACAAAAGAAAGTAAATCGCGATTACACAAAATTTTTTTGTAAACAGACATCGGCGACAATTTTCATTCAGTTAAGAAGAATTACAACAGCAACGTATACAATATTAATCAATTAATGACACATCAAGTGCCGATATCAACAAAACGCGTCTGTTTAAGTATCACTTAACTGTTTAATAGGCCCGTGTGCGCTCGATAAATACGTCCGTCAAGAAACAATAATTGCTACAGCGTCGCGTCATCGCTAAACCGACACGCCAGCTAATTATAACGTCGTTTGTCAGGTTGTGACGGCCGTGAATGTGCGAAAATCGACATCTGCGGTGGCGGTGCTTTCCCAGACAGAAACGAAAGAGGGAAAAAACTTCTTCGAAAGAAAAATCTCTCCCTTTGAATAATAAAATTGAGAAAAACCAAGTAAAAAAGATAGAGAAAGAGGAAAGAATTAATCTCGCCACAATTTTCGGAAGAAGAGAGAGTAGCGACGCTCTAGATTTTTGCGGAAGTGGGTGGGAGTAGGAAAAGGAGGACACAGCGAAAGCGGGCTGAATAAGAGGTTCGAGGATGGAGGGATAGCTCGACGTCGTTTATGAAGGTCGATGTCAGAGGCGAGCCGCATTGTAGGACCAAGCGTTTTCATAGAAAAGCTCGACGAGCGAGAGCGGCGAGGCGAGCTGTTGACATGTCGGCGTATTATGGGCAGGCAGCTTTTATCCGACAAAAGAGGGCATTTAAAGGAAGGGGCGAAATTGTAAATTCAATTTCCTGGAAGGAACCACACAGCTCCGGCGCTGTCCTTTCACCCATTCCCCGGCGCATTTTTTCACCGGCAACGCGCGGGATTTTCGCGAGGCGACATTGTATTTTCACGTGAGTACCGCGCCCGCGCGCGCTACAACCCCGCACGGCAGTTGCCATGCACCTGCTGCCTGATAACAACGAACCTGCATCGGAAAACCACGGAAGTTGGCATGGGAATGGATCTTGTCGACATACTGCTCTTCCCTCGATACTGGCAGTAATTATTAATGCAGTCATATTGTGCCAGTCACAAAAGTTAAAAATACAAAAGTGAAAAAAGTCGAACAAAGTAAAAGAGAAAAGTTTAATCAAAACTTTGTGTTAAAATTTTCTTCAATATATTGTTTCAAAGATAAATTTATGGAATATGTTCTTTCAAGATTGCTCAATTTTTACATAGACAATATTTTCTATTCACAGACAACTCAAAATGATAATTTGACGCCTTTTGAGATCATAATGTGCAAAAACATCTCTGTGAAATGTGGAATGACGATTGTGAGATCACAATCGTTCATCTTTCGTAATGGTTAATGTAAATTATTTGCTGTAGGAAAGGGGGAAACCCTTCGCAGCTGGCCGATCGGGCCTCACTCTTGACAAAGCCATAGCGAACGACGACCCTCGAGAAATTTCTTGCCTCTTGAATATATTCATGATTTTCCACGCGGGAATCATACCGGAGACTACCACCCGCTATACCGCACAACAGGGCGCGAACCAACAGTAGCGCTTTAAAATCGCGTTGGAGATAGGAGCGACGAAGTGACGAAGCGCGGAGAAACGCGCCTGCACCGAAATAGCTGCCTTGGAATTTATACAGTCGACTGGTTCTGTCGTTGATGGTAAGTTGCAGCAATGATTCTTAGAAACCTACAGACTTCTTTTTTAGCTATCCAAACATTCACTCACCCATAGATTCTTTGATCATTTTGGAGCCTTTCTCACAAATTCGAAAGGTCATTGGTCGACAATATTTATGAGCGTGTAAATGTTTATTATTGCAAAAATTGTGACAAAACTTTTACTGCATTCTATAACGCAGTTTATAAATATATAACGTAAAAATATATAGTATAAATATATAGTTTATAAATATATAACGCAGTTTATAAATAAATAACGTAACATAACAGTGAAACACTAAATGTTACATAACAGAATTCCGCGTTTTTGTAATGTTTTTCTGTGCAATGCATATGTTAAAACCAAAAACATTTTTTTAGCTTGCGACGCATATTCGCGAAGAAACACTTGCAATCATCTTTCCTGTTCCGTGTGCGAAGACATGGAGTCAGGTTTTAACTAAGTTAATACGGAGAGCACTCGGTAACTTATGTCGATGCAGTGCGAAGTTGTTGCTGCCACTTACAACTAATAGGACAAACAGCGCAGAGCGTGCTGGAGCTTCGCTTCCTGGCCTATTTCGATAGTAAGCAATGGTTACTCTCCTCGGTGCCGATTCTCTTGGCCGATAACCTAGTCTGCAACCCATAACCGCGCGAGAATATAAATTAAGCAGTCAAACTGGCTTGGAACCTCGCCCGATGTCGCGGCGTGAATACGTCGAGTTTGTTGTCCAAGTTGAACCCTTCTCTTCGCGAAAAATCGATGTGTCACTTGAACATGAGAACGTGCGATACGATAAATTCCGCATGTTACGGGCAAATTGATTATCTCGTCTAAATTAGAAAAGATGTTTCTTGCGTTCGAAAATGTTTCAAATTTACTTGTCGACAAATCATCCTATTCAAAAAAATGTTGATATTTTATAAATTATGTTTTTTTGAAAAATTATGAAAAATTTCGAGAAGCCTAATGGAATACACAATATTAGAATGATTGAATTTTCTATTCTAAAACGTTATTCATTTCAAAAGAGATGTGCCAGATATCAGTGATCGGCGATATATATTTTAATCGCCACGTCTCTCGCAAGGGTCATCCACGACAGTTCCCATGACGTTGTCAACATTCTCCACCCTCCAATCCTATCTTCGTACATAACGGAACCACGAGACGTTCCCCTAATGGTATAAAAACGAAGGGTGGTGCTTCTCGCTCGAACGGAGGCAAACATCAATTCGCGCTGACGCTGGTGAAGCGAATCGTAGTCGAAATCGGGAATAGAATTGTCTGCTTGGTTAGGAAACTTACATCATCCTTTGCACGTTCCGTTCCTTTCTTTCGTGCCGTCTATCTCTCTGTCTACACAGTGTTCCACTTCGATCGCATTACTTTTTAACATTATAGTTTGCCTGCCTTGAGGGAATTCCCTGTGTTTTTATTTTTTTCTTAGTAAAATGTCGAGGCATCAACAATTTTCGAGTAATAAGCAATGCGGAGATAGGGAAAAGCTTTTTTGCAAAACTTTCGAGAGTCGAATAAATAATAAAAACTACATTCGTTACAGAACTAATTCCAAGTAAAGTTTACTTAATAAAATTTTCACTCGATGCTTGGTGTGTCGCGTGCGCAATGAAATTGCAGGAAGCTGTGACGCGGAATAAATTTTCTTTACACATTCTCATAATAAAGAGGAGTCAACTGCAAATTGAAAAAAGAATGCTATTGTTAAAATGTAATGCACACTCGAAATGGAGCACCCTGTACTCTCTTTCTTTCCACTTTACTCCGCAATTCGCTAACCTTCGCCCTATTCTTTTTCTTTGGCCCAGTACCAGCTCCTCAAACCGATTTCCACGTCAATTTCTCTCTCTTCTCTTCCGCTGCTACAATAGTAATGGAATATATTACCTCAATTAAAAATTTATCGGATAATGTATCGCGAAATTTTGCGGTGGAAAATCCCTCGAGATTCCCCGACGGAAAAAGGACGAAACACACAAAACCCGTCGATAAATAAATTAAAAGACACCTTTTTCTGGAATGGAACACGCTCGATCAATAATTTGATTTTCGCATCAAGTGTCTCATTGCGCCAGACAGATGCACCATGTCAGGCGAAACTCATTAGGCTAAAGGCATTCAGAATTGCGAATGTTTGCCAAAGAGCTTCCATCCTCTCATCCCGTCTATCGATCAATCTCCAAAATCAAGTCATGTATCTCTCGCGTGTATCTCCCATACCTCGCTCTGTCACGTCGGTTAATTCCACAGTTTCCCCGTGCGACGCTCTCGCTTTTCTTATCGGGAGTCATAAATGCCTATACTCAAGAGCGAAACGAGAGGCGACCACGCGTCTCTCGATTTTACCGACGCTCTAAACAGGTTTCTATCTCCGGCCAAAAACACAGTCATTTTTCATCCCGAGAGTGTAACCGCGACATCGCCTCTCCCTCCCTCGCGCCGAACTGGACTGCAATATTTTTCTTTCCGTCGTGTATATTTTTGCGACGCGACCGCTGTATATCCGGTGCGCCCTTGTAAATTGATGATCCAGTTCTGCGAGCAGCAGATCTGAATCAGCGTATTCGCAGTTTACCCTTTCAAAGTTTCACGCTTGTTAAAGTGCAACTACCCTTTCTCCCGCCCTCTCTCTTTCTCTGTCTCTCTCGTAGAATTATCGCCGTTTAACAGGTCACGATCGCTGATGCATTTATGTATGTGTACTTACGCGATTCCGGCGTTTTTCGGGTCGGCGCGAGAGCGAAGTTCGCGAGAGCGGTAAATAATTAAAACGCAAATAAAACCAATATACGTACGTCATCAATGTATAGATATAAATGTACGTGCATTTCGTCATTAAAAATTTGTAGAACGAACGCTAGCACTGCTGTGCGTACATCCATCGATTCTGCAACTTTGCTTGTTCCGTCAGGATAGGATGCAAACGTCGATACACTCTACTTCGCGCTCCGTTTTCCTTCCACTATCTATTCCGCCTTCTATTTAAGAAGGAGTAAGTCCGCCAGAATTCGCAATGAGGACTCGTGAATCCGGTTTAGCATTTAGTTGCGCGACTAAATACTTACTTAAGAAAACACTTTGGACCGTTCGCCGGAATCCCCTTAGAATCCGGCGGAATTATACAGGGCGGATTAATCGTGTGCCGGAGATGCGCTATAAATCGCGCGCGCATTGTGGCCTGAGAAAAAAAAAATTCGTATATACGCCCGAATCTGCCGGCCGAACTTATGTGCGCGGGCAGGCAAAATGCTCGCCTTCTCTACACATTAAACATTAACCTGAAATTACGCTCCTATGGCAAATGGCTTGAATTACTGCAAGCAATTAACTCAGACGCAGCAAAATTTGCCAGGATCCATTATTACACAACGCCAAGCGCGAGATTACGTAATCTAATGATATACGATATGGCGCGCTAACTGCTCTGCGGAATTTTGCGCAGCCGCAATTGTTGTTTTACATCGTGAGCTTTCTGTTGCTTCCCCGGTTTTGCCGCGCTTTATTCTCCACCACAGACGCTTTCTAATTTTGGGGAATAAAATTAATAGCAAAAACGCGACTTTTGAACCGCCGGTAGTAAACATTTTTAAAGCAAACCAGGAATTTTAAGCAGAACCGGAATTTCACTGGAAACGTACAACGAAGAGCCCGACAATTTAATATCTTTATAAAATAACTCAGTTCATTGGGATTCCGCGAGAACGGTACATCCTGGAAATCTGTGGCACGATAGAGCCAAATTAATTATTTAATATTTCATTATATAAATTACACCACCTGTGCATGGAAACCGTGCTTTCAGCGATTTGTTTTCGTGATCGTCATAGATCCGCGTTTTTCTCTCATCAGAGAAAGAAAGGAAACTAATAGTTGGCAAACTGAAGAAGAGCAAAAGCAATTCGGTTGTATTCAACGCCGCGCCGACATATTCGCGCGTGCGTGCGTGTGTGTGTGTGTACTCCAAGAAAACTGCGCGTTCAATCTCGCAAAGTGGTCTCGCACGGTAATCGTAAATTATGAAAAACGAAAAACAAATGCCGGGTGAGATGTCAGCGAATAAATTGATAACTGAGACAATGAACTGAGGTTGACCGACGCGGCGCGCGTACGCACGCAGAGAGGCTCTTCGCGGCACTTGAGAGAAATTAAAAATGCAAATGCGGCGCGCGCCCATTCTATTGTCCCGCTGGATATGAAATCACTATTTGCATCTCTTTGTCCGGACTGCGCGAGGCGGCGGCGGCGCAACTTCGTCCGGTATTATCCGCGTGCACTTGATAACTCAGTTTCACGTTCGTGCGCTGAAAACGAAGGAATAAAGTAGCCAGCGTGGGCGGCCGCAGTCGCGGAAACGTTGAAAATTATTAATATCCACTCCTCTCTGTATTTGGTAGAGATAAATCGAGTTAATCTTTAACGCGCGCAAGTTGGCGCAAGTCGGGGAACACGTCGCTCGCTCTGTGCGCAATTAGACGAGATTTCGAGTTAAAACCAATTTTACTACGACGATACGGTGGAAATATTTTTCCTTTTTAAGTCCATCTCATTGGATAGAGAAAAATATGAAATACATATAGGAACTTTTCCTCATCATCGGCGCAAACGTTTTGATCGGATTATACGGTTTTTGTCCACGCATGCGCTATAAATTACTCGAACGTTGTTAGGAAAATGTAGAAAAATTAAATAACAAGAAATATAAACAGCAACGAGCAATAGTTTGTGGTTTTGAACTGCCGGAATACAAAGTATCTTTCGGAGCTAAACAAGCAGCGTTGCTGCGGCCGATTTCCTTCAAGAAACGAAAGAACGATCTGAAGCGTATGACGATCAATTAAGCGCGACTCGCTTCTCTCTTCCCCGAAAATGTTCGAATTCAGGCGCCCTAGTCGAAATTTGAAGATTTAAATAATCGGATGTCGCATAATACATAATTATCGGTTTGTGACGCACTGGTTTGCTCGATCTTTGCGCATCAAATTCAGCTCCGGTCGCCGATTTTAAGTGGAGTGATGGCCATCCTGATTTCCCTGACGAGTTCAGACGCCGCGTCGGAGTGAAATTAATTTCGCTTCATTTTGCCCGGGGTTTCATTTCATCCGGCGCTTGGAAATTCATCGGAAAAACAAACGTCATGATAAACGAGAGGGGCAAAAGAAAGCGCGCACGGGAAGCGGAAAAAAGAGGACAGGGGCGGATAGAGCGACAGTGATGACAGAACGAGCCGCGTGTGCGCGCCGCGCAGTTGCAAATCAATCAACGCTCTTTTTACTCGTGTCACATATCGCGCAGATATATTTATGTACATATTTCGTTTACATTAATATGCATGCGTACGCGCGCGCATCGAGAGAATTTGATCGTCTCTATTAAATCCGCAGAATTCAATATTCTTCGTAAACAAGTACATCCTCTTTAATCATTAAGGTGCGCGTTGCGCTGTATATATGCCGCGACTTGTATTATTAGGAAAAGATGATTCAATTACGTCCGATGCCAAATTCGAAAGAAGCTCGTGTGTACACTCGATACTCTGATTACTCTTAACGAACGTATGGCATAACAATTGCTCTCGGTGGAGTGTCGAGCGCGCTACGTGTTAAAGAGAGCGTATTGTAAAAATGCGCGACGCGCATATATATTTTTGCGTTACACACGAGGCGTGTATTATGCATATCACATACGCAAGCAACTAATGAACTTCACTTCGCTTGTGTCGTTGTTTCCGCAATTTTTTGCCGGTTCTTCGGGCTAATTAATACGCCGTGAAGAGTACGTAATTCTCGCGGCTTTTTAATAGTCGACCCATATTCAATAGCCATACACTCGAACTACCGCCAGAACAATGTCATAAAACCGCATATGGACCAGAGAGAGATAGAGTTTCACATTCCTCAGCTAAATACCTATGCATACCATTCGCGATTTACGTACTTGATTCTAACGACTAATGTGGAAGTGTTTTTATGAATCAATTTCAAATTGGAGATGAGAGAAATGAGTGAACTATTTGCTCGAAAAACAGGCGGAAAAAGGTTTTATAAAAAATTCGAGAGAACTATCAAGAGTTCTTTGTTTTCTAAGGTAGGTAAACTCGTTCGCACTGCGGTTGTGGAAAACTCTTTCGAATGTATATCAAACGTAAACGCGAAATGTTCATAATACTCTCGCTACGTAATTTGCGCGATAAAAGAGAGAGAGAGAGAAAGAGAATGTTACCACCTAGAAATTTATTATTTGAACAAGATAACGCGCGCGCGGGACATCCTCTCTTGTCAAATCTGTTTCCGCAAAAACTCCGTTTTGTCGTGGTAAAAAAGCAGCGCTTTGAATGGGCAATTTTAAAAAATATAAGTGTCCTGTCATCCGCAGCGTATACGTCACGGAAAAATTGGAACACATCTCGAGCGTTATACAGTTGCATAGAATTCGGAAAATACAGTTCGTTAATGAAAACATATTTCTCGCCCGGATACGCACATTACACATTGCAAGCTTAAACATTTCATCAAATTCGCGAAATACACACACGTGACAAGAGAGAACAATAATTCGTGTATCCGGTCCTCGTATTTGTTTCAAAATTCGCGTCATGTACGTTTTCGCGATTCGAGCTGATTCGTTTTTTTTCCTTTGTTTTCTCGTTACACAATTGTGTTACGTACGCTAGTAAAAGGAAGATATCGATGGTAAAAGAAAGAAATGGTATCGCGTAATGCTTGACGAGCAATGCGGGCGAGATGCTTTGGTACGGGCGGCATTTAAAGTCGGCAACATTTATCAAACAGCGAAAAAAAGCGCAAAAAAAAATAAGGCGTGTTGCATTCTATTGAGTGTTCTTGTACACGAAATGGATCAATAATGTAGGTAGGTTACAGACGAGAACGGAGGTGAGAAGTTACGGGGCGGCGCGCACACCTGGCGCGCGTTATGAATGGCCGTAAGGCTCGCCTTCGTAAATCCCGACCGATGAAGACGCGGAGACGCGGCGAAGGGAAAAAGAATTCGCCCACTTCGATGTATACCGGGCGCGCCGAGTGCTGCTGTGTTCGCTGGCGCGGCTTCTGAGATCGCGCAGCTAATTCGAACGTAAAATTAGACTTTCAAGTCGACTTCTCAGGTACTCACCGTAAAGCGTTACAAGCCTCGCCGCGGCTGTAGTCGGGGGAAGGCCCCGAGATTAAAACTTTCTCGAGTTTCCGCGCGTCGTCTCTCCTCTTCGTTCTCTTTCTCACTACGTGCGCGAGGGAGGAAAACCTGTGCTGCTGTCCGCGCTCGTTAAAAGTTTTCCCCAGGAAAAGCTACGGTGTCTTAACGCATATAAATGGATTCGCGTCTCTCTCGAATGAGGTATCTTAATAACGAGTCGGTCATTTGTATCAGTCTGACTTTTTCGTATCGTGCAAGTTGTTTAGACAGACGTCGTCTGTTCTTTAACATTCCGCTCGTGAACTCGCTTGTCGATATGTACGTCGAGATTGAAGCTCGCAAAACGTTCCGACCCCGAAACTGATCTGTTCCTTACCAAATAGGAATGTCGATTTGAATGAATCGAAAAATTAACAGAGACCACACACAGAGAGAATATTGATTTGAAGAATTTTAAAGAATTTAGTATCTACGCGATATTATTAATTAGATAGTATAGCTTTATAATACATTCAAGTTATATTAGAGTTTAATAATTAGAGTTTAATAATTAGAGTTTAATAAACACAGGTAACTTGGAGATAAGTGATTTGTGGTGAGTAAACTTCTCTTTGCGTGAGCACGTGTAAATGTGAATGTGTGTGAGTGTGTGGACATAATATCAAGTAATTACTTAAGAAATTACGCTTCGCTAACAATGTGACAGTGTCGACGAAATCTTGGAAAGAGAAATGGTTATTGAGGAAACGTTAGCTCGAGGGTTGTGTAATACACACTCGGCAGAAGAGATGTTTACCAAACGGCAGTGAAATATTGCAACCAGCGGAACTGAGAACGGGAAGGTGAGTATGTGTGGAGTCGGCGGCAGGCCGGGTGGACCTAAGCCGCCACTTCCTTGGTTTCGACAATATTGGTTTTCGGACTTTCTCGAATCCGGACTTCCCCGAGCAAACAAATCTCCGCCGGCCGAAACCGCGCGCTATTTTTTTAAGCGAAGTGTCGTTACTTACGGGAGGAGCATACATGTTTAAAATTTTTGATTGGAAAATTGCGCGATATATTAAATATTAAAAAATAGAAATATTTATATGTAATTATTTAAAAACCTTATTTGCAAGTATTTCTAAATATTGTCAAAATTTGAGATACGAATTATTATTCAAAAAATAATGTTTTAGTGAATTTAATTTAAATTTGTGTGACATAAATAAGAAAATACATCACAAACCGAGTATATTTGCGTTGACTCTTGTGCTTTCTCTAAAACAAAGTTCAAGTTGTAGAAATATATTTTTCTTATCCGTGAAAATATCACACAAAACGCTTAAGAAAATCTTTCCCGGAATTACTTTCCCAAGAGTGCGCATAATTCGTTTCAATCGAGAAAGGAAACAGTTATATAACCGAAAAGAGAGATATTGCGCCATCTCGGGTAGGATTTTAAGGTCCATGTAAGAACTCACTTCGAAATCTATGTCCAATCTTTACTCTCGGCCGTTACCATCAAAATGTCGCGGTCAACAATGAAGAGGATGAGTCAATAAAGTAGGAGAGAACAAAGAGATGGTAACAAAGAACTTTCTCGAAAGACAAATAACTTTGATAATAAAATAGCGGCTCGTAACGTGAAGGGCCATCCACAAAGAATTCGCGTGCACTTAAATCCAACGAAAGAAGACGACAAAAAGACAAGAGCATCTCTAGATATCGGATGTGGTTGTGTGCGAAGAACATACAGAGGCAAACATCATTATTTTCCGGATACATTGTGTATTTCTTGCTTTCGCGCCTTTTGCAGATATCTTTCTTTTAAAATTGAATTTTTACACGTCGCAGAGAGAGAAAGAGAGAATGAAATGATGCGCGATATTAACATTAATATTTTATACTGCAAAACATTTGTATCTCGATTATTTATCAAGAGGCATGGTAGTGTCTCTTATACGCAAAATTCATGCGATTGAGAAGTGAGGAGATTTTCATGGGGCATTATCTTAAGAACAATTGAACCGATCACTTTTGTTTTACTCTCAATCGCTTCAGAAACATTTAAAAACAAAGTATTCTTGCGGTTTTTTGTTTGTGCTTCTTAATTGGAGATAGTCGACGAAAAGTCACGTGACAGGCAGGACAGGAAAAACAAAACGTGACTAAAGTTACGTGACCTTACTTTGATCGCGTGTCTTAAAAAACGTGACTACAGTAAAGTCACGTGATGACAGAAAAGAAAGGAAAAACAACACGTGACTAGTTACTAAAGTGTTGTTTTTTTATCTCTTTTTTGCATAAGTTGTTTCTTATTGCCGCGTTTATCAAATAAATATAATAGATAGTACATCTCTATTGAAAATTTTTACCTTCTTTTACACGGAGATTGTCACGATTCTATATAGCTCGATTAAAATAAATTGAATTGATTGAATCAACGAGCGGAGTGGACAATTTGTGTGGACAATGCAATTGGCGGGAACAAAAGCGCGTTGAGAAAGAAATGAAATCGGCGACGCAGGCATGTTATTAAAAGTGAAACGATACGGTGTTCTTGAATTTCCATTGATTCGAACGCGTGTAATTTTTATTCCTTTTGCGGGATTCGCTGACCTACCCCTTTCCCCTTCCCTCGAGTGCTCACATTGTCATTCGTTGAAACAAAACGAGAACGGAAATTATTCTATCAATGTTCTCTCGTATTTTTTTATCTTTTGTCTTTCACCGTGCGAACTCTTCTTCTTCCACAATACCTCGACTTTCATATTTCCTTCGTTGTCGTCAGGCTCGCGACACATACTGATTGTAACGACATATGGATAATAAATTGCTAAGCTTCTTGCTCAAACTATTAATCAATTAAAATCGATTGTCAATTTCCTCTTTAATAAATCAGCACCGTAAGAATATTTTGTTGTGAACTCACATGTATGAAAAGCTATAGTCATCTCTTTTCGAAGAAAAAATAAGTATTGTACAAATATGGCAAAGTGACAAAATAATTTTGACGAAGACTGAATCGTATCACTTAAAACATATCGATATGTATTTAATTCGAAGACGGTAAGTATTTTTTTTATCCACGACACGCTAAAGCGGAACACATTTTGCAGTCGGGACAATTACTGTGGCAATATAAACAGCAGATTTACGGTCGAAGTGCGAGAACAATACCATATTCGAGGTTTAATGGAACGTATATCATTCGTGTCGAGGCCCCCATTAAAGCGATCAACGTAGTTCGAAGCGCTGATAAATATACCTCTCCGACAATTGCTCAAATTGCTTGAACAAATCGTCGACGCTATCTATATCGTGTTATCTTCGAAAATTCTCAACTTGTGCGGGATTGAAAATCGATTGGGAAAACACAGAAGATATGAGGGATCTTCTCGCGCGCGAGTGCGCGAAAGGATGAGATAGACTACTTTATTATCGTTCTTACATTCTACGTGAGGGGTGCTAACGCAGACATCGGGCGCCCCTCTTCGGCTTCGCCTTATTCTAAAGTTAAACTCCACTCGCGCCGTCGTTACGAGTGGAGCAAAGCTGTTTATAGCGTTTTAGCAGCAGATGTTGCGCTAGTAACAGCTTGCAAATGAAAACGATTTCGCGTTCCGCTCCGGCCTACCTCTTTGCGCGAAAACGCCCTTTAACGAAACGTGTATAATCCTTTTTATTTACCATAGACGCCACCCTACTCCTTCGCGATTACCTTCTCTCTTCTTTCTCTTTCTCTCTTTTCTCTCCGTTGTCGTTGTCTACTCTCTTTATCTCATTAGCCTTTCTCCTCCTTCTCCTTCTCTTTCTCTTTTCTTGTTTCACCTTCTTCCTTCGCGTGCGCAAATTTAAACCTTCACCGATTAACTTCGCGTGTAAGGCCGCCGAGGTCATTATCGTGTCGTGCTCTCTCCGTCGGGAAATTGTTTCACGATCGTCGCGCTAAAACGACACGGAGCTTCCGCAGCGACGGTCGATGAGATAAGAACTCAATTAAGCGAAATCACTCAGCGGCTCGGTGTTAATCAATTACGACGGCGATTGAAATACATTATTGAATATTTCGCGACGCACACTGCCGCGACTTTTCTACGTAATTACAAACGCAGCACTTTTCAATTTGTTTTGTTGATTTTGTTCCGAAGATTGCATATCTCATATCGCTGAAGAAATAAAATCCTCTCGTCATATAAAAGAGGTACTGGTTCCGTTACATTCGAGTATAGTCTTTATTAAATTTCTAAAATCGAGCCCGTGGCTGCGTTTGTCTGTTAAAGACACGCGCGGCATTAACATAAAATAATGTGAAAGACGCGTTAAAAGCATGTTGTAATATGCAGTAAAATGGGCGCGACATTATGACTATATATACATATCGATCGCGCGAGCCATAGGTCCGACGAAATTTATTGTAAGTTTACATATCCGCTAATTTATTACGATCCGATTTTATACACGATGCGCTCGATTTTGTACGCCACTTAAAAATATCGATACTATTTTATCGCAGAGAATATTTCATTGGAATATAATTAGATGCGTATCGGCAGGATTGTGTGTCGTTCGCGTATTTTATGCAAATGCGCAAATAAATCTGTTTATGGTATTTGCTTCCGTATTTTGGTAAAAGCTCGGGGTCACAAACAGAAAGCAACCAACGACGTAATTTGTATTGTAATTGTATAGCAAGAGGAAAAGAGGCCGCACGTTTGCCAGACGACCCGCAGTTTTTTCGTAGACAGCGCAGTCAACGAAAAACTGAAAATATCTTTATGCGCGCAATCGCGCAGTTTTATCTTGTCCGGCGTTGCGAAAACGGGCCGTCGAGGGCTTGCGAACTAAATAATGAAGTAGTGCAAAACACATTTAAATCTTCTTTAAACCGAGTTTAACTAGTTAGACCAACTTCCGACGCGGAATAAACTTCTAAAGGTAGCTCCTTCTTTTTTCGGCCTTCGCCGAAGTAGGTACATATCTCATAAAAACGTGACGTATTTCCGCGGCGATATATTATTTTACAGAGAATTCCGAAAATATATCTTCTCCTCACACCGTCAAAACGCGCTTCGAAAGCAATCGCGAGATCTGCGCCGGTACGTACTCGGCACGGTACGTAACAAAAAAGTAATAAAAACTTTGAGGAATGTTTAATGACGGTCGGTACAGCCCCGGTATTCGTTTAATTTGTTTGAAACTTCCGTTAAGTGTTTAATTAGTTAACTTTACATACTGCGCACAAGCACACAGGTACGCAAACACTTAGTAGGTAAATTACAGGTCAAGCCCATTCCATAACTTTCCGGCATCCTTCCCGAGAGTAGGTATATATTGCATCTTCATGTGCGCAGCAGTTAATAATATACAGAAGACTTGGGGACTAGATGAAGATCCTCTAAATTCTTCGCTCTTTTCAACTTAACTCCTGATAATTATCTCCTGATGAAATTATTACAAATAATCGCAAAATTGTAATTTGATAACGATATTATCGTATCGTTGATGGAAAAAGTGATCCGCGTACAAAGTTATAATAATACAAAATGAAAGATGAGAGCTATATTTTAGTTACAATATGTAAGGTGCTGAAATGATATGTAACTACATGTTATCTGTATAAGCCTAACTTTTCACAATCCGCACGAACGCGCGCGTTTTATCCAGTCGCACGTTCCGCATTCGTAGAGCGGAGAGAGTATTGTCGGCTCTAAATGTCAACCCCATTGTCTCAAAACTCATTTATCTTGAAAAGCCATCGTAGACGACAATACCTGCTCGAGAACGAGGTAGGTAGGTAATAGAAAAGTGGAGGTCGGAGAGTGTATTATGGAGATCCGTTATCCAAGCCTCAATAAAACAGATCCGGACGCGTTCGTCAACGCGGAATTCTCAACGTCGGTCGGGTTGTAAGCTGCGTATAGAATCCCCTCGTCTTAGGCCTGACAATATATCCTGAAGGACGCATCCGTTTTTCATCGTTTAAAGCCGCCGATGTCTTCCTCGCAGAATATATCCTTCGATTACTTGAACATTCTGTTTTCGAGTAAAACGGTATTTTACAAATATGTCATACGTATTTTGCCGTAAAATCTTCCAACTTCGATCGCAGATTATTGATTCAATCATATTATGTACATCCTGATGTAATTTTACGACACATTATATTTCTTATATTCTATTATTTACATATTTAAGATATGTACGTGATCATGTGTGTTAGACAAAATCACATTGATTGATGAAACAAGGTTTCATGAGATTTTACCTCAAATTTCTCAATGCGCATTTATATAAAGCGCGCATAATTAACGCTCCTGTTAAAGCGTGACGTTGCGTGAACATTGAGTGACGATTCGTCGTATGCGCACTGTATATATGTATGTTTAGGCTCGGTTAGGTTCCCCAAGTTGCGCGTGTGTGTATCAGTGACAAGTACCGAGCACGGGCGCGTCTCGGAGCTTGAGCCGAGAAAGTCAAGAACATCACAAATTGCCGACGTGCAACTCTTGGAAACTGGATTCGTTCTCCCTCGGGGCGCAACGCATCCGCAGCTAAAATAACAAGCAGCAAGTTAATACGTTAAATAACTTCCGCGATTTCCCCGTGACAGCAAGGCGCGCGCGTGTCGTCCAATTTTGTGATGGAACCGGGCGTTCTGCTATCGCCCCGGTCCGGATTAGATCGTGTCACATCCGCTTCACGAACTTGCTATAACATCTGCCGTTACTCGTTTGGCTCCCCCCGATCGATGAGCGGTATTAGATGATGGAAATGTCACTTTTACACGATGCAACAGCGCTCTTCAATTCCTTCATACACTGCGAAAATCTTACACCGCAAATTTCGTATCTCTTGTTTTTTTAAATAAAAAAAATACTATATTATGAAGATACCAAACAATTGTAAACTTTAGCAAACATGTAAAAAATTAATTAATGTTGTATCATACACAGAAAATTGGCGAACAAACTCGAAAATGTCAATTTCCGATCAAACATTAGTAAAAAGATAGAAAGAGAGAAAATAATACTGTATAATATTTTGCTTGAAAGAGAACTAGATTCTACTGAAACGAAAGATTCAATTATTCGGAGTTTGTGTAACTTGCTTTTCTGTTCCTTTTTCTTTGTTTTAATTACAAAAGCGGTAATCAAATTCTTTCTTGAGTTTCATTTTACGTTGGGGGCAAAGAATCATTTATCGAAGAAGAGAAGAATCGCGAGCTCGCATTATGTAAAGTCAGGCAACAATTGATGTGTTCGACGGAAACTTCTCACAGTTTAATCCCTCGACCGAATCTGGGTCAATCAAAATTCTTTATGGAACGTAGACTACCACGGAACAACCGAGGCGAAAGATCGTGATCGATAATCTCCGTTTGTATGCGTGCTCCAGAAGATTTCTCATTGCGGGGGAAGAGAAGCTCTCGCCACCAAATAGGATAACATTAATCAACTAGCACTTCCGCGAGGAAGTTACCGTCTCCACATACAATAAACACCTACACCAAATTTGCATATTGCATAGCAGCTCCTAATTGATAGTACCAACCGTATCGTCTGTATAAGTTCGTGAATATGATTTGCTTGAGAAATTGTGTTTCGCCTTCAAAATAATATAATATACAGATGCGGAATATAAACAACAAAACCGTAGTTCGTGTCGTTTCAAGACGGTAAATGAAAACGAAATACATTTTCTACGCGATTATGATGTTTAATTTTGCGTCTCGTGCAATGCATAATGATAACGTTAGTTTAGATAAAATAAACGTTTTATTGTGTGTGTAAGTTGTATTTCCTTTTTTAGAAGGAAAACAATCTGTATTGAGAAATCTTTTGTCGAAAATATATGCAGATCTCACGGTCGACTTATTACATACAAACTCAAGCACAGTATGATGAGTGATTCGTCTTGGTGTATATCTTTCACGGATCGACGGAGCGCGATCGGCATTGACAAATTCAGTGATTAATTACTTCGACGATATCGACGCTGCAACGTGACGTGCAGCCGGTGCGAAGTATATAAGATGGCTCCAGCCATCGTTTATACTGTTAAATCGGAAATGTGTTGTATCTAAGCTGCGTCTAAGCTGTCAAAGACAATTAATTACGTAAATGTCATGTTAATTAAAACGAAAATTAACACCAGCTATGACATGCATTTCATCGGCTTGCGAATCCGCCGCGCAACCGTTCGATGATAATTAATCTTTTATTTTTTTATTTTTTTTTTTTTTTGACACTCAAACATCGAATGTTTGCTAGTGCAAGCGGAAAATGTGATAGAAACGGGACGAAAAGAGCCGGAAAACATCGAACTGTAAATACAAGAGGATAAAAGCTACGGTTTAAAATCGACACGTTCTCTGACTCGATTCGAGATTTTTCTGGGTTCGCTTCTCGCAGGTGTTTTCGAAAATTTACCAACGTTATGGCACGCGCATCGCACGTAATCAGAACAAATAGAGCGTGTAAATATTCCGCTGCGGAATATATCGCGATGTTTTCTATCGTAGTCAGCAACGATTTAATTTGTGGATATAAAAAATAAATTAATTTAAATAAGAAAACAACATAGCGCAAATATAAAAAAATAATTACGTAATAATATGTGTAACAACTTTTTTTATGTAACATTGTATAAATAATGTTTACAGATCATGTACGATATTCCTTCGACGCGGTGATACGACACAGTTACTGTATCATTAAAAAATATCTGCGCGTTGTAGCCGTTAGAAATGAATGCGGCATTAACGGACTGTTAAAAGTTAACGCCTTTCTTCCTGCATAGTAGAATGAAATAAGGCTGGAACGGACACGGCGCGCTTTCTGTGACGCTCGCCGGGCGTCGCATCGCGCTAAACCCTCGTGTGCGATCGATCGTCATAAAATGTGGAAAACGTCGCGTCGGTTCCAGACACGAAAACGTGATTCACAGTTCTACGAAAATCCGTGGCACTCGCACGCGCACACAATCAGCCTGTTATTTTTTATCCGGCAAAAATATCATGTACAGGAATTAAATTGCGGACTTTGATTTATTTTTGCTTGATTTCACAATCGCGTGCACGCGCTTTGCAGCGTATTTCACATTGAGATAAATTTCAAAAAATAGTAATTATATTAACGAGCAGACAAATCGCACTTGTTACATACTTTTTGCAGGAATTTTTCGACCCATCGACTAGGAAAACTCGTCGAATTATAAGTCGTTGAAGTGTATGTATTTTTATATTTGATCCTATTTCAAATCGCTTTAAGTTTTAACGTGAAATACACGCGAAAAGAAAAATTTATACAGACGCATTTAAAATTGCTCGGCCTTTCAGCGCCGCGACGCAATTTGTCGAAAAGCCCTCCCGGGCATTGACGTTGAGCGAGAGAGTTATGTTGTTTAACGGGAAGCAAGAAATCGCCTTCCTGCGATTACTGCGTTTTACGATTTTCGAAATACGACCCCGTAATACTAAAGACAGTAAAGACGTTAAGTATTGCTCGAAAATAAAAGAATCCCGCACCGCCGACTTTTATTGGAGCCGAGCGATTGATGGCTTTTCAACTGTCGCGTGTGTTTCGCTGTGTAGAGCAAGCGACACACGCAGATAGTAGCAGCTTTGTCCGACTGGCAAAGGACGCGAATCTTCGATATATACGCGCGTACTCTCAAGGCGCAAAAACACCATGATTCTGATAACACAGAAAGGTCAGGTCGCCGTTATCAGCGGTGCACGCCAAATGGCGAAGATATAAATCGCATATCGACGTGGTCCACTAAACTGGGAACCGCAAAACTGTGTCGATCTAAACTGGATATTCACCCGCCCGCGCTGCGTAATCAAAACGAGAGAAACTGAAAACCGAATCCCGCCGATATCGAACGCTCTTGTGTGCAACGAATTATTGCGTCTGTATTTGCGCGAACTAGAATTGAAATAAAACAGATAATTGCGTTTTTGTAGAGGAGAACGCGACGCGCATTATCGTTCAAATTTACCACGAAAGCAATATACTTATAGCTCTCTTATATGTCCCCTTCTCTTCTCGCATAAGATACTGCTCACCGCCGGTTTTATTGCTGGTTAGGTTACCCGAAGAAGCCAAGAAGGATCTCTTCGCAAGAATGATATTGTCGCGCGTGAGCGCCGCTTTATACTCTCAAAATGAAATCCGAAGTTCGCCGAGTGATATTCACGATCGTGCCTCTCGGGCGTTTAAAGAGTCGCTTTGACTTTTATAGAATGTTTATGCTAATCGCTCTGGTTTAATCTCGCGAGAAGTATACAGACTGGATCTGGGGCAATAGCGCGGGCGCGCGCGCGCGCGCGCTGAGAAGTCGTGGGCGAATCGTTCGAGCGATGAATAAAAGACCGTATGCAATTGAGGTGCAAATTTCCCTCGAATATGGTCGAGGGGATGAAGCAGTCGCGCTTGACCCACCCGTTAAAATGATTAAACCGAGTGGATATCCGAGCCGTACCGGCGCTGTACTCACGGTCGTCGTTTTAAGTATTGAAAGCAATTTACGTACTTTAGACGGCTGTTAATCGCGTTTTCCCAGTCGGATTCAGTTCCGCGAAACTCATTACACTTATATAATCGTTTACTTGTTGACCTCTTCTTTGTGTACGCAAGAGATTTGAAATTGCGCGCGAGCGACGAAAAGTTTCATTTTTGAAGAACTTCTTTGAAGAAGCGGAAGCGCAAACTCCGTAAATATTTTTGATCGCGTAAAAAAAAATATTTTCACTATTTACATTTATAATTGTAAGAAAAAGAGTATAACAGGCACTACTTTGAAAATATGGTAGCCATTTGTTTCCCTGTTGTTTTCCTCCGTAACACGACACGTACGATACAATGCGAGCGTGGCGGTTACACAAAGCTTTTAATTTTCATAGCTGACTCGCGTGCACAAAACAGGATAAGGCGGAGTTGAAGCGGACTTTGATAAAACCGTCGCGAATAACAAAGTAGAAAGAAAATTATTCCCGCGGAGCCTAATGATGAAAAATGTTTATAACGGGAGTTATTATAAGAGAGTTATCCGAGCAGGTAAGGTAAGACAATAATGGCGAAAGTTGGATGCGTATAATAAGGATGTTCGGGAGAACAAATGGTAACGGTGAAACAGAAGAAACTAAATAACTCATCCAGCTTTCAGAGAGAAATATATACTTTTAATATAAATTCCGTCTTATAAAGCAATCTTTGTTGAAATATTTCGGTAAATTTATATTCATGAATTATACTAACAAAGAAAGAGTGAAAGATAGAATATATCATAAAAAAATAATTTTGAAATATTTTTATTGCAATCAAGAAATTATTCATATAAACGCCGTGAATCTCTCTTTGAGAGTATTCAATCGCGGCTGTGTTTTCACAATAATTTCCCGCTCTCCATTAGGGAAAATCTACTTTAATATTATTTGGGCGTACAGTGTCCCCGACTAGCGATAAATTCCCGTCCGTGAGTTCGCGTCAGTTTTGAAAATTGGAATTAACCGGCGAACAAAAAGGCCAAAGCATAATTGCAGCGCGCGAAAGTCGCTCTCTCTCTCTCTCTCTCGCTGTTTCTCGCCGTTTCCGCGTTTTTCCACGGCATTTCTAAGTTTTGTGCGACTTGCAGTTTTCTCCGCTTCTCGATACATACCGCGTAAGCACTTACGTCGCGCGCCCTCTGAATGTTCGGTATGTTGCAATCGCGCGTTTTGTGCTGACGATTACTCGAGTGAGCGTGTGAAATAACATCGAAGTCACAGAAAATATTCGTAATTTACTTAATTGCAGCTTATAAAAAAAAAAGAAAGAAAAAAAATTGGTCATTTAATGAATATTATTTTCTGCATAAAACATTTATACGTGTATATTTATACGTGTTCTTTTTTCCACAGAACACATAACATAGTTTCTCGAATTAGTGAGTAATAAAAGGGGAAGAAGAAGAAGAACGGAAGTGAAGAACAATTTGCGTGAAGACCCGAAGCATCCATCTCGAAAAGATAACCGCGTGGAAGCTCTCTGAATACGAAAATCGCGGTGTGGCGATTACTATGCAACTTGTACATATCGAGGTCGAAGAGACTGCCAACAGAATGCGAAAGAGCGCACAATCAAGACGCGCTGTTTACTTGAAGAACCGCCAATGCTTCCTCTCTCTTCGTCTCTCTCTCTCTCTCTCTCTTTGCTCTTTTCGCCCGGTGCATAGCTCGAGTAAAATCTGCGGTGTGCATCGAGCATCGCATTGTCGGCAGGTCACGTAATTTCGAGCGACGACTCTTTTCTCGGAACGACCGCTGTTTGCTCCGGAAAAATAGGAGCGCATTAAAGGCCAGTTTGGTCGGTTTACTTATTAAGATCTGGACAAAGCGTAAGGGACGGCAGTTTGTGGTGAGCGGCTGAGGAAGATTATGTGACGACATTTATTTGTCTAATGTAGAACTGACGCTATTACCCTGAGGGAGCAAACAGTCTTTCAGGAATGAGCAAAATTCGCAACAAGATGGAACGCGAAAGTAAATTACATAGAAGAAGACAAGAACGGAAAAGAAAAAATCGAAAAAACGTGTAAAAGGCGGAAAGTGAGACGAGAAACCTTGTGATAGAAAGAGAGAGAGAGAGAGAGAGAGAGAGAGAGAGAGAGAGAGAGAGAAAGAATGAATTGTTAAGTTAACGGAGTGGATGAAATAGGGTAGGTAGCAGTCGAGTGGTATACCGACGAGAAACTGAGAGGGTTGGGAGACTGAAGTGGTATTAAGTTGACACACAAAGAGGGACGGACTTAACATCTGATAAACTGACGAGCAAACACGCTTTTTGTCCTCACGATACAAAGCCGCGTATAATATGTTAATGTGTCATGAAATATGATGCGCGAAAGATAAACGCGAGTGATAATGTGATTATCCGTGATGCGTATGTACCGAAATGCACGTACGTGCAGAGTACAAAAAGTGAGCGTTCGTGCGCACGGAAGGTGAAAGTTAAAAATGAAATCCGTCAGTGCTATCCAAGAGAGAGAAGTGATTTTGCCTGACGGCTCGAGACACCCGTTGGATCAAAACCGGCGCAATCTCGTAATAGAATTCCACCGCGGCTTTGGTTCCGGAAAGCCCTAACGCTTTCGAGTTTCAGGCGAGCTCAGCACGGATGAAGCGCGGATATTTCTTACTCGAAAATTATTTTACGGCTCGGATTATCCCTGTCTTTAGAGTTGGAAATATGACTGCGAGATAGCGACGTAAACGACTAACTTCAAGACGCGGGCGCGCAAGATGTATTAAACAAAAGTTCCTAAAAATTATTTATTAGACGGTTTGACATTAAGCGGGATAGAAAAGTGAAATTTTCGCGGCGGCAGCTGTGAGCTCTTATATTTAAAAAGTCGGGAGATGCGCGCTTTCAGTTCGCGAGACTATGAGTTACGGGTATAATTACTTCAGAATTATGGCAATAATTACGGACGTCCGGCCGCGCGGGCGTAACAAGAAACGAGCATCAGGAGGCGCGCTAATCTATTTAGGAAAGCTAGAGCGCGTGCCAGCGCGAAAGAGAAGGAGAGAGAAAGAGAGAGGGAGATTCCCGTGGCGCGACGCACGCTAATGCGTTCAAGCGGGCCACTCGCAATTTCAGCTTTCTCTGTGTACTGCCACGTTAATTGGCACGATAGTCCCGCCGTCTTACGCCAAGACTGGCTAAGAGGATCTTATGGCGTGATAAATGCACCGCCCGCCTTGGATTCAGACGGGTTTCTTCCCGTCAGAATTATCGAAGTGGCGATTTAATTATAACGAGTATACGATGAGACCGAAAATTAAAGAATCTTTCTCTCTCAATTAAAGACCATTCTAATAAGACTGACAATTTTTATTATTGGAGATACATTGAAATTTCTTTTGTACCCTGAAAGCAGATCACAAAAAATATTTTTTCGCATCTTTCTTTCACATCCTTGATGTTATTGCGTCAGTGCGGCGCGGCTACGTCGATACCTGACATTGTTGTAAAAACTTTAACCGCACTCTTTTTCCATTGTTCGCGAACGCTGTACACTCGATCCGCGCAAGTCGTCGTCAACAATTTTATTACTCGGGTTTTACGTCTAAACGAATCACCGTAGCGTGCGCATTCATCTCTGCACCCGATGAGAATATACGTGCATCGCATGGGCCGGCCCCACGGCATATTACTCGGACAGGATGATAAATACGCGACGCAAGGAAGGAGGAATGTTTATGGGTTATTGTAGCAAAAGACACCTAATTCACTGTCATCCGCACAATTCCGTAAAGGCAGGGACCGCATTTCTCAGGCCTCATAACTCCCCTGCCGCCTTCATTTTCTCCGTATAATTTAATTAAACAATAAAGATGATTGTCATTATTATTATAAATATACTGTGCACTTTGCATTACAACAACCCGTCGTTTCTCCGTGACATTGTCCACATTATATTCGTCACAGAATGGTTACGCGAATATAATTGAAAGGTGCAATTTAATTAATTAATAAATTTTCTTCCACTTTTTTTGGCGAGAATAAGAAATTTGTATACATAATGAACTTTCTCAGAACAATTAAAATGTTATCTCGAACTGCTTCAATGACATTTTCGCACTGTCGAGTTGTTGATCGCAAAGATGCTGCGGTGGATAAAAGTAAACGCCGCGATTAACGGTATCACCAAGAAACATGACGGCGAATGATATTTTTCGGGAGCAGAACTAATTCGAAAGTGCTGAACCTCTCAGTCGTCCTGGATCGCCGCGCCTTAAAGTCTATAAATTCACGGCGCTACCGCAGGAAAGAGTTCGCCATTTGATACGGAAATCGGGAACTCGGCCCGGAAGCCTCACGCCAAGCGGCTTCCAGGTTGCGTTACCATAACGATAAATTCTTAGAGGAAGATAGCGCACGCGACCTCGGATTTGCGATGCTGATATTTTCGATTTCACGAATTGCGCCGCACTGCCGTGGGATATCACAGATGGCGAACGACCGCCGGTTTGAATCTTGCAAAAGCGGATGCTAATAACTTAGCCTGCGGCTCAAATGAAAATATGTAGGTATCTTTGAAGACACAGTGAGAACCTCGCGAAATATGACTCTGATGTAACGAGAAACCGCCGCGTTACGGAAATACATTAGTTCGTATTATAATTTCATTGATGCCTCGATGTATGGCTTGATTTATACTGAGATACAAATAACAAATATTAGACAAATATTTATATACAATTTTATTCAATCCTATATATACGTATTGTACAGACTAGAAGCTTGAAATAGTTAGTAACAAATAACTTGTACTCGGTAGCGCAAGTTTACTCTTGGTTCAACACAACTTGGTTCGATGCTGTTCCGTAATACTCATAGCCGCAACCTCCAAAGTTAAAATCTCCAAGGTGCGGAAACTCAAAAGGCATTATCTTCAAACCACAAATCTCAAGAGAAGGGCGAGAGAGAGGGAGGAATTAAGGTTTCAGAATTCACAATATTGATAGGAAATTCATGGCGCTATACAGCAATAGCGGTGCTATAGATCAAATATCTCACATTCTGCCGTCGCGAAAACTTGGTCGAATATTTTTTCCTGCGCGACGTTTGGTTGGGATTTTCTTCAAGTGGTTTACCAATTTTTTATGCTCTCTCCTTTCCCGTTCAGAAATTGAAAACAAAAAGTTTCACATTTTAAACTTGCGAAAAATCAAAGTGCTACAACGTAAAGTATCGATATCAGCGTTTAAGTGAAAAACCGCAGCGGTGATTTTTCCGGCGTATCCTTCGTTTGCGTTTCGGTGACTATAAAATTATTCTGCCTGTCAATAAGATGAAAGCAAAGAGTGATAATAAAATTGCGATCCGCGACTTGAATACGCACGCTCGTTCCGACGCGATTTAAAGGGAGAAAAAATATTCAGACGAGAGAAAGGGTAGCGGTTTCAATTCTCATTCCGCGCGCGAACGGCGTCGCTCGGTTGCAAAGAAACGAGACGCGCAAGCGAGACTCTCTTCTCTCGATATCCTTTCATTTCCGTCCAAGCTGACGTAACAAGCGCCGTTGCGCGTTGTATTATCGCGCACGAGGGGCCGTCATATAGAAATTGCACATTTTGTCACAACAACCGCAGGCACATACGAAAGACAGTTTACGGGATGCGAACGCGTACGACGATCAACAATCATTTCCAGCTGCTCTTCGCTGCTGACGAGTGCTATCCGCACGCGCGCGTGATGCACGGCCGAGGCGGAAAGAGAGAGAAAAGATAGCGAGAGACAGAGAAAGAGTGAGGAAGAGAGGATGGAAGGAAAGCGTAACCTGCACGCGTGACGTTATATAGTGCAACCTCTCTGCGCGCCGAGCAAAATTCCAAAACAAACTCCTTTATTTCGCGAGTATAGGCGGCGGTGCGCATCGCGCGAAACCACAATCCCCGCACATGTATCAAGCTGTCCGCGACCCGCGCTCTAATTTGCATTTCAACGCTTGCCTCTCGTCCATTATTACCAGCGGAACAGCTTGGTTGAATTTCACAGACGCATACCGCGTCCTCGCCCCGCGTCGTTCCTCGTCCTCTTGCATGAGCACCGTCGTCTCGGCTTTATGCCCTTACACCATCACAACGAGGCCACGCTCTATCTCCCTCTCTCATCCTTCTACTCTCTCCTTCTCTCTTTCTCTCTCTCTTACTCGCTTGCTCTCAAGCTCTCGTGTCCAAAGACAACGTTTTATCCTACCAGCTCGGACGTCCTGTTCAAAAAATCGCGAGCGGATATATGCGTTCCGAGTTTTAATTACATTATGTATACAAAGGGTGTGTGTATACCTTCTCCGAAAGCGTCATGCAATTTCTCTAAATAAAAGCACGCTGCATAATTATAGACCACCAGACAATATTTTAAATAGAGCTTGTAAATAGAACTTTTTAGTAGAACAATCTTTACGTTTGTCTTTCGTTTTTTCATTTTCTATGAAGAATACGTTCGCTGATTCTTTGATTAAATAATATTAAAAATATTCAAGAGCTCAAAAAGAAATGCGCAAAAAAATTTTGATTAAAAGATCAAACTTGTACTTTTTTCTTGTATCGTCGAAGAACATATGTGACGCGATATTTTGGGGAAACTTGTATGTAAACACTACCCTTATCAAAAGCGTCGAGCGCTTCCCTAAATTTAAAGTGTCGTGTCGCGGTATCACGCACACACACATACGCTCTGAAATTTAATTCTCGTCATCCCTCGCGTTCCGTATTTCAAGCTCGTTTCCTGCGTCTTTCACGCGCTGTTATCGCAGTATCTTCTATTAAATTTCTTTCGATCCCGAGCTGTCGAGTTTGTGATCCCCGCGTCGGAACAATTTAACGGGGACTAACAGCTCGAGCGAAGGGCTAACGATATTTTGTCGCGTTTAAAGCGATACTATTATCGCAACCGCCCTCAAGTGATTTGCGAGACCACGATGGTATGCTGCAAAAGCATTTAGACCGGCTGTCATCGTCGCTGTTTTTCTTCGCGATATTCTTTCTTCCCCTCGTCGTGTTATATTATTAAAACCGGTGGAAATGTATTCATGGATTTTAATATGGCAAAATAATGCGGAACAAGATGTCAAGTAAGAAAAAATTCAACTCTCATCCGCCGTACAAAAATGTGACTAATAATTTATCTTGGTCGACCGAAATGATGTTTTTACATCTCGTCGTGACACATTTTTTACAGGATTATTATTCGTAAAATTTCCATTAATAACGAAATATAATCGTCTCTGTTTGATTCAATATATTGTGTCGTTCCCGCGAGAACAAGATTCTAATTAATGTCGAAGTAACCGGCGTTGACAGAAAAAATTTACGACGTATTCTCGAAGAAATAAGTTTCTTCCTCTTTTGACAACTCTTTTTATTCCACAAGGAAACTTCCCTTCGCTTCTCTTTGTTCTCCCCAGCGGATTCTAAGAAATTATTGTCTTGTCCGGCTTCTCGCGAGGTATAATTTCAGTCCTATTCTCAGTCCGACTTCGCGGCCAACATTTGCCCGAAGTCGAGATAATTTGAAAGAGAGAAAACGGCCGCGCAAAGCTCGAGGTAACTACTGGGTCAATCTTGCAACAGAAGAGACCGCGCGCGCATTTCGGAGTATGTTTGCGTCGAATATAGATACTGATTCCCGTTTGACTACTGAGGTCTAGTTGTCCGAGCATGACACTTTGACACGGATGGTTAGTTTATCCATCATGAAAGACGCTGTTTAGATAGAACATTACAAGAGTAGGAACGCTTTAATTCAAAGAATGGCGTATGGATATTGGTGATCCACTAGCCGTATAACACTAAACTATTTGCGTATCTATTTTAGAACATGTTTAAAAGGGAATGCGAACTAGCTACAGAGGAATATAAAAACAGCCGGCAAAATAGTTGGAACGGCAATACTGGCTGCAAGTATGTCGTGCGCGACAACACAAAAAACGAGACGCAGATCGATCGAGCGCAAAAATATTTCGATAAAACGTGCGCGCGTGGCCTCGTAAAAAATATCTCCGTTTGTAATCCTCGCGCTTTAAATTTCATGAAAACGGGCCGTTGTTGGTGCGCGAGAGCGGCCGCGCCGCGTCGCCGGATTTATGACTGATTCGTCGCTGCTCGTAATCCGCGCTCGTAATTTTGAGCACCGCGAAGCGCTTTATTGATTAATCAAGAACGAGTGCCGCCGGCGGCAGCGGCGAGAGCGCGATATTTACTTGCGCGTTGCACGATGCGCGAACTTCATCGAAAGGTAGTGGCGGAGTATAGTGGCGCGTTTCGCCCACGTGGTTACTCGGCACCTGTTTCCATTACGATTATTAAACGGAGAGAGCTATGCGCACGGGGTAAAGTAAACGAAACTTTCGGGCCGAACGTCGCTGCTATCCGTACGACGACGAACAATAGCGAGATGCATCTGGTGTGGTACGCACGACAGGAACGCTCGCTACTTCCGGATCGATGGGAAACCGAAATTCCGACGAAAGTGCCGACGCGTCGGTCGCGCGTATATCGCCGACCTATCGGCGCGCCATACGTTGCGCGCTCGGCCACACGCACAAAGGGGGTTGATCCATGTCCCCGGTACGGGTAGATCAAAGGGAGAAGGGACTTCATGCTCGGGATATGTCGATGTCACGTAAAGTGTGTGCGCTTGTAAATTAATTGGCCACCTGTGGATGTAGGTGTCGAGGCGGCGGGTAGGTACCTGCCGTTTTCATTATCCGTCGTCCAAATCGGATATTAATCAGATTAGTTAGCGCCCGCGCGGCGAACACCAGAAGTGTACGAGGCGATGGCCGGTGCGGCGATGAATTTCGACGCAATTTTCGTGACTTCCACGCCGCGCTGTCGCGGTCGTCGATTAAATATAATATCATTTCCGAGACAAGGTCAATTGACATTAACGACGCTCGGAAGTGAATTCGAATTGGAAAAGAGGTCGTCGGTCGCGATGTGATTAGGAAGAGTCGTAAATTATTTTTACGATAGAAATTTATTCCAAGTATATCTTGTAGAAAAGATAATTCGCGATCGGCGTAAAATATCAGAAGCGGATTTCCCCTTTATATTCTCTATTACAACCGCCTATCTACATTAACAAGTCATTCATAGATCACTGATGGAAGCGAATTCGTTTCGCGAAAAATACGAACGTACGGACAAACGGATAGCGTGGCAATTGCATCGAATATTCTCGTGTAAAAAGCGTTTCGATTTAGCCGTGCGACGAAACCCGTATTTGCAGTGCCGATTGCACGAAGCGACCTCGCGAAATACACCTGCATTAACAGGTGCGACGTGGCACTCTCGGAAAACGCTCGCGCTACTCGCGCATGTATTTCTACCGCGCGCGTACACGCCAGAGAGGACCCTGTTCATTTGCTGTACACATGCCAGAGGGGGTTGCGAATATATTCTGCTAATGGCGTACGTCACAGACAATATATGTTTCCGTCGCGTATACCTTTTCGCGTCGGGGAGACGTGTGTTCGCTTCCCGCCCTATTCGCAGGTTTTCCTTGTGATGAGAACCTGACGACACAGCGAGTCAGCCACGAGCGCGCCCGTTGATGCCGCGGCCCTTTCAACATCATTCGTGTAGGTAGGTTGCAAAAATAACCCGCAGGCGGCGCCTGCCCATTAATTTTTCGAAAGCTCGAGCGGAAAACTATGGATTTTAAGCGAAAGGCGTCGTCACTTACGCGTTACATACAACATAAAAATATCGAATTCCTGACGAGGAAAGAAATTACTTTTTTTTAAAAAACGTCATTCTCTATAAAGCAACATTGACTTTTGCGTATGTGAAACAGCTTGTTTTATTTAAATAAAAAAAAAAACAAAACAAAAATGTGGGTGAAACTGATAAAAAGCTAATCAATTAAGCTTAAAGAAAACTATACAGCTGAGGTAACTTTTTCCGAGACACGCTCTTCTATATCACATTGATTTATCTAAAAGGCTACATATTTGCGCAAAGAGATGCAGACTTGCGATAGTCAAAATAAAATGACGGCTTTTTCGTGTTCAGTTTTGAGTTGTTCAAATTGTGAAACATATTTTATTTGTAATTTATGATATTTTGTAAAAACGATTTTCAACTATATTGCAATCTCTCCCTCCCGTGCACAGAAGAGAGAGACAGAAAGAGAGAGAAAAAGATTCCGCTGTATATCGCGCGATGTAAATATCTAGGCAACAAAAATGTCGGAAATATTGTAGTTTCGGTACGACAACGTTGCGCGCTGTCGGTACTTCGACGAGCCGGGTTCTCCACTTCGCGCAACACAAGCAAGGAAAAATTTCGATAAGCCGCGTGCACTGTCGATATATATATGTATGTGTATATATATATATATATATATATATATATATATATATACATATGTATATATCGACACACACGCCGTGTATATATGTGTGTTATCGGAACCGGAAAGAATTTCGGGTCGGGCGATTTTCGCGGAGCGATACCGCTCGCGCACGGAAGAATCAATAGCGGAAATTTGTTTGTTTCGGCGATGTGCGGAATCGCGGGGGAACGAGGAGATTTGCGCTTCGAAAAGCGTCGTTGTAAATTGGACATTCCTAATTTCTGCAAAGCGGCGCGCCGGGGTGTTACACACGTAAATCGCGGTGTAGACTAATTTCAAGCGCTTTCGTATGCGCGACCCGGGCGACTACGCCCTTTCTCCGCGCGCCACCGCCCAATTAGACTTGTCTGCAGAGAGGGAGGGAAAAAAAAAAGTTAGAACCGCATCCTTTACCTGCGGTCCTTCTTGCAAATTTTCGCAGTCCACCCAACCAGCCATCCGGCGGACGCGCTACAGCGGGATAAAGGCGCCGGGGGTACATACATCCCTCCTCTCCTCTCTTTCTCTCTCTCTCTCTCTGTCTCTCTCTCGTTAGCATAATAATTGCTGCGGAAACTCCACGCTACGTAAAGCCAGCGAGTAAACGGCCTCGGTTAAGAGATACGACGATGTCGAAGCACGAAAAGGTGTTTTCGAGAAGCTACATTTTTTCTTTCTCAATTGTTATCTCGCGAAAATATGTTGCAACTTGTAAAGTCTCAAAGAAATTATTGACATTTTTATTTGTGTCTATTTTCAGAGAGATGTAATTTGCGCATTTATATTCTATGAAAATGTAACGCTATGAATGTTCGGTGGCAACATCGCAAGTTTAAAACGAGCGCTCGCGAAAGATTCGCATACTGAAGTCAGAAAATGTCCACTACGATGGGTTCCCCGGTAACTGTATAGACTAACACATATCTCTTGTAGTGTACGCGTTGCAAACGATAGACACTACTGTGTAAGATAGAGAGAGAGAGAGAGAGAGAGAGAGAGGAAGAGATCGAGACGAGAAGAGGGAAGAAGACACGTGACGATTTCTGTGCAAAGGACGCGCACGTCGAGCCGACAGCGGACGTTGTCATGCGGTGCATATATGCACAATGTTTGCGCATCCTCGACGATACGATTATTGTCCTGGGCATACCAGCGCGGAGCCGCGTTTGCCGTCCTGAGACATGCACATACGTGACTAACGTGTTTGGTGACCGCGCATACCACGAAAACTGGAAGCCCCTCTCTCTCTCTCTCTCTCTCTTTGTCAACGTTATCTCGCTCTTGTCCTCTCCTGGGTGTAACGAAGAGGTCTCGGAGTTGGCCCAGAGACCTGAGCCAGTATGGTGGTCACCGGTCAGAATGGAGAGTCGGCCTCAAGGGTGACGCGGCGGATTCGAAACAAGGGGGTTGTTGTACGACCGGACTCGTCCCGCATACGTAACACCGCCTTTCCCTTACTCGCGCGCGCCGAGATTTATGGCACGCGCGGCTACACCAACCACGAAGAAGATAAGATTTGGCCGCGATCGAGGGTAACGAGCACTTGCGAGAAGTCTGCTCGTCCTGACAAAGAGTCGTCGGAAGGCGGATCTACGAGCGATCTATTGTGGCCGAGCACGATGCAATTAGAGTGCAATTGGTGCGACCAAGATGTACGTACGATTGAATGCGCGCAATGCTGAGAGCATGTAAATATTTAAGAAGATTCTATTATACAACTTACTTATATTTCACAAACTGTTAATGTAACTGCTTTAAAAAAATGACGAATTTATCAACACATTTTATCGAATCTGTTCGTTAAATCTTTTTTTCCAAGAAAAAAAATTTGTCAGGATATCAACACGTTCTCGAAACAGAGATTTTCTTAATTGTTTAATTCAATTATTTAATAACAAGATGAGATTCAAAGGCGCGTCCTTGAAAAGCCCTCTTATCAAGCATTGCTGAAAATGTCCTCCGAAAGGACTGAAAATGCGCAATCGTGACAGTTACGAGGCGGCGAGGCATATCATCTCGGTAAACTGGTCTAATCCAGGAAGCGGGTCTCAGGGTGCCGTTGCGGCTTCTTCATCTTCGTGTGGCCAACTTTTGCGAGAACATTCTCTCGACGGCCTTCAGACCAGTCATTTAGTTATATTAAGGAAAAGTTGTGTGCCGCGATCTCCGCTGAAAGTAAATGCGACGAGTTGGACGGGGAGAGTACGGGAGAAAAGAAACTTCCGAGCCTAGGTGAGCCGACCGACGATTAAGAGGAGTAGAAAACTTTTCGCAGACGCTCATGTGTCCTGCGCGAGATAACAAATGTCATCTCTTGGCTATACGCGCTTTCCGCGTTGACAGAATTATGACCGCAAACATGGCGGCGGCGTCGTAGACATTTGCGCGCGATTATTGCGCGATTATATAAAAATACACGGTAATAGTAAATTTTATTGTTTTGACAGAGTTTTACTCTCTCATCACACCAGATGCGTGAGATATACATATATTTTATCTGTGTGATAATTTGTTTTTGAAATTAAATTTCTTTCTTAATGGCAAGAACGATCCTCTTCCTATATAAAAAATCCATATGTACCGCGAAGTGCGCGTTTTGATATCGAATGTATCGCATCTATTGTTGTCTTTTTTCCGCGTTTCCGATTAGTTGGTTGATTGAGTCGAGTCGAGTCGAATTGAATCGGTAAAATCGAGAGAATAAATAATGACAGAAAAGCGATTTTGAGTTCGTCGTATACGTGGAGAAAATTAAAAACGTGACTAAAGTAAAGTCACTTGACAGGAAAGAATAGAAAAACAACACGTGACTATTTAAAGTAACGTGACTGTAATTTATATTGTATATAACATTAAATAATATATATTATATACATATAAATATTATACATATAATTTATTATATATTTATTATATATATTATACAATATAAAGTATAATATTATATTTTATATTGTATATTATATATATTATGTACATACTACCGTAAGATCACTGACCTCGGCCGCGCGACCTTGGCGGAGTCATTGACCGCAGCGAGATCACTGACTTTAGTCACGTGATTACGGTATATATATAGATGTGTGTGTGTGTGTATTACATAAAGATATAGAATATTATATATAATATATATAATATTCTCTGTTTTACTCTTGTCCCTGTCACGTGACTTTAGTCACATGGTGTTTTTCTACTCCTTCCTGTCTCGTGACTTTAGTCACATATTGTTTTTCCATTCTCCCTTTTTTCTTTTATTTTTTGAGTTTGATTTTCATGCGTTATTTCTGACATCTCTCATATGTACATCATGTGTATTATATTGTTTGTAGAACGTATATATTAGCTGTCATTGCGGTGACAGGTTAAATTCACTCACACTACACGTTAAAATAAAAGCAATAATAGCGTGCGCGTAGCGCCCGCCTGTATTGTGCTAGTCTTGTAAAAAAAGTAATTTAAAGATCTCTATATTCACGGTACTTTGCACATTATCCTGGTGCGAGAAGCACAAAAAATCTCCTAAGAAAGGAAGTGTTGCCGCGCTTTCACGTGCTATTAGCTACGATTATTTTTGTATTTAGTAAACTTAAACATTGAATTTAAAAAAAAAACGAGAAATATCTCGAATGCGACGGAATTGTAAAAAATTTAAAGTTTTCAGATGTTTTTTAAAAATCAATCAATTTATGAATATTATTCTTATTATTAATAAGAAACTTTTTGCAAACTCTAAAATCGTATAAAAAATACAGCAATTATATATAATAGATTTAAAAAGTTAAATTAGAAGGATTGTCGGCAATCTGTGCTGTAGAATTTAATTCATAATATAATTAATACACTCTGTCTCTTTCTTTTGCTTTCTCTCTCTTTTCATAATGCTAAATTTAAATTTTAAGTCGATTTCCGAACTTTTAAATCCATTTCATTAAATCCATTTCTTTCTTGTAAAAACAGAATTCATTTTAATTTTATTGGAATAACCTGGATTAAAAAAAAATTAAGTTTTTTTATAGAAACAGTTAAATATGTTAAAATTCTTTCTGATTTATATATATTTGGTTTTATGCAAACTGTGTTTGTACTATTTTTATAATATAAGTGCAAGAATTGTTTATCTAATCTACCAAAGAAAATAAAACATAATGCTGATTCTTTAGAAAAAATTTACATGTTTAAAAAAAAGATAATTTTTTTTCTTTTGATTGTCTTGACTCTCTCAAGTTAGCCAATTATTTCAAAATTTTAATATTTTAAATTTTTACATTAGGATTTTAATTTTTTATTCAAACTAAAAGCAAGAGCAAGTCAAACCGTACAGAATAAGACAAAGATACAATCGTTGAAGCCATGGACGACAATTACCACAAGGGTGATTCGGCGCTATCGAAAATTAACTGCGCTGACTCGGACTAGTGTGATCCCTTGGCAATAGTACATTATTGTACTAGGCTCTAGCACACACATGGTTAGTGGACATACGTTAGTCTAGAGCTCTGCATCGTAGATCTTCATTATAATAGCAACTCTGAATTTAGTCGAGTGAAGCAATAAAAAGGGAGGAAGAGAGATCAAATTAAAATTTTTTGTCAAAACTCTCTCTATTGAGATTAAATATATAATTCGCTCTGGGAATAAAAATATGTCGCGTATTTTTATAATACGCAAGTCTCTTCGTAAAGTGACAGAGATATTTCGAACGCGCAATGACGCGCGCGGAGTATGTGCGCGTCGAAATTGTATTATAAAAATTCACCCCGCTATTCGTTCCGCCGTAAAATATTCGCCGCTCTGTTTTTAACATCATTGCATATTACGTGAAACACGCTTTGATTTCTAATATTTTAAAAATGTATCAGTATTCGCGCGTATGTGTTTGCGTGTGGTTCTGCTACACGAGATATTTCGCGAAATTAATAGAATATTTGTTGCCCAGTTTTTTATGTTAAAAAATTGGAACTGTGTATATATAACTCGTCGTGGAAATATGCGGCGGTTGTTACCGGGCATCAGTATACTCGACCACGCGTTTTGCATATTTCAGGTAGAATGTCAATTTCGTGAATCAATAGCGAGCATTGCCGCGCCGCGCACCAAGATATTCCAGGTAACAAAAGCAATTTGGACTATTCCCCGTGGCAAATGAGGCGCCTCTGATTAACACACATTGGCTCAATTACACGGGTTAGCCGAGGGAACACGAAATTGCCTGCTATTAACGGTGGCGCGAGGGTGGATAGACATACGAGATATATCAGCTGGATAACACGACGATACGTTGAAAGCCATAGAACGTAATGGGATACTGTGGAACAAAATGTTTCGCTATTTTCCTCCTTTGCGCTAATTTAGGCCGTTCGGTGCGTTTGCGCGTGCAAACCATTCGCGAAAGCGCTAAATTAACGACGAAATGGGCCCGGCGCAAAGTGATTTAAGTTACGACCGTTGTGTCGCGATTCAAAAACAAAAAAGAAAAAAAAATACTCTTTTTATAAAATTAGAGTTGCACATTAGTAATTATTACACATATATCATTATGGTGTATCAATATATTATTATTATATACCACGTTTTTAAAACATCAAAAATAATACGGAATATATTACGCTTTACTGTAATTTTATATTGTATTGATTGCACTTTACAAAGAGAATTGCGATTCAAAACGCAATTAATTGCAAATTTCAGAAATTACAAATTTGTTAAAGTTGCTGACTCACCGACTGTAGAAGTCGCCAGCATTTTCTGCCGCTCACTTTGTGTATGTGTAAATGTGGCGATCCCGTGATCCACAATAATGTAAGATTGACCGCAAAACCTGGAAAAGATCGACAATGTATTATACTAAATATTTCTCGTGCATAAATTTATTACCTAATATGGTCAAACTAATATTTATTTTAAGTATTAAAATCATTGCTGAACAGTGCTTTCATTACGCAACATATTATTTGCATTCATATATTACGCAACATAAGTATTATTTTGCAATAAATGTCTGTAAAGGTTATTTCATTTATTTTCACATAATTTTAACACTTTGGGTAAAATAAAAGAAAGCGAACACATAAAATAGCTAAGATGGTTGTCATCGCTTTAGCACGTAAAATTCAAAGTGCAAATCTAATATGTCTACAATTATATACATACAAAAACACATCACTTGATTACTTACTGAAAAAGCTGCAACATCCCTCGTCGATGCACTCCCGTGTAATTAATTTGAGCACAAATACAAATGCAACGAACGCGTTAAATTTTACCAAGTACCGCGCACCTCTCTTATACCGCAAACCGCGGTAATATTCACTCTGAATTTGAATTTGTGCATTGCAATTGGCTCGCTGCAACACAGAGGACGCCACTTTCTACATCCACACATCGGTAATGCAGATTTATTGCTAAAAGGTTATCGACTTCTAATCAGTAAATATACGTATTCGTGTATTCCAGGGAAAACTTGGTTCACCTCTTTATATGGTTAATTTATAGTGTTTTTGCTTGGTTTCTGATATTTTTAATCTTCGATTGCCAGAGCGGAAAAATTAATTTCACAACAGATAATAAAGTTTTTATACGGAAATTATTAACCACCGTAATAATTTCAAACTGTGTTTTCTCGAATGTTTTGCTTTCTTTATTTGTTTATTATTATTTATTATCACATAATAAAGCAACACCACGTAAAATCCAATAATCCGGATTTTTATTGGTTTGTAACCAAAGTGATGTTATCAGTAAGTTGTAAGTCCGTTGAGGTTTTTTATATACGGGACACTGCAAAAGATTTGTATAATAATAATAATTATTATTATTAGTATTTCAAAATAGATATTTGTTCATACTCACTTGATATAATTGCAAACTCTTGTCTGGCACGTTATTATGTATAACAAAAATATGTATTACCGGCATTAACACGTAAAGAACTTTGTGAACCGATTCACACAAACGATTGTTTCTCTTGTCCCAGCCAGCACCCTCCAGAAAGAGTCCGTAAACATAAACACCTTCCTATTTCGCAAATATGATGTAATTAATTTTTTTAATAACTTAACAGTAGCATTGTGTGTATGTTACAGAAATATTGTATACAGGAGGTGGTTTTTTTATCTCTTCTGTCATGGCTCGTAAGACTTCATTATGAAATATGACGTTATCTAAAGCCCATTTATGTGCTCGCGTCACTTCCTGCTTCATTGCCGTCAAAAATCCTGTAAATTCATCATCAATCAAGTTTCGTACACGAAGAGTTGTATCAAAATTCTATGTGTTTAATTTACTACAAGATATTAACTTACCTTGAGGATTAAAGAAACCAGTCATCCAAAACTTTGCTGGTCTCCCTATGTATAACCAGGTCAAAAATTGCTGATTTCTTTCTAATAGTTCTGTAAACCAGAATCCCAAAGTGGCGGATTCCCATGATCGAGCTTTCCAAGCTTTCGGTATTCTGGCGTCGTATATGTTATCAAAAGTATCTCGCAATTCCTTAAACATACGTTTATATAAATATATTTGTTTGGTTTACATATATAAAAACAATTTTTTTTGTTTTAAAAAGTATCAATTAGGAAAAAAACAATAATACCTCGCTCATTATAATCACGCCTTCTATAGCCAGTAGAAGATTCTGAAGCATGACGCGTACCAATTTTATAACTACTTGTATTCTGTCGATCTCTTGCTTCAAGAAAATATTCATGGGAGCGGTATGACCCATTGCGCGTAATCTGCAATCAAAGAAACGTTTTATCATCGCGTTATTAAAATGTAAAAACTAGACAAAAATAATTGTTTCATAGTTAAAATATGAAACAATTATACAAGAGGAATTAGTAATTATTCATGCAAGATAATGTAAGACGCGAACCTGTTTTTAATTTCGAACATATCGTATAATGGCGGAATCTTTTCTAACATTTCCTTTGCCTGTCGCGTAACAACCACTTCTCGAGACTCTGCGCCAACAATCCCCGCTTCCTTTGGTTGCACAGATACGATCGTGTCCAGCACGGTCTGTGTAGTGTTGCTCTGGTATCTACAATGCGCGCAACATGCATAATTTTTCAATTACTTTGCATATTTTTGCATAAATATATTTACATTCTTTCTTCACAATAGCTTACGTAATATCCGCATTCGGATGCAAGCCATACACCTGCGGTGGATCTACCGTGCTCATGGCATCTATCGCTTTTAGATACTCGCTGACTAGCTTAAATATTAGAAGCGGATAACCTTTGTAGAAAGCAAAACCTTCAGTAAAAAGCGCATCCGTGAACCACATTTTTGCAAACGTATTTAACAATCTCTTGTCATAGTCGTCTGTGACACGTCCACCGTATTGTACTTCGCTTATCATGTAACTGTGAAAAAATACGAGCATACATGTAATATTAACGCGAAAAAGAAAGATCAACATTGTGAATCTTCTTGTTTACCGCATGATCTGCCAGTTTATTCCTCGCTTTGGGTCAAGATCGTTCAAATGATTATTTATAAACATGCAGGAAGCGAGCCAGTCCGCCGAGTTAAATTCATACGGTATGTTCCATCCTAGAGGACCGAACTTGCGCCTTTCCTGAATCACGGTGTGCAGGAAGGACACAGTGTATACTAGCGGTATGTATTGCGCGGCATCGCATTGATCCAGCATTTCCTGATTCATAGCGCTGTACGTCGCCAGTAAACCCGCGCGTACTCCTAAAAGGCAGAAATGGCGCGTTTTGACTCTTTCTCGTTTCCTTTAGTTCTTGATATAAGAAACTTTATCTAAAGAAATAAAAATAGATGCCTTGCGGGGATTCGAATGTATATTTTATAGACATTTGCAGTAGGGAAACGGGAAAGTCTTTGTGCGGTTCTGTTGTGATCCATACGCGGAAATCCGGATGAGGGGCCTCCATTTCCAGAAGGAAGGTCGCCAGTTCCGTCATATAGTCCAAGCCTAAATGACAATTCTGGCACAATGCCCAGAAACCCTGTGCGAGCAGCATGAATGAGTAATACACTTTGTATACAAAATACACGTTGAAGAGATTTATTTTCCCGTATTATACCTCAGTTTTCGCGCTCTGAAGCAACCGACGAGCATGAACTTCTTGACCCTGCCCCATCGATACGCTTTTACAAACGATCTCCATTCTTTTCGCGAGTTGCTCGATACTCGGCGTGGGATCCGAGCCCATACTTAAAAAACAGATCATCGGCATGTTTGGCCGCGACTCGCTATGCATCACGTCCAAAAGCGTGATCACGGGTTCGGCGTATTTCGCTCCCAATGAGAACGCTATGTACTTTCTAGATTGCGATAGCGCTCTGTCCAAACACCAAGCTCTAAAAACAAATATCGCTTACATAAACTGGAAGTAAATGAAATTCAGAGTGAGAAAAATTTTCGAAAACATCTCGGAAGATTACCGTATCAGTAGCAATTTACGAAACGTGTCCAACGTGTTATAACCATCCGGTATAACTTCCTCTTCCGGTGCCTCTTTGTCGAACCAGTGCTTCCAAGCCTTCTCGGAAGCGGTTACTTGCGACGTGATATACTGGAACTGTCGTAATGACGAAAGCGCGACCAGATTTAGCCACGTCACATCCGTGATCCATCTGCAGGGTTTTGGTTCGACAGCTTTCAGGTCCAGCGCCGCGCCGCCTTTAATAAGATACTGAAATTCTTCGTGTGAAATGCTGCCACGTTGCAGGTCGATTTTCAGCGTCATCAGCAAAATGAACATGTATTTGTGTATCTCGTAAAGTCCGCGCGCCTTGTACTTAAATACGTCGTATGTCAGATATTCGATGATGTGATTTATTCTTCTTTGATTGACCGGACTTTTCTCGGATCTGAACAGATATCGTGACTTTATATCTTCGACTTTTTGTACGATATCAGAAATATTAAATTATTCTAGAATTGTTTATATTTACCTAGCCATAGAGATATCAAATCGTTCCAGAAATTGAGCGAGAGACGTTTGGTACATGCAATTGACGTGCGGCATGTCGCATATCAAGAAATATAAAACGCTACCACGTGTCGCAACCGGTCGGAATTCTTCGCGAGCCGTATCAATTTTTAACTCCGTATCTTTCGCGATATTCAGCTTTTCATTCACTTCCGCCGCTGTCTGTTTTGTGATATTTAATACCGCCATTAATTCAACGTCTTCTATCAAAGGTCCCTTTTAACAAAAAGTAAACATATCGTGAGAGAGACAATTTTATGTACTTGAGAATTACGTAATTAATTAACGCTATGTTCACTAGAAGAACAAAACGCGCATACGTGCACAGTCGCTAATTTATGTAAAAGATTATCTTCTAATTCTTTGATTTTTTTGATATTTGCGGACACGTCGGCGATCAGTTGTGTTTTTTCCATCTCTAATTCTTTTTTCTCTTGTAAAATAACTCTTCCTAAAAGTTGATCTTCCAAGCCTGTAAACATAAGACAATTCGAATAATTTATTGAACAAAATACTATTTAAAATATTAAGTATTTATATATATAACTGTACCTTTCATCGTTACAGTAAAATCGATTATAGATGTGTGAGCAAAGATTTCTGGAGTGTAAAAAGGATTCGGTAGCTTCGTCGTCATATAAAGTCTGAAATCTTTGCTAACATCCACTTCCTTATCACCTAATTTCACCTAAATAATAATAATACTAATAGTATGTCAAAATATAAAGTTGTGCGAAAGATTGAAAACATGTTTTACCTTCAAAGAAGTTCCTATTTTTATAAAATTCTTTTCCAGTAAATTATCTAACACCGGATCTATTTCCTCTCCGACATCTTGTATCAATAACGGTCGTCCTAACGATATCGAATCTTCTAGATGGTTTCTGAAATATTTGTGCGTAAACCATGTCACCTGAAAAACAGATTGTGTAAAATCGATATTGTTACACATTTCACGCAAACTATCGAGTACTTGTAAATCAAATTTCATTTCTTTGTTTTTGATCCACGTTTTGCCTTGTAATTGTGGGTCGATCAAGAGGGGATATCTCGGCGCTTTTGTCACAATTATTCCATTCTGAAGCGACAGTTCGTCGGTAGGCAAACCTTGCAAACTCCACTCACCGATCTGCAGCGAATTACACATTTGTTCATTTGGCACAAGTTTCAATTATATTTTTCTCACAACTAGGTATATATTACGTACGGTAGCTGTATCCGTCAACGCGCTAACGACATTTATAGTAAGAGAAATCGGGATTTTTTTATCTTGTATGAAATCGATCCACTTCCTCTGCAAGAGAAAACGTAACTCTTGATTAAACGGCCCGCAATAAGACAGGAATCCCGTTAGCACCAATATGTCTCCGACAAGACGTTCCGTTTCTGATTTAAAAACGTCTATTTGATCCGTCCATCTTGTTCTTTCTCCCGACAGTCCTTCGATCATGGCACCTGCGGTGTCCAGTTTTGCTTGACAGACCGCAGCTTGATCGATTATCACCTAATCACAATATGAGAAACATATAGAGAAATATATTGAATTTTGGTTATATAATGTTACCACTAATATTAGCGTACTTGTCGCTCTTGTGTCACAGTGTCGAACTCTCTTTGCACTATCTTCAAGTCGTCATCCTTTTCTTTTAACCGTTGTTCGGCCTCAATTAAATTTTTATTAGCTTTCTCATATTTAATTTCTTGCACAGCGAGATTCGCCTGCAGAACATTATTCTCTTTTTATTAAACATCTCTTCCTTCAGTTACACAAGCCACGGCATAGAAATAACTGTTTTCGTCCGACACAAGTGCGTAGTAATGTTTATTAATAGATACCTTTAAAGGTAGCACATCTTTATTTATTTCGTAAAAAGCAACCATAGAGATGGTCCACTGTATGAGACCGGCAACGTTTCCACAGGCTATCTTTGCGGCCTCGTAAGTATACATAGGATAATTTAAATACGGCATCATTAAGTCGATCGTTTCGGCGTTAATGTTATCTTTTGGAAAATATTGTAAGTTATGTAAAAATCGAGTGTCGGCCATGACCTGTAAAAAACAAATTACGAAATGTGTTTACGTATCTAAAATTACATAGCGCGCTTCTCCTTCACTTTTATTAATATGTTAACATATTTATTAATTTATATACACATAGTTTATACACATCCTAATACCTTTAACGATTCCGACCACGACGGCACTAGAAATTGATGTTCGTAATCGGGTTTGACCGGATCTAATTTTCTTCCAAACAAAATCAAAACGCAATCCATTATGAGCATAATTAAATACGGTGGTTTAGCCAATTTACGAACAGTGGAAATATCTACTGGTTTTATAGTCTAAAATAAACCGATATTACCGTCATCAAATTATTGATGTTAACAAAAACAAGGAGGACATGTGATTAGCATATTTTATACGTATTAATTAATTATAATACCTGTAAAGCAGCTTCAGCTTCTAACAAAGCAGGTTCCGCGGCTTTCAACGTTTGTTCCGCCACTGCCTTATCCTTAGCTATCAATTTTAAAATTGTTTCCGCTTCATCTTTTGTTACCTGCACTTTTGCCTTCATGTTTTCAGCTTCTTTCTTTTTTTCATTTACACTTTCTAAAATCTATAAATATCATACGCCAGTAAAAACAACGGATTTTGTAAATATAGCATAATGCTTACCGCTTCTATTTGTACGTTCTTTTCTGCGATCTCCTTTTGATTTTTTTCTAATTCCTTCCGTAACTCTTCCACTTGAACCGCGGCATCGATCAATTTGTTTAAACCACTGCTCATGTGAGAAGTAAGCGTGTTAATATGCTCTAATCGTTGCTTGTAAAATGTCTTGTAACTGTCGATAAACGTTAAAAATGACTTTGGAGTCACATATACTTGACGACGGAATCTACAATTGTTGAAATAAAACTGCTTTACATTTTGCTTTTACACAGATATCAAACTATTAGCGAGAGTGGTAAAGTAAACCTCTCGTAGTATTCTGTGCAGGTGTCGTTTACGTCGTCTTGAATGTCGCCCATAACTTGAATTAATTGCTGTTTGACTTCTGGAGTGGATATAATTCTATATTTGTCTAAGAAATGTTCAGCAACCGCATATAACGCGTCCCTCGGCCATCTTGAAAACCAATTTATCGTGCAACCGGATATAAGACCGGGAAATTTCAACGCTCGTGACCTGAACTTGTCGCCGACCTATGAAACTTTTAACTCAATAACTCGATACAAAAGTCCAAATTGTTAAAAACAACGATGAAGAAACTCACAGGTGAAAAACATAAAACTATATGCAAATTGTTTCTCGCTCGAGATATGAAGTAATCGTAAAGATTGTCCTGTGTCGGTGGGCGACGAGGATCGTCCTTTTTCATTAAGGGCGTGATAATTGTCAGAATCTCATCTAACTCTTCCTTTGAGAAAAGATTGGCTACCTCGCCGACACTCAGCATGTTGTTTATATATTCCAAAAACGCCTCGTCTTTTACTTCATTATCGGTGAAAATAAAGGTGAGACCTTTGCTTCCTGTACCAACGGTGCGATATAACTTTCGCAAATCGTCCATCAAACTGGCCACATTATAAATCCTAAAAAACACTATTATTCAGTTACTTTCTTCAAATAATTATATTTTTATTATAAAAATATTTTATTTTCTTACAAAACAATATATAACAAAATATTAAAAAAATAAAAAACCAAATTTTATTTTATAATTATTTTTGTTGTTTTAGAGTTAAATAAAGGATGGGGAGATATTCGGTGAAATTTTAATTCTTGCCTAGTTAAAGTTATCTGGAAGAAGTTAAATCCCGCAATAAAAGATGCCAGTCGCGTCAAACTCTGCTTGCCGGATCCTCCCACTCCTACCAAGAGTGCATTCCCTCTGGGAACTCCAAGTATTCTCGATATTCGTATCAAGTGTACCAGAGCGTCGTGGAAAAAGACTAGATCGAGACGCATGCCGCGTACATATTCATTAAACTGCTCCATATTTTGAACAACTTTCTCAACAACGATATCGTAACTGCAAGTAACGCAGAAATATTAATGCAATCTCGTTTTTTAAAATTCATCAGCATGAAGAATCGCTGTATCTCTCTTGCTCAGATACCTCGGTATCTCTTCATAAATCTTGGGTGCCTCAAACACAAAATCTTCCGGTTCGTCACCTGTCGGTTCCGGCGGTTCGCGAAGAAAATTAACGAAGTACGTCTCAACCGGAGAATAATGCTCGAAGTCCGGACCTAATAATTTCTCTGCCGTGAGCTTTAAAGTATTTTGGAACCACTCTTTATCGTCAACGGTCGTGAAACTGCAAAAGAAGCGAGAGATTCATTGTCCTAACCAAGTACTTAAAAATAGTTAAATTTAAAAAAATATTTAATGATATATGCAGCAAACCGATCTGCTATCACGCGCGTGCATTCGTGTTCCCACAATTTCAGCAGAGTCGTTATAGACTTGCACTCGGCTCTCTCTATTCGGAGTATTCCCTCCCAAATGCGAGACAGATCGCGCAAGTTAAAAACGTAGTGGAACTTCGCTGGAGTAGGTAACATCTTTGTTTTAACTCGCTGCCATAATATTCGTGTTAACGGCACGAGCTTCGGCAAGAAATCGACAATGGTTTCGGAGAATCTTGTGGTACAAAAGTAGCCTTGTCCGATAGTACCTGCGAGTTTTGCACGCATTGCAATAGATGTTATTATTTTTCTTATTTGTATTTTTTTACTAAAGAGATAAACTTTTTCTGCTCACTAAAAATCGTATCCATTGATTTGTTGGAGGGCAGGGTACAGTTAAAAATATTAAACTGCCGTTTCAATCGTGGCGGAATATCATTTCGTCCTCCGCCGGGATGTCGCATAGCTGCAAGTAACATAATGTCTTGCATGGTGCAAAAGTCGCCTGGTTTATCCAACGAGTAAAATCCATTGAACTCCATTAACTGGCGCACCACTTCGTTCGTAATTTGATCGCCCCATTCGTTTATGGTCGGCATATTTATATCGTCGATAAAAATAGTCATTTTTCGACCACCGGGAGGTCCGTAAGTAGTTCCCACTCGTTTTTCAACGTAACTCTCAAATACGCGCTGAAAACAAAACATAAATGACGAACATAATAAAAAATACATCTTTATACATATAATCCTATTGACGTTAACAAGTTAATTTTGTGTGTATATTAAATATGAAATTATTACTTGAACCATGTTGGGTGTGGATGCCGAAGAAAAGTTAAAAAATTTATTTAGATGAAATTCAGGATCATGCTTGGACATGTAGCTTTTGATCATTACAGTCTTGGCGGTACCTTCTTCTCCTGTTATGTAATTAATCCAAAATATGTGTGTTATTATATAAAAGTTGAAATATCAAACACGTTAAAATATTTGCTATTAAGATTATTCAATATTTTGATATGTCTACCTATTAAAAGCACTGATTTTTCTTGCTTTGCTATAATATCCACCAAAAACAACGTTCTCGTATTATCAACGTTAGGAACGAGAATAGTGTTGTATTCTAAAACACGATCTTCGGGATATTCAAATTCCGACACTATTTTGTTCCAGTGTATCCATTTTCCATCGTCTGATACCAAGTACTCGAAAATAGTTTCATCTTTCTATACGCGGACGAGACATTTACAGAATACAGATATTAAAAAAAACATGTCACATTACGCGTTTACTTCATATGTTAAATAAAATAATATGTTGTAATACAAAATATATTATATTCTACGAACTGTACAGTTTGGCCAGTTGCATTTTGATTCGTGATTCACAAAATATTCTTGCAACGCAAGTCGATCGTCGAGTTCCAACACCGCGCCCAAACTCCACATGAGAGAAAACAAGAAAAGCTTTTCGATGTGATGCTCGGGTAATACTCCTGTAAATTACGACCTGGATGAAAATCTCTGATACATATTCTGTTCAATAACAAACTGTAACTGCAAAATTGTCAACATTCACTGTGTGAATTGTAACATATTTGAAAGACAAAATTTATTATTTATAACGCTATGGTGTGTATATCGTGTTGAAATTGTGCATATTTATATATTTCCAGCGGAAAAATATCTCAGTGTAAAAGGGATTTTATATTTACTGGCTGGATCAGAATTTCCGACATTCAAACCTTCCAACAAATCAATACATTGCCGTATGTAAAGCGCTTCTAAAAGCATTATTTTAGCATGAAGCTTTGTTTGAACGAATATGTGGGCATCTCCATATATTTTATGGAACAATGTTCGTAACACTCCGGCTTCATACACGGTGCATTTTTTCAACCAACCCTGTATTAAAAATATTGCGACATCAAAGAGTAGAATTTTGCATATAAAGTAACGACAGAATAACATAACAAAATAAAGATTATCAACCTGGACTTATATTACCTCTAAGATTGAACTCCATTTTAATACAGAAGCACTGACAAACACCATTCCCATGCGGGATATAGTCGCAGGAGACGCATTGTCTACGTTGTCGGGCTCGAACACCAGTTTGTTATTTGGCGCCATTACAATGCGATCTCCGTTAGCCAACGTTAACGTCTTATTGTCATCGAGAACGGAATTTAAATTTTCGATCCATAACGTGTCGACTGGGCCGTCTAGTACAATCCACACATTTTCCGTTTTTTTTGCTTGCATGCTCCTTCGCCATATAGTAGAAAATATACCGTCGGTCCAGTCATTGGTCGCAACATCGAGTCTCCCGAACATTTGGGATGCAGTTATCGCCTATTGATAGTTTTGCTCAAAGAAGAATTTACTTTGATAACAAAGAATCATATTAGATTATCGAAAGAAAAATATTAACTTTTGGATTCATTCTAATTTCTTTGTGCGGTATGCCCATTTCTGTCAGAGCTCTCATGAGCGCCCATATGCATCGCGTTTTACCGGATCCTGTTGGTCCAAGAACCATCAGACCATGGCGAACAAGTGATGTCTCGTATAACTGCGAAATTCGTAGTTGTCTTAAAAGTAGTTACCAAAATCGATGAAGATTCGATATGCAATTATGCACCTGTAAAGTTTTCAAATTCCATTCACTATGATTCATTATTCCAAGAGCAGCTGTAGCGTTAGCTATAGCTTTCTGTAACTCTTTATACGTCTTGGTCGTTAACTTTATTCCTGGGAACATGTCTTCGATGAGGGACATGAACAGAGATTCATCCTCGTCCACTAGTTTGGAAAGATTCATATCGCTAATAAAAATTAATACACATTTAAAACATCTTTATTTTTTCTTTTAATTGATTATATAAAAAGTACAAAAAAATATACCGCAACACTCTCATAAGTGTGGTTTCTTCCGAATCGGTAGGATTCGCACGTTTTTGAGCACCGAGTGTGCGCAGACACGACAAGATGTTTCTCAATCCGAAATCATAATGCACTTGCTTGCTGAGCTGTTCCTCGCACAGTTTGTACAATATGAAAAATTTTCGCGCCAAGACCACGTTCTCTTTGAAGCCACATGCCGCAAGTTTTACTCGCATTATGATCTACGGAGAAAATTAAATTAATTTGCAAGTTGTGTGTAATGAGATTTCTGTTACAAAAGTCGTATTTATTAAGAGATGTACTTGTCTATCGGGAACCATCATAGCTACACTTCTGAACTGTATCTTTAAATTTTCCGGTAATTCCTGCCGGCCAGCGTATCCTGGATTCATAGTGATAAATATTCCAAACTCATAATTGAGTTTATATGTTTCACCGTCGCTATAGAAAAATATATTACCAAAAATATATTACTTTTCGATATAAAAAAATTGTATGCAATTTTTTCAGGTTTAATTTTTTTACGTACGTTCAATAAATTAATTTTTCATAGAAATACCTGAACAAAAAGCTCAATTTCCGTTCTTTACGCGCGTTAAGCACAATTGCGATTTGTTGTGCGGCGACCGATAACACCGGTAGATCGATCCGATTAAATTCGTCGAAGCACCCCCAAGTACCGGACTGCGCCAGTCCCTTAAATATTCTGCCCAAACCGCGAAAGTCCATTTGATCGGAGCAATTAAAAACAACAACATATTTCCCCAATGCTTTTCCCATGTCCTTTGTTGTTTCCGTTTTTCCCGTGCCGGCAGGACCTGCGGGAGCTCCGCCGAAATTCATTCCTGAAAAAAAACGAACATGGCGCAAAGATAGCAATAAGTGATGTGAATAATGCGAATGTTATATTATACAATTTTTAAGGTGCAAGTATCATACCCACAGCTTGTGCCAGCGTTATATAACACCTGTCTGTGAGCGGAGTAATCGCGAGACGATCCGTACAGCCTAAGAATTCATTTTGATAAGTAAAATCTACATCAGTTATTCTGATCGGAACTTCTTCCGTCTCTTCATTGTAATAGAATCGACACTGTTTTGCCCACTCAAAATCATAAACGCTTCGAATTCGGAGTCGACATAAATCGTCAAATATGTCTCTGAAAAATGTCTTGATAACTTCTCGGTTTCTTTTGCTTCACACTTACACGAAAGAAATAATTGTTCGGAATTAACACCTTTGATGAACGTGTATCGTTATTAGACATTCGTATTTTACTCTGACAAATTTCGTCAAGTCTCGAACGGTCGCTTCTATAAGACTGTTCAAGAGGTCCAAAAACCACTGATTAGTTCTTTTCATTATAGTTCTGTCGCGCTTGGCTGTCGTGACTGCTATTTCGGAATCGCGCGTCCATAGAACTTGTAACGCTAACAAACCCACCTTAAAGAAAATTAACATATTTCATGTAATTAATTTAATTTAATTTTATATTTTTTTTACTTTTTTGTTTATTAAAAGCTCAATATTACTATATAAACATTATCTTACTTGCAAAATAGAGTTTTCTATCAATGACAAAATGTCAAATTCTGTCGTGTGAAATGATTGCAGTCCCATTGCAATTACAGCACCAACAGATTGTTGATGAACGGTCAACAAAGTATTCAACCAGTTCTCTACACCTCCTATACATACAACTTCTTTCTCAAATATTATTTCCTCACTTTCGCGCGAATACATTGCTTGAATCTTTTCATATTCCTTTTCCGAAAACTTGAGCTGTAAGAAACAGTAGTAGTAATTTTATGATCGCCACAGTTTGTAATTTTACATTTATATCTCGTTACTCTTGCTATGTTGTCGAAAAAGCCGTCGAGATAATTCTGTATGGTGTGGCAATCGGCAGCTTGTCCAAGGATCTCCAACAAAGTAGGATCTGATATGAAGCAGAATCTTGGAAAAATAACTCGCTTGGTTTCCAGATAACTGTATGTGTGTTAATAGAATTTGTTAATTAAATTTAACACGGGTTTGAGCGATTGTTTCGACTTAGCAATAGTTTGTATACCCGCTAAGGGACTTCTGCAAAGATTCTAGTTGTTCCAGCAAATGAGGCAAAAACTGACTCATAGTTTCGTCTCCCGTACATGTTTCTACCGCATTTAATTTTTCGTGAGCGCGAATCATAAGCTTGGTCCAGGCTTTGTCGATGGTCTGCAATAATAATTAATTATATTATCTTGTTGTGAGTTATTACGTGCGGATTTCTTTACATTGAAACGCTTTGCCTCAGTGGGCAGTTGCTTCGATATGTCGCCGCCGATAAACACCGCTTCTAAATAAGCCCACAGATTCTGCACAGTCAACCATTTTGCTAATATTTCTGACGTGTTACTGAGTTTAGTCTGCCATAACTGAATCTCTTTCTTAAACGGAGCGTTGTAACTGCGTAACATTTATTGAATATAGTTGCGAAACTTGACACACATGATTAAATATTCGAACGTAAATGTAACAATACCGATTTGCCAGCAACGAACTTATGATCATCAAACTATCTTCAAGTTGCGCTATTATCTCAGCCGTTTCGATACCTTTCAGTAATAGTTCGCCTCTTTGTTTAAAAGAGGAGAATTGTAGATTCACAACCGACCAATCTGCAATCACTTGCTTCAATTTGAATTCGATATCTTGCTCTTTTACAGCACTGATACATATATCCTATATAATACGATTATTTTGATTTAAAGTATTTTTATGTACGCATAATATGTTTATGCAGAAGAAAAACAAGAATAATTAGCATTAATTAAAATCAATAATTTTGTGGCCCCCATTCAGATATACACCTCTACGTCATCTTTATATTTTAGCAAAGGTGCTTGCATAACATTTGCAAGTGTAAAAGTCTCAGATTCCACGTCAAAAAAATATTTGCACAAGGCGGACAATCTCTCCCAATGTCTGTTTTTCATGGCTTTATTAGCCATCATTTCTAATAACGGACACATCTCGTTGAAGTCGTCAATCTTCTTTTTTAGATCGATATAAGCTGGCCATTCTCTCATAGCTTTGGGTAACTTTCGGCATCTACACAATAACATTAGAAAATTATCACGATATTAAATTTTATGAATTAAGCACATTAATATAAATTTGTGATAGTTTTACTTGTTTTGGAATTCGGCTAATTCATTTATAATTGATTCAATATCAATTTCCGACCACGGAATATCATAGTAACTGTCAATAGTACGCATAACTTGCAAATACAACGTGTACAACTTCTGCAGCAGATTGAGCTCTCTTTTTCTTCGGTGCAAAGTTGGATATTCCGTTACTTCTATGCCAAATAAACTTTCGCCGCTGCTGTAAGTTTCGTATCTTTCCCATAATTCTTCGAATTGTGCTTGGAACAGAATGAGCCTTGAAAAATACAAAAAAGATTTTTATATGTATATTCTAATCTAAATTTCAAAATTATTTATACAAAGACTGAATATTTGTAATTGGTGTGTATGTAAATTCATAAAAATATTAAATACACTAGTAAAATTATATACCGTTCACTGGCTTCTTTTGCAGGTATTCCTTCGACCATCGGACCGTTGAATTCAAAGTCGATATCGAATTTCTCCACGTTCTGTTTGAGAACTTCGACTCCGTCAGTGAGTTCCTTTCTCAAAGGCTCTTGCATCTCACATATAATTACTTGGACTTGTTTTGCCTAGAAAATATCAATATTGTGCAGCATAATATGGTAATTTCAAATTATTGATATTAACAGACAGCGTATTAAATATATTTTAAAGATCTATGCAAGTAGCGAATTATTACCGTGTTGAGCATGTTGCTAAAATTATATCTCAGTCCGTCTACAATGTCCTGATCTTCTTTTAATATATTAATGTTGTATTTTCCCATCAATGCGTAAACCTCCTCGATCAGAATTAGTTCCATATCCAACGATATAAAATCATCTCGTATTTCTCTTAAACACTTCATCGCGACTCTGACATCCTCTAAGTCTTTGATATGTCTAGCGAGGACTTTGTTCTTTTCGTAAATGTAGTCCATAATACGGTGTAACTTTATCTTGTATTTCTGTGATAAAATGACACCCAATGACGTTTTCCATGCATTCGCTTCAACAAAGAATGCCAGTTTTAATTTATCTGTAAAAAAATATAAACACAGTAATCTATCATGTATGTACAAAATCGATATAAAATTATTTGTAATTTCCATACTAATTACCCATATTAATTTGAAGCGGACCGAGAACGTGTTGATCGGGCAAATTTTGAATTTCTGTCATTAAATTTTCATATTCCGTAAACTTCTCTTTGATTTCTTGTACAATGGGTTCAGAATCAACGAATTTTTGAATGATCTCGATTCTATTGTCCACCCATAGGTAGGAATATCGTAAATATGACTAGAAAGCAGTAATTAATACAGCATTGAAATTAATGTAAATATACATAACGTTTTTCTTGTATCTCGATTGTATTTGAAACAAAAAAACAAACTTACATTGCCAATTTTGGTAACATCATCTCTCATCATTAATATTAAGCCTTGTACACTCATTGAACTGCGAATTACATCCTTGTGATCGGATATGCTTTGAAAATAGTTACTGAGCGAATTATTGTCACCTGAGATACAAAATAAAACGTAAAAATACGTAAAAATATAATCAAAGATAATAAACACATTTGTTGTTTCCATTATTAACATACGTAAGTATATTTACTTAATTAGTATAATTAGTATAATACTTAATTAGTATATAAATTTGTTTTACAGAGTGTTATTACCAAGCGATTCTTGCGTGTTTGTAGAATATCGATGTCCCCACATAGTCACACTTCTGCTCGCTTCTATAATACCCGTTATAACTTTGCCGAAATGATGCTGCAGTTCCTCTATTGTCGGAATGATTACAATATTCGGTATTTGTAGAACAAAGTGCGTCATCATAATTGGAATTTCTTGCTCTGTTGTAACATCATCAATCACCAGACTAAAACGTAAAATACAAATAGCGGGATACGTTTCTACATTCAATAAATGAAAAAATATAGATACGCATAAAAGTACGTAAGATCACCTCGTAACAGTTGCTTTTTTCTTCAACAACTCCAAAGAATTTTTTGTGCATTTTACTAAAGCGTCGATCAATTTGCAATTGAAGTACGCGAAGAGTTCCATACAGTTGTTGTGCACGTGTTGTATATTAACTTTAATTGTTTTTTCAATGTGACCAAAGCCTATTTGATTAAGTCACTTATTTTAATTTTGTAATTATAGGCAATGTAAACTTAAAATAATTTTATCTAAGCTACCTGGTTCGTACGGTCCTTCTATTAATTTGCTTTCGGATCCTACTTTATGTATTTTTTCAAGGTCCATCCAATTATACTTAACATCTTCTACACTAGGATCAGTTATAAGATCCATAAATTTGTTAATAATCGTGACAACGGTCTTTTCCGCTGCTGAAGATTTAACTTCTAAATCAATTGCTATTGTATTTGTAAAAGCTATGTTATCGGCGGAAAACTGTTCCGGGCTTTTTGGATAATTATCTACTTTTAGCAGTATTATTTCCGCAATAGTCTCAAATACTTCATCTACTCTCGCTTCCTTCATGTCTGTCACTTTCTTGACAAATACCTCCGCGTTTTTTATTGCATGTTCCAGGTTGGTGCATACTTTAGAAATCATTAATGACGACCACGTAACTACCGACAGACAAGGCTGGAAAGCGATCTCGAGATGGACCAGTGCGATCTTCATTAAATGCAAAAATATAAGCGGAATAGATTTTCTATGAACGTATGATAAATATATAAATATTTTCCTTCCTTCACATTTACTAATATAAATTTATTAAGCAATTTATATACCTAAGAACATCATTTCTTTTAATCAGCTTTTTGACTCTTTCGCGGAATGACAAAATCTTCTCTTTGCAAAACATCAAAACCTGTATAAAATCTGACACATCCAATCTCAATTTAGACATGTGTTCCGATTCTCGTATCACTTCGTATATGTAGGAATCAAAATTTAAACAATATTTATTTGTTTTAGGATGACGCACGATTATAGGCGTTGATAACGCCAGACGAACCTGCAGCGATTTTAAAACTGAAGACAAATGGTCTTTCGAAAAAGCAAAATCTTATAGGATAATTGTCTTAAATGTAATTAAACTTACAATGTCGGCCGAGTCGTACCACGCTTTGTGATATATCATCTCGTAGTGAATAAATACGCCGATAAGTACATTATATATCTTAATGCATTTCTGCATAGATTCATGCAAGATCACCTTCTGATACGATCTGAACATATTCATAGGAACTTCCACGCGTTTATATAACTGCCGAATCCAGAGGATTCTACCGGCTACGAGTGGAAAATTCCTCGGCAGAGGCGGATCGGATCTGTCTATATTGTATCTATCGCGAACATCTTCAATTTCTCGTTCGTACGTTGCGACGAGCTCCAGGCACATTCTGTCGATCTTCAGTATTTTGAGATTTAATTTTCGAAATCTGGGAAAAAGAGAGAGCGGTTGCAATTAACATTTTTGTAATAACTTTATGCGCGGTCAAATGTGGTTAAAGAGATACTTTGTAAAAATATCATACCTATCGATCAACTGTAGAGCTAATGTAATATTTGGCACGAGAGCGACGCAATTACGAAAGAACGTTCTGAGCTCCACATCGGTTTCCGTCACGCTTTTCTTGTACTCCTCATAATCGGTATCGAAGTAAAGCTTTCTATGATCCAGAGGATCGTATTCTTGCGAGGAAATCTTCTTAAAAAAATTCGCGTACTTTTGCGCATACACGTCGATTCCTTCTATAGTCGAGCTGTGCAAAATAGCGTACATCCGTGCAGATTCAAGGATGTCCATGATCTGCGTATTATTCATCGCAAAGATAATGTAATTCTGCCCACACACATACACGTGTGACTTGCGTTTATAATTTGATTCTTTTACTCACTTTTATTAGTCTCGTCTTAAAAGTGTTAAATTTGCCAAAAACATACATTTCGGATACTTCGAAAGGTTTCTCATCGGGAGACTGTTCGACCTTCTTGCACATCTCGTTGTAACAATCATGATACGTCTCGCATAGCTTAATACAGTCCTACGAGATGATTGCTGATTTTATATTTACATTAGGAATAATTTTTCACCAAAAAAATGAAAATTTTATGCATTTTTGTATCTGCACCTTTATCTTAGATATCATTGTAGATTTCGACTCGGCCCAAACACTCAATATTCCATTTCCTGTTAAATACGCTTTACACGATAGTATCATTTGGTTTGTTATCTAAATACAGATTTAGATTGATGATGCATGATCGCAAATAATCTGCGCGAATGAAATAATTCGAGAAGATTACCTTCACATATACCGCGGTAACCATCTTTCTTGTGTTAAAAAATCGCGAGGTAGCGTAAGTCATTCTTATAGCGTACATAAGCGAAGGCAAGTAATCACCGATTTTTGTAGGATCTAGCCTATACAACGGTTGAGTAAATTTTTCCAAGGAATACAGATACTTCACATTATCTTGCGACAAAATATATATCGTTGTAACGTGATCTTCCAATGTTCTCCATTTCTACATATAAAACTTTTCAGTGACGAATACGACAATATAAATTTATAACTAATTGATTATTTTGTTTTTCACCTTGATAAGTTTTGATTTTGCTTCTGTTAGGAGTTGAATAAATGATTCAGTGTAAGGCGACTTTATATGATTCATTATCGATGAAAATAGACCGAGTAATCGACGCCAATACGCGAGTTCTGCGGTTGGTCCCACAGTCTCGGTTTCCCTGCGCAATTGTTCACTCTCGACAACAGCCTGAAAGATCGTTTTATAACGTCGAGAGAGAGATTTACATAAATGATTAATATTGTATAGTTTACAATTAATATCACAGACTCGTTCCATTAATTTCATCCATATCTGTACATCAGCTTCCGCCACTTCAATAATATCCGGATTGTGAATATTTTGTTTTATGCTTTCCGGAGTCGCCAAACACTTCTGATAAAAATCCCAATTAATTTGGAAGCATATAATGTTTTCTAGATCTATCTTTGTCACTGTAGAAAGACGAGAGAGAACAATTTCCGAATAAAAAACAATATACATGTGATAATTAAAATGGATAAAAATCACAAGTTGCTCACTATTGAGAAATTCGCAAAAATCTTTAAAATCGCCTATGAAATCGTTTTTGATCTTTTCCCCGATTTCGCTCTTTGTTAGTTCTTCCCATTGTACGTTAGCGGTTAAGGTACGTATGTGTAAACGTGAAATTAAATCGGATATCCCTGCTAAAGCGCTTCGTGATGTGGGATCCACTTCGGCATAAGCGTAATATGTCTCCTACGTGGAAAACACAACACAAAAGCAACGTGAAAAGTAAAGTTTTAAGGATAAAGCTTTTAAAAACCACTACTACCACTTTTTTCAAAAAAAAAAGAAAAAGGGGAAGAAAAGGAAAAGAAAAGACGCTTAGTTGACACCAAGTATTTACATCAAGTAACTGCTTTACTCCAAACTCAATGTTTGACTTTAATCGATAAACTATCACACATTTGCCTGAAAACTCTTCGGTGGTGCCATCCGTGACACAACAACGTATAACTTGTTGTTCTTTGCTGAGTTGCGGCGCCCATCGTCCAGATTCTAAAGTTTATAGATATAGTTCATGTATAACGCATTACAACGCGATATGAAGATTAAAACTGAGATAAGAGAAAAGCAAGAAGATAACAATTATTACCAAACATCGGAGGGCTCATAGGTTGAAGATATATAAGAATCGCTTGTCTTCCATCGGTGGCAAAGAAGCTGCTGAACACATTCACGTATTCATCTTTGTCGAGAACTCCTTCCTCCAGCAATTCGTAGTTCGTGTTTAAAATATAGGCTACTATCTCCAAGACATGCCGATGTGTAACTTTTAACATTCCTTCTCTGGCGTTGCGATTCTCCTTGTATTTTGCCTACAGAAAAAGAATATTGTGCGAATTTGTTTTAATCACATAATACTTTGAAGAAAAAGTTGTAAATACTTTGTATATCGCGTGCTTTGTTTTTTTTTTTTTTTCTACATGAGAATAGAGCAAACGACAAAAAACGTAAGCTAAAATATTAGCGTTATCTCGAAGTATCAAAAATAATAATGTTTCAGAATGGACAAAATTGTCCGTAATATTGTTCGTTAATTAAAAATATTTGGTAGAAGTATTTACAAGTCGCTCTTTTGTACTCTCCGTGGGTAGATCTTCTCGTGCGCCGATTCTTCTTTTCACCAACTCGGTGATACGTTGATCAATAGCCGGTTTCGTGTAATCTCGCGTTGCGGAATGTACATTTGCCATTTTTTTTTGTTGCAAATGTAACAAGTATGTGGAGGATCTTCAAAAGAAAAATAATATACAAGAAATATATATAGCTGCAACTACACTGATAGGACACCTTTTAATTCTGACAACTGACAGTTTCTAATCACATTACTTGAAATCATACGTACATGCACATATGCGTATGAAACGAGACAAAATAAACAAAGGATAGTAGAATATTTTAAAATATGCGCGATTTTCCAGTTTTGTTTTTCGCAACTTTTTTATTAAAAAAACATAAATGGTTCTGATCTTTGCTAATGAAGTGGTTTGAATCTTTGCTATGTTGATTCTGACCCACGCTAAAGTAACCAATTGCAAAGTTTTTAATCGCAAGCTAATTGACGCTTTATTTGGTTTTATCAAAAAAAAAAAAACTAATAAATAAAACAGTTTTAAAGTGTTCCTAATTAAAAAATTCTAACTCATTTGCGAACACACATTCTGTTTTGCGCGTGCGCTTTTAGCTGCCATCATAAAAGTTTTGTCTCTAAAATCACTGCTACCATACTGCTTTGAGCAACACTCCCCGAAGAGAGGTTAGCTGTGATCATATCATACGAGTAAAGAAATCACGAAATACCTGCGATTGAAGTTTTAAATTAAAAGTCACGTTCGCTGAGAGTAACCAATGTCGTTGCTTCATTCATTTTGCAGCGAACAACGTGCTCATACAACAGTATTGTGACATATGTTTACAGAAATTGCGTAGCCTGTCATCTGACAGGTGCGATCAGCTGTGTAAATTTTGAATATTTTTTATAATCCTTTAATATTTATTCAAATCATATATTTTTTGGAGCTGGATCATTGTAATAAGACAAGCATACTATTTGGAAATAGAGCTTGATTACAAATAAATTTATTTTCTTTAAAACTTTATGAGATAATTCTATATACACTATTTTACATCACTTTCTTCCTTAAGTAAATGGTATAACTGATAAGATAAAAGTGTGTAATAAACATTAAATTAGATATATCATATTTTATTAGATACACACTAAAAGATTAAAACTATATATTTATGTGTTTAACATTGTTCTTATTGTAAAATCAATTGCTAATTATATATTTTGTTTGCACATATTTAAAACTGTTTTCTCATATCTAATTACTATTTTCTTATATTTAATTCTATCATATTTGGTTTTTTTACAGGTAAATTTGTGTAAGAAATATATGCCAAATTGCATTTTTATTCCTCTAATATACACACTAAACAAAAATAGTATAAATTATAAAATATATTTACATAGAATTCAAAGAGAAAAGAATATTTTGAAAACTACTTTTTGATATCTCTCACTTTCTAAAAAATTTTATAAAAATATGCTCAATGCTCTGTTTTGCCAAACACAATGTTTAAACTGGAATCTTATATAGCACCAGTGATTATCAGTTGTGTAGAAAAGTATGTAAAAAATTTGAAACCGGAGCAGTCACAGGTAAGCATAAAAAACTTGCTATTTCTTTTACTAAACTACTACTATTTTTTATATATTTTATTAATAATAAAGAAAATAACAATGATTTTTATAAATATAAAATTGATATATTTTTTTAAGTATTAAGAACTTGTGACTCTTTTAGGTGTCTTTATGGGAAGGAGATGCATATTTCCAAAACTTGGATCTGCGATCAGAAGTTTTGGAAGAACAACTAAATCTTCCATTTGTTTTGGTTAGTGGCCACATACATGGATTGTTCATTCATGTTCCTTGGGTGAAAATTACCTCTGAACCAATAGTTGTTACTATTAATACAATAGGTGAGATAAAGAAGCAATAATTTCAAGTATTATATTAAAAACAAACTCACACATTTTGTTTATTCATCACAGAGTGTATCTTAAAATTAAAAGATGAAAATACTACAAAAGCTAATACGCCTACGTTACAAAAAAAAAACGAGACGGTGCAGTAAGTTTTTTTGTATTTTGATACCATCATGAAATTGAATCTCTATCATATTATAGGCAAATATATAAAAAACATTATATATTTTATATCTCTTGTAATAGAGAAAAAACTCCACCTGGATATATAAAAAATATAGTTACAAAAGTCATCAATAATATAACTATTAAGTGCAACAATTTGATCTTGAAATATGTAGAAGAGGACATTGTGCTTAGTGTAAATGTGAGATTTTTAAGTATGCAAACTGTTGATGATAAATGGAAGCCCACATTTGCAGGTATTTTTAACAATTACACATGTTTCTCAAGATAAAATTGCTATATATGTTTTTCAATGTGATTTTAATATTTAGATGTCAATAATCAAGAAGTTATGCTTAGAAAAATCATTACCATCGAAGATTTAACGTTATGCTTGGATAAAATGGATGCATCCGGAAAAATAGAGATATATCAAGTAATTATTTACAAGTTGTTTTTTAAGAAGTATTGAAAATGTGAAAACAATATTATACTTTGATTTTGGAAAAGAAATTACTTATTGACATCAATTGATATAGGATCCCGTTTTATATCGATGTTCAATGACAATCCGTATGATAATAAATTATCATAACAACATCTCGAAAAGAGCGTCCGTTACAAGGCTAGATCTTCATTGTGAAAAAATGGAATTCAGTATAACCGAACAACAAGTGCCAATGCTTCTCAGATTGGCAGCTTTACTGCTGGCGTTGCAAACAAAACAGTTTCCACCATGCAAAGAGAAATCTTCCACCATTGTAAATGAAAGAGATGTTGTACAAGGTGTAATAACTTTTACTATATAATTGTTTGGATTGCACTTCCATAAATTTATTTTGATAATGATACATAATTAACATATTTCAGATGATACAAGTCAGATAGCAAGTACTTCTACAGATGTAGGATGGGGATGGTGGGCCTGGGATCTGGTATCGTCCGTTCTACCTGGTTATTGGGACAACGAATGGTCTGCTGAGCAACAACTTGCGTATTCCAGTCATAACTTTCATTTAGGTCTTTATATAGATGATGCTACTGTAACGTTCAAGGTACAAAGATGTCTACTTCAAGAAGCATATAAACTTAGCAATGGAAATAATGATTATTTCGTGTATTTTGCAGACTGTTGAAAGCGTGAAAGAGCAATTGTTTTATAAATCTCGGAAACTTAGATACAAATCGTTTTTATCCCTTCAGTTGAATGGTGTTGTGATCGATACCATAATTCAAGGAATTTCAATGACAACCTTCCAAGTCGGAGTGGCGTGCATACAACTTTATCCGCGTGGGCCGTGCAGTTGCGGACATCTCGAGGTTGTTGATGGTGTACAGGTAAAGTGATCGGTTGCCATCGCCAGATGTGAAATCAGATGGAGTATCTGAGAAGTAAATTATTATTATAGCCGCCTCTTTACGTAACAGCTGGGAACGTTAATGATGACTATCTGGAGTATTCGTTGTTCGATAAGGAAGCTGTGGAAAATAAAGGGGAGAAAAGAGACTACATACTATCGATGTATTATCACTTGACGGCAAGAGAGGGTAGAGCGTGATATTAAAAAATATACATTGCGTTTTATGAACAAAAAAGTTTAGTAAAGTTTTTTCTTTTTAGTTTTTAGCTTATTCGAAAGATGCCCAGCACTCGTGATGGACTATGTTTATCGTGTGGAAATACCCGACGATATCACGCCTGAGAAGTTACTCGAGCTTAGATCAAATTCTGAATATAGGTATAGAAAAAAGCTTAACAACTATATATGTACGTAGAAAAATATAGAACGAGGTTTTTATGTACACAAGTTGATTTTGCAGCAATTTTAAGGAATACAGAGTAACAAGATATGTAGGTGGAGATATAACAGTCAGATTATGTTCAGGTTTTTTTCATCGTATCGATACAATTAAAGAAGCTGCAGCAAAATACGATTACAATCCGTATCTTGTAATCAAACCAGGTAAATACGCATGATTGATGTATCTTAGTTATCTTATACTAGAATGAATAGAAGTTACATCTAAATTTCAGATCCTCTTATTGACGAGCTTTCTCACTTTCATTCTGAAGAGTGCACAGCGCTTTGGAAAAACTTGTCGACGACAGAAACTAGAATAAACTTATATAGAGCGTCGCTGCAATTGCAACTGGCAGATCATTGCGTTAGGGGAATTCCACGGAAACGTAAAATCGTCGAATTTCGGGTAAAATATCTTTGTTATATTTAATTTGTTATATTTTTAAACTTTATAACGCACTTTTTTGCAGATTACTCCACTATCTCCGGCTCTTACGGATGATCCTTTCGTAAGCATCGAATGCGATGAAGTAAACGCTACTCTAGTGCAGCCTATGTATCCGTTTAGACTCGTAGCTTGCGCATCAAAAGCGAAAAACCTACCACCAGAAATGTTCACTCACTGTCACGCAATCACTAATATAAAAGTGAGAGCAAAACTTTTTTCTGCGATATTATTATGTAAACATTTTCTTGACACATCTTAAATTAATTAAATCAAAATAGGTGACAGGAGCAAAAAGTCAACTTCATTTAACGAAAACCTGCGATACTTCGATAGTAATGCCTTATTCAGTGGAAGCTTCGTCGAAGCTATTAGTATATCCGCAATATTGGCGAAATGTAGATATGGTTTCGAAATCATACTCTTTCCGATCGGACAGTATTACCGTCACGGGAACTAAAGCAAAATTAATGGCAGCAGTGTCTATAGTAACTTCAGTTTTTAGTCCTGCGGATGCAGCAAATTTACTTACGTGTTCTACGTTATTTAACGATGCCTGTCAGGAAAAATGTACGTAAATGCTAAACATTGTGTTTTATTCAATCAAAAAATTTAATGTTAAAAAAGACATTTTTAAATATAAGTTTTTGATACGCACAGGTCCGGTGTATCTAGAATTATACTTGGAAAATATAAACTGCAAGAATGTATTGTCTTCGGGCACTATATCAAGCAAAGTAAACATACATTCTGTAAAAATATTTGCTCTCAATGATTCTCAACAAACTATTATCTTGTCCGGACCCGAAAATTGTAATGGCAGGTAGATATGATAATATAATATATGACAACAGTTATATTATACATATAAATAACGTTGAATAACTGAATTTTTTTAGCGATACAGAAAATGTACCGCTTTTCTCTGCCGTAGTGCAGTTTCCGAAAACGGTAGAACAACAAACACACCCGTCTCTTGTTTCGTTCAAAATTGCCGAAATCAGAGCCTCGTTGGATCCACTTTTTCTCGAGTGGCTAGAATACCGTGCCACTTATCACAAATCGGGAAGTGCGCCCGTTCTTCGTTCCAATAGTCGACAATTGGTTACCGAAACGTCATCCGACACAGCCACGCGGAAGAAAACATTTCCAAGTCTTCATGAGAGCGTGCACAGTTCATCGGATAAAGATAAGAAAAAATCAGCTGTGACGGAAAAGTCGAAGACGCTACGAAATGATGAGGCGCAAAAGAAAAGTGAATCCAAACTGGAAGAGCAACAGCAAGTATGTTAAAATTACTTGTAAAAATATTATTATTGTACACGTATATGTATTATCAATTGTTGTATCGATTCCTTTTTTTATGATATAATAGAAATAGTAAAATGTATGACAGAACTTACAGAAAACAGGAATATTAGTCAAATTAGCAGAGTCATATTCATGGTGGTGCAGCCTTGTGTTAAGCGGTTACGTAGGGCATATAATTATATACATTCCATCTGAAACAATGAGTGGTATTGGAGCTGATGGTAAATACTTCATTAACATACAAAACAACGCAATGTATGAGAATAATTAATAAAAATATGTTGCTAGGCATAGAAAAAGCCAAAGATAGAGCGTTAGCCGAGAATCAGGATCTACAAATAATGATAGTAAAATTACCAAGTCTTCAAATACATTCGTCTAACGTGAACGCTGAGTCACTTAGCCCGTATCTGCGAACTCTTCCCGTTAAATTACAAGAATCTATGTGGACACGTCGTAAGTCTATTTGCTTGCAAAAAGTTGATATTGATTGCCAAAAGATATAATTAACTATTACTGCTATTGTCGTTTCAGACGTACAAAGTTTTCCATGGACGTTAAGTCTTATCGATTTTCATTGTTATACATTGCAACAACAGATACAAAAGAATTTTATAAAGAAAGTAACATTAAACGCCACGGTAGCTCTCACAACTAAGACAGCTACAACTCAATCAAATACACTTACTGCTTTAAGCGTTTGTGTGCACATTGACAATTCTCCTATTATTGTTTCACTTTCGGAAGAACAGGTGTTAATTTTTACACTTTTATTTGATTACAGTAATATAAGAGAAGTTTTATATAAAACAATTTTTTAATAATTATATTGTGATTTAGGTGATTTTTATGAGAAATATAGCATTAAATATTATAAAAGTATTACGAACTCAGTGCAATTCTCAAGACGACGTCGCAATTGCGTCACAGATAAGCAATGACACGCAAATTGTTCTTCCTATTATACCCCAAACTTCGTCTTCTCCGACTCAAATAACGTATCAAGAAGACACAACTACCAATTCGACCGTGTCCACATCAAAAGATGATCAAGGATGTGGTGAGTTGACTCTTCTTCCAAAATAATGTTTTTTTTTTTTTAACTTGAAATGTCTTATGTTTTAAAAAAAAAAATTTATAATTTGTTTAGAAAGAGATGGTTTAGTCATAACAGCGTGGATTCAGTGGACCATAACAAAAGTAGCAGTGAAATTGTACATTATAAGACAGAATACATCCTCTTTAAAACTGATGTTAGAACTGGAAGATATTATAACATCCTTGGATTTGCAGTCAGTTTACATGCAACTAAAAAGCAAAATAACTACAGCTACGATATTTCATTACGTTAGGTAAATTTTAATTTCCGTGAAAAAAATTTAATAATTTTTATTATTGTGTGAAATATATTTGCAAGTTTTGTATTACTATTGCGATTTAATAGAAGTCCACGCGCATTGAATTGGGACGTCGGTGATTATGCCGGGCTAGTACTTTGCGGAAGAGAAGACAGCTTGGAAAAAGGCGACGATTCTGGTTTCGTGAGTTTTACGCTTACTCGCGCAAAGTCGGGAAATGTGTATACACGCTGGGGTACTCATAAACGTCAAAAGTCTCAAAAGGTGAAACATTTATATGGAGATCTTTTTTATAGATAATAACAATAAAGAAAGGTGAAACATTTATATGGAGATCTTTTTTATAGATAATAATTTTATAGATAATAACAATAAAGAATAACATTTATATTCAACTTTTAGAAAGAATTACTGGTGGACTCCGCATTATCCAGAAACAGCTATATTTCCGAAATATTTATCAAAATGCAAATGGTCGATGTGATTTTACCACTTAGTGTAATTAGCAATTACACCCAATTGATACAATCTTTTGCGTTGCTTGGTTCGTCTATTGAGAAGAGCACGGATGTTGCTCGTAAAAGTGCGAGCACACCGTTAATCGGTATAACCAATTTGAATAACGAGTCATTACCCCTGATTCACTTGGAGTTCAAAGGTTTCCGACTCATGTTGCCAGTTTTAACTGACACGATTAAATTGCAACATGATTTGTTAATGCTTCAGGTAATTCTTATTTTGGTAGTAATAATTTTCATCGAGAGATATGTTTGGCGGTAATAATTTTCATTAAGAAATGTTTGAAATTGTTCATTATAGTTGGACGGAATTCGTATCACACCGGACGCAGAAAACCCGATTTGCAGAACTCCATTGCGAACTGATATTTATCAGTTGGCAGCTCAAGCAAACATATTAAATGTCCCAGGTTCGGCTGTGGAAGATCGCCAATATCAAATTAGCGTCAAAGGAGTGTGTGCATACACTACTACGTGGAAGAATTACCAGCTAAGCATTAATAAGGTTTGTTTATTAAAATTACAACAATCTCGGAAGATCTTAAAAGAGTTTACTTTTTCATATTTTATATGTTCTCATTTTAGAGAATGTCTCAATCATATTTGTACACAATGAATGAGAATCCTGCTCTGGAATGGAACAAACTCGGAAACGGAAGTAGCTTAGATCCGTATTTCTCTACGTCTCCCGTATTAACAAAGTGTGTATTAACAATTTTGTATAAAATTTGTAAGTGTGATATAACTTACGTTCGTAATTTTTTTTTCTTTTGTTTTTTTTTAGATTTGATCTCTGTTTAATTATTGCACCGGCTGTCACATATAAAACAGATACGATAGTCTGCGGAAGCGCCATGGAAGTGAATTGCATTACGGACATAGAATTGATAATAAATTTAGATCAAATTAAGTTAATATCGGTACTTAATAACGAATTTATGACGCTATTGTCCGAAAGTTTCGAAAAAGCGGAGAACAAGAACGATTCAAACAATCTAGTGCAAAGAGTTTCTTCGGGATCTCAAAGCGTTAAACCTGTCAGTTGTCTGAAACAAGTGTCGGATGATTCGGAACTTGACTTTGCAAAAGATAGTGGTGTCGATTTTGAGATGTCTAGTATGCACTCGGCAATAATTGTAAGTGATATATTTATTTATGAAAATACATATTAAAAAGTATTTGTTCGATTTATTTTTTTGAGAGTATATTTTTCTTGTATCAGGGAAAACCTGGAGTCGCCAAAGCTATGATATTTCCACCGTTTGAATTTTTAGTAAATTGTGGGAAGATGACGTTTATTCTTTATGAAGTTCAGAATACATTCTCTGATTTAGAGGATGATGTAGTAAGTATTAAGTATAGAAACTAAACTGCTAAACCAAGTGTGTACACAATACTTCAAATTTCGTAAAATATTTTCAGGATGTACATAAAATTGACACAGAAGACGATAACAATAACATAAAACAGCCATTGCTTTATTTAATGATCAATCAACCAAACATTTATTTCTCCCAGCAATATTTGTACAAGAAAATACAAGTACGTATTATTATTTAAATATTTAAATAATAATATTATATAATAATAATATTATGTATGCTCCTCATCTTATACTTAAATGTTAATATTTACAGGTATCTTGTTTCGATATTACGATAGCACTTGGCGATGCACAATCTCTGAATACGATACCGACTGAAAAAGATTTCAAAATTTACATGATAGAAACTAAACACGGCGATCCGCATCCAGATACGGGCATTCCGCCTTCCTTCGTGACAATAAAATCGGAAACAATTTTAGGGAAAAATCGTCAGGTTCTTGTTGAAATGGGACGTCCGACAAAAGTTCATCTCTCTTTATCACGAATTAATCAATTGTACACTATACAAAATAAGGTATTTTTATACAAACCGTACAGTCATCAGATACTCACATGTAATTTTGTACATATTTTCAGTAACTTTATTTTTTGTTCTTTAGGTATTGTCTTGTTTTCTTGATGACAAAATTGCGCAAGTGCCTGTAGAGGAAAAAGAGGCTGTGCTCACGGAAAATTCAACAGCATCGACAAAATCGAGAAAATTCAATATACCTGATCTGCATTTAAGTACAAAACAAATCGTGTTGTCCTTGAAGACTGATTCCGGAGCAGAAATCATTGCTAGTTTAGCGTCTTTGAATAAAAGTCTGTCGACACTTGTAAGACCAGACAGGATATATTCAAATCTATCTATAGATTCTTTTATTATATCCGCAATTCTGAACGGAAATATCAAAGTGCTGTTAAATCCATGGTGTTGCAACGTAACCTCTTGCTTGCTCTGGGAATCTTCATACAGCAATGAAATTGTACCGCAAATACAGATACAGGCGGACAGTGAAAGTCTCTATCTCGACTTTGGACCGGATCAGATAAAAATTATAAAAACAGTCGTGCAAGATTTTCAGTTGTTGTTGAGCGAATATGCCTCGTCTTCAGCGAGCAAAAATAAAAATGAAAAGCAGATGGTATTGTTGACCGAACAGCACTATAAGGACGATTTGAAAGCTGGTGCATTCCAGTTCGTCGATGGTACTGCAGATGAATTGCCTTTCCCTTATCAAGTTAGTTGAGAACTACTTCAAATTCAAGTCAAATTTTAAAAACCACAAAATATATATAATCTTGTTTTTACAGGTAGTGTTCTTTGCTTATCCTCAGCAAGCAATGGCTTGGAGATATCCGCAACCGCGAACGTTAACAAGAATACATATATCTCCTGTCCCATTCGAAGTAAGCAATCGAACTTGATGTTTTAAAGATAGAATATTTTATACAAGTTTTTTTTGCCGATATATAACTACATTGTCAATTTATTTTCATTTTCGTATTCTAGACAGTGGACGCCAACGGCAATTACATCGATAGAATTTTCTGCGTTCTCGAGTACTGGAGCGACAGTCACATGTCGTATCAGCGTTACGCTGACTTTTACTTGTCGGAAACGGATTCCTATCGAATAGAACTACCGGAAAAAGCGCCAGCGCGAGCAGTAGCTTGCGTATGGCGTGTGGTTATCTTATCGAGTAACAAGAGATCGCTTTCGAAAAGTGTAGTTTCCGCTCGTGTTCTTGCGGCCTGTCTACGCATCGACTCGTATTTCAACCCCTTAATAATACCGAATATTCAGATCGCTCTAAATATCGGTGTGCTTCATATATCACTGTACAATCATATCGATACGACCGTGTACAACAACTTGCCGCCTCCATTAGACAAATATACGCTGAACGGTAAAATTCCTGAAATACAGTGTTTTATGTCGATAGAACAGAAAAGAGCTATTTTGGTGTTTAACAAATGGATGGACAATTCCACGCTGGTTGATATTGGCGGTACGCTGAGCGTGCACGTACTGGATTACAGTCATTTAACTATGCAAGAGGTATTGGACGCTCTGGAAGGAAGATTTCAGTTGTCATTGTCGAGCAAAACGGACGCTTCATTAACGTGCAGTCCGTTTACACTAAAATTAGGGCCAGCAATTACCCATACTCTTACGGTCTCCACTCATTTGTGGCTAGCATCTTTCAACGAAGAGGAGAAGACCGTGATTATTCTAACGCGTTATGTGATCGCCAACGATAGCAATATATCTATCCGTTTTGGTCAAAGCGGCACCGGGGACAGTATACTCCTCGAGAACAGACAGTGCAACTTTTACTCGTGGCGGCAGATCGGCAATCAGATGATACGGATATCGATCGAGGAACAGGCCTGCCGGCCTGTATGGAGTCGACCATTTCCCGTTAACAAAGATGGGACCCAAGTGATAGAATTCAACAATTCGACGAATAGCGCGGTAGTTTTCGTAAACGTTACATCACTCTCTGCTACTCAGAAACTCGTAACGTTCTCGGGACAACTTGTGATTTCCAATCAGCTGATTGACAACTTCGAGATGAGATTGGTAAAATACGAAGCCGAGGTTGGATCTAAAGTGACAGTCTCAAAAGAAGTTTATCCTATACCGGGAAAGAGTTTTCCGTCATCTATTGTGCTCGAGAGCAACAAGAAGATGGCTATGCGGCTACGCTTTACGAACTTGACGCACTTATCTTGGACCGGAGATATTCCTCTGCAACCCAACGTCAAATGGGGTCAACCTTGGCTTGTAAAAGTGCCGCTACAAGAACGCGGGCAGTTTTTAAGTATTTGGGTGCGGATAGTGGCGCAGACAATACAAGAGAAAGTAAAAATCCTTGCGGTGCTGAGTCCTCTCTATATGATCAGATCGCATTTGCCGGTACCGGCGAGAGTGCAGATAGAAACGCCGTCTCTGAAGACGACATCGTGCACGACAGTAATCGGTCGTGGCGAGTGTCAGCAGTTATATTGCCCCGGTACGTTCGAACACTTCCATCAGTTGACATTTCAGCTGGAATCCGGTGTTTCCGCGTCGAATCCTTACGTGCCACTCTCGTATAGTTCCGTGGACCAACGGAAATTTTTCAGAAGACCCGAGGTTGAAGATATCGATAAAATTCTGCGAGATCTCAAAGACAGAAAAGACGAAGTAAAATGGCCTTTCCAAGAGGATGACATGGAAGACTGGATATCTGCGGAACAGCCGCAAACGCACGTGCAAGTGAAATATCAGGATGCGGGATTGGTTTCCAGCACCTTGTTGCTAGAACTGCAACCTTGGTGCTTCGTAATGAATTCGCTGGGCTGTCACATCTCACTGGTGTCGGAAGACACGGAGCTGTGCCAAATCCCTCACTACGGCATCGTTACGCCACCTAAATTAGAAGGTACGTTCTACGTGGGTGTCGGAATCGGTGACACTTATTACACGTCCCAGACATTGCAACTGACGCGACCCGACTGGAACCAGGGCTTTTACATGCCTCGGATTAACGGCCTCATACCAGTTGAAGGAAACATTAAGACATCTGTGGACTGCGGCACAAGCGTGTCGATATTGAACATTGGCTCCTCCATGCACGAGGACATGCGTCTGGTGCGGATTACAAGCAGCCACGTGATCGCCAATTTGACGACTCAAGAATTGTGCGTTGCTACTCTGGCGGTGCACGAAGAGGCGAAGGATCTCCAGTTGCCTCACGATCTCACTCCCTGCAGCCTGAATATTTTACCATCTGAGGATCAGAGACAGGGTACTCCGATTGTGCAGTGGTATACACTTTACACTGAAAGCAACGTAGAACCGCTTGTGTTGTACGTATCTTTCAGCCTCGGTCACAGATGGTCCTGTCCAATTAGAGTAGATCAAACTATGAGCCGCAAATCTGTTGCGATTCCGAACGGCTCCTCCTCCATGCCAATTATCGTGACAACGCAGGAGGACAAAGATATCACGTTTATCGTGATACACGTCGACGATCATCCGCAATTGTTGATCGAAAACGCTTGCGGCTTTAAAGTTCTACTCGGCCAAGCCGACGAAAGCGGGAATAAAATTTTATCTGACAGCGCGCACTTTTCGTGGATATGCGAAATCGACAGCGGAGCGACGTTCCATTATTCTCTGCCCTGTGTCAGTAGCAGATTGCCCGATACTGCTGTGCCCAGCGCGTCGAATGTGTTGTTATTTTCCACCGTGCAAAACGATCAGGCGGCAAGAAAGGGGAGCTTAAAGTGGTCGAGAGGCGTAAATCTCTCCGCGTTGTCATCCACACCGATAGATCAGTATCTGCGACTACCTTCGTACGGAGACGTAAAGCTCATAATGCAGAATTGTTGTTACACTATTCACATCAGCATTGTGCCCATCTCTCAAATCGAAATATCTGCTCAAGATATCAGAAGCAGATTGTTGCGGAAGAAGAACACGGCGAAGGATTACGATGCAACATACGACGGTTTTTCCCCATTAAGATCAGAAGAAGAAAAAGTTTTAGCGCACATACAGAGCTCAAGTAGTTCAACATCACTGACGAGTTTTTTCTCAGCCGAAGAAGATGCCTTGCCCGCGGAACAGATTGTTGCATCGAGTGCGAAACAATTAATATCGAAATCGACAGATACGAAACTTTGCACTGATGAAAGTCAATCGAAATCTATCGGTAACGTCAACTCGAGCAGTCGCAAGGAAGGCTCCGCAACGGTTTATCTGCGCGCGTGTACCATCGTCATTCTTCATGACATCAATGAAAACGCGCAAAGAATCGAAGTCGCAAGCTTGTCCATGACGGACGTGATTGTTACCTTAAATTCGAAGGGCCGATTTATTAATCTATATTGTTACATAAGCGACTTGCAATTGGATAATCAATTGTTTGATCAAGGAGGTTTCGATTTTCCTGTGGTATTAATAAGCCAGAATCCGTTGCCAAACAGAGAACAACTGGTGTTTTACAGTAATAACTGTTTAATGACGAATCTGGAGAAGATCAAACAAGATTCTTTAATAGCCATCGAGTATGTCTTGGAACTAAATGGAAATATGATGGGTATGTATATTTTTTGTTTATTGTGTAAAATATACATCTGTTTTTTAATAATGTTTACTATTGTAGCATCGAAGGAATATCGCATGAAAATTGCGCCTATTAGCGCATATATCGAAGACACGTACGTAACGCAGTTATTGGATTATGCAACTTCGATGATCCCACCTCGTTTAGTATTGAATGATACTTCTAAAAAGATACAAACTGTAGTAGTGTCAAACGCGGTGTACATTCCAGACTATATTATGATTGACTCAAAGATCTTGAGCAAGCCACTGAGACTGCAAACATTCGTGATAGAACCACTGTCCATTTTATTAAGTGTTCATACTTCTGTAAGACTCTACGTTGCCTTGGATCATTCCCCGTTGTATTTCGGCACATTTGAAAGAAAAAATCTGCTAACCACTCCTTACAGACTCGGTAATACGCTCACAATGCATTACTTATCTGGCGCCATATTCGGAGCAGGTCAGTTACATCTACGCGCAAACTTTTATTTTGCGTTAACAAAGCAACTAACGACGTCTTTACGTTATAGGTTGGATAGTTGGGTCACTAGAAATACTTGGATCACCAGGAGGTTTAGCGCAAGCTCTTGGATCTGGTCTCAGAGATTTCGTATCGCTCCCGTTTCAAGGACTGTTGCAGGGCCCATGGGGCTTTATTGTTGGAATCACACATGGATCGGCTAGTTTGATGAAACATGTGACAGCAGGTATGAAAACTTTATTTCAAATATTTAAGGTACGAAAACTTTTTTCCAAATATTTAAAAATAAATCGTTATTGTATCAATTTACATACAGGTACTGTAAATTCCGTAACGAAACTAGCATCCAGCGTAGCACGAAATTTAGATCGTCTAACATTAGACGAGGAGCATCTTCAGCGACAAGAGGAATCGCGCAGGATGCGTCCTCAAGGCATGGCGCAAGGACTTTATCAAGGCTTGACTGGTTTCGGAATGAGTCTACTTGGTAGATCTTTTTTTTTACTATACAACAATATATCGGTTTCTCTCGTACATAGAATGTCTAATTTTTAATTGTAATTAGCGGCTGTGGCTGGTTTGGCACATCATCCTTTACAGCAAGTGTGGTCAGGCGAGGCGACAACCAAAAGTTTAGTCACTGGGGTTGGACTCGGCCTAGTTGGCGTCGTTACCAAGCCGTTAAGCGGCGCTGCAGAATTGGTCGCTCTTACCGGACAAGGGCTGTTACAAGGAGCTGGATGGAATTCACTGCCTACAGTAAATTCAAACAATAAAACCCCAGTTTACGAATATGTTCTGTTACTAACATTTAAAGTTTTCTTCTATTTTTACAGCCGCGTCAAAGATCAATTGTGCAATATACTACCGGCAACAGCACATCTGTACGATATATCTGGCGTTTGTCGTCCTTACTCGATCACAGTCATGACAGTATTCTTCACGTGACCAGTGCGGACTACGTAATCCATCAAGGCAGTAATCGCGCGGTAACGCTAGTTCTCACGCGACAAGCTCTATTGCTTGTTAACATGGCGGAAGACAGCGTAGAACGGATATTTTCGCTGAAAGAGCTTACAAGTGTCGATCACATCACAGAATCCACGATGTTATGCTTGTATTGTCCACCAGCTGCGACGCAAACCAGCAGACCGTTATCGCCGACTGAACACGAGGTAAAGTAACAAACTTTACGAACTTTAATAGTTTAAATTTTAGGTAATTAATATCTATTTTTCGTTTAAGATGAATCAAGAAATGAGGGCGCGAGTTGAAGAGTACGTACGAACAAGCAGTACTGGTTTAGCCAGCGTGTCAACGAACAGCGACAGACAGTCCGATACTTTTGAGAGAGTATCTCCGCATCCAGAGCATACGCTTACATTTTATGTTTGCCCGGATACTCGAAATTACTTGCTTTCGTTATTTAATATTGCTAAACGACAAAATCAAGGTTCAGGTTTCACTGTATTATAACGCAAATGAACTCCCAGCCAATTCCTTTTAATATGCAATAATCGAAAAGAATCCCACCAAATAACTGTTTTTAACAAGCAATGTTTAAAACCATGTCTAAAAACCAATATTTATACAAAGTAACTGTTCAAACACTCATATTTTTTACTTTTATGAAAAAACACTCATTGCACACAAGTTTTTTGATAGTTTTGTTTTATATAGATAATATTTACAAATTATTTCTCGTTGAGACTTTTATGATGTATAAATTTATATTAAACGATGATATGTACGCAAGGTGTGTAAATCATACAAATTATACATATAAAAAATTATTGCAATTTATTTAACAAAAAACTGCTACAAAACTGATACAAAAAAAGGACATATACTTTATTTATGAATGATTCTATAATATATGTCATATTTGTATATATATATATATATAAAAAAATAGAAAGTAATAAATTTTTTTATAAGTGTATCCAGCAAATTGTCCATTTCATCAAATGGCCCAAATGACATAACTCCTCGTATACATCATATCTCATATAATATTTTTACCAAATCAAACTTAAAAGCATGCAAATAAGTTCTTAAAACTGAAGAAATGTTAAATAACAAATTCTCCATAAAAAATCATATGTTTCAATTCTATTAAGATCTTGAGAGTTTTTCCCCAAAACTGTATTTTTCAACCATGTTTATCGGTTGAAAAACTATTGGGCCTTTAGATAGAGTGAAAAACTCGAATTTTCGAACAAGACACGAGGTTTGATCCCGTGTCCATTTTGTTTCAATTATTTATGATAATAAGAAAAAAAAATACTTATATTAAAACCCTGATAAAAGAAAATGCAGTGACAGCACTTGCATAGTTATAGAGTTATAAAAGCTTTCTTAAAGACTTTTTAAAGCCTTCAAATCAGAGTTGAACAAACTCATACTTGTTAAAATTTACCTACCTAGATGAGTAATTTATATTTCGCTACATATACGTATGAATTCGTTCAACTTCGTTTGATTTGTAAGGAAGTCCACATAATGTACACTGTTTATAGACAGCAGACAATAATTGTTTTCTACATATCTTATGTCTGCATGGTAGTTTATAAAGAATACAATTTTCACAGCATTCACACCTTTCGCTTGTAGCAATCGAATCTACGTTTTCTGTAATTAACTTGACTTCGTTGTTCAACAAAAGTTTGTTTGAATTGTCATTTAACAAATTATCATTAATATCGATTGATGATGATTGTACGTGACTTTTTGGTTTTGTTACAATAAAATTTGATTGTTTCAGTGGAGACTGTCTTGTTACAACTGCTGGTAACTGATGACAAAATCTTTTTGTTTGTTGTGAATCATTATTATTATCAATCTCTTGCTTGCATGCATCTAATGTAGCATGTTTAACAGTTCTCTTTATGCGCTTATTGTTTTGCAAACACTTTGGTATTATTCTCAGTCTTCGTGTCATAATCGAAGTATTACTATGACCTAGAACTCTTGGCATCTTTTTTATTTCATCCTTATCGCTATTTTCTAACAGAAATTTATCAATCCTTGATTTTAAAACAGGCAGTAAGATTGGATTGATGTTGTCAAATGGAATACCAGTAAAGGGATCTGACACTGCTCTCCCCCAAATATTTTCATTTTGTTCAAATTTTTCTAATGTGCTTTCATCTATCACATTTCCACTAGGCAGTAAAACAGGCTGAGTCATTATTTCCCATGTAATAGGATCCAAGAAATCTTTAGGTATTTCAAACTGTTTTTTAATTTCTTGATCACTTTGATTTTCCTGCCTATATATAAAGATGCAAAAAATATTTTGTTTTAAATATCAGAGCAACAGTTATAATTTAATATATTAATTATATACAAATTATTTAATAAAAAAATTAGTGAAACAATTCTGTGTGCACAATTACTTATATACAATTATAACTTACTGTTTTTCCACGACGTTTTCAGGAGCAGGAACAGTTTGATGTTTATCATGTGGTGGCAATGCATTTAATAAAGTCCTAACTTTTTCTAGAACATCCGGTCCGCAGATAGGCGATACTCTTCCCCACACTTCCACCTTTCTCAAAGCTGGCACCGATTTTTCAGTCTTTGTAATAGTTATTCGTAAAACTCGAGCAGACATGACTGAAGTCGGTAGACGTGGTTCAGATCGTGCTTTCATGATATGTTTCACGAAATTTGGTGGTGTGGAGATTGTATTGGGTTTAGTACTACGCAGATAAAACAACACTCCTTTGTCATGAGGTGTCAACATCGCGTTAGCTATGGGAGTATATCGCTCGTAAATGGTATTGCTGGTTTTGGTGGAAAGTATGAAGCCCGACGACTTCTGCGATCCAACAGATGGCCAAATCAGTATGTGACTTATACGCACACTACACTCGAAAGTGATTTCTATATGAACTGGCGGTTTAATTGTTGAATAAGCCAAGAATCCTTTTTCAGGATCCGTTATCAAATTGGTAACTTCATATCCGTCTGTACAAATAGTATCGCTCCGAATATTCGAGCATAAACGAGAATCACAAAAGTTTAAATACATTTTTGTGAGTTTTGTAACAATTTAAAAGTACTTCCCTCTTCTTTGCTAGTGTGGTGCTTTGCTCCTTCGCGTGAAAAACATATGCCAGTCTGGGATTAAATTGTTCTCCGAAGGTAAACTGATGTAAGACCACACAAAAAATTACTCAAAACTATCTTCTACGTACGTACGACTGTTACGGCCATAGTTCAGACGCTTACAGCATGCTGTGGCGGTGAAACGGTGGAAGGGATGCGCACAAAGTAGCGAGTAAATACTTGCTGATGTTGTGCGCATCTCCTCCACTTGCTGCTGCATGCTGCAAGTGTCTCAAAACTGGCATCTCTGCACTGGTTAAAGCCATCACACATAAAATTACTTAAGATAGTAAAACGTAGCCGTAAGAAAATTGACCAATCAGAAATTTACGTCCAAAAGTGATTACGACATAGTATACATTGGGTGCGTTCAGACAACTCAACGGTTGAGAGATCATCACTTATGATAGGACTATTCTTCAAAATTTGCTGCGATTCCAAAAGTATGATCCAATCAAAAGTGATTATCTCTCAACCGTTGTGCAACTGTTGAGTTATTTGAACGCACCTATTCTGATTGGTCAATTTTTTTACGGCCACGTCTTACGGTCTTAAGTAATTTTATGTGTGATGGCTTCACTTCTCTGCGAAGTTCAAACGAACAACAAGCAGCAAACCGGGAAAATTTTATTGTTGATACTTATGCAATAACTATATAATTCCATCAACAACAAAGAATGGCATCGAATGAGAGTTAGGTAAGAGCAGCAAATATACCTAGCGGAAGCAGTCCTAGAAAATTTGAGTCACGTGACGTTTTGCTGCCGCAGCGTGCTGCTGTATGAAAAGTACCTTAAGACGATTTTTGACGATCGTATGGTACATATACCAAAGTGTACCAAACCATAGTTCGAGTGACTTCAAATTATAGTTTGGTACACTTTGGTATATGTACCATACAATCGCCAAAAATCGCTTATAAATTATTGGATTTTACAAAATCATCTCACCGTGATTGGTTGATTTCTCATCATAACTCGACTGCATCTTAACGAAGTATTATCGATAACTATCACTATCGAAAAGATCGATACTTCGAGCTGACGTTTCTCTACCTAATTGTTTTCGCCGTGCTCGAAGCTGACGTGTGTGTCTCATACAACACCACCTGGCATGTGTGCGCATGTTTATTCATAGTTTATAATCTTTTCTCTCGCTAACTGGTACTAAAATTATTATGCAAAATATGTTAAAACACGGAAGTATTCTTATTGTTCTTCTGTGCATTTTTGAGTTTGGGACCGGTTTGTATTTTCATATCGGCGAGACGGAGCGAAAATGTTTTATCGAGGAAATTCCTGATGATACCACCGTTTTGGGTAAGATCTAATGTGAAATTATCTAAATTATCTCTCTCGTAGAATAAAAGCTTAAGTAATTAAAAGAGGAATAACTCATTACAAAAAGTACTATTTGTAATTTTGCAGTCAATTATAAAGTAGAACTCTATGATCCAAGAAGCGGTGGTTTCATGCCAAGTACTCACGGTATTGGCATGCATGTTGAGGTAAAAGATCCTGATGAAAAACCAGTACTTTCTCGAGTCTACAGCGCAGAAGGTCGATTTTCTTTCACTTCGCATACACCAGGAGAACATATTATTTGCCTGTACTCTAATAGTACCTCATGGTTCAGTGGTACCCAATTGGTAAAACATATATGTATTCTATGAAACCAAGCTTTTGAGAGTTAGCAGAAAAAAGTAAGAAAAGTTTCTACTTACAGAGAGTACATCTAGACATTCAAGTAGGAGAACATGCCATTGATTATGCCAATGTGGCACAAAGGGAAAAATTATCAGAACTTCAGCTTAGAATACGCCAACTCCTAGATCAAGTTGGTCAAATAACCAAAGAACAAAATTATCAGAGAGTAAGAGAGCAAAGTTTATTTATAAAACAATTTACATATATAATATGGAGAAAACATAGTGAGAAGTATCGTACGTGTAAAATGTACATTTATAATTTATTTATTTTTCAGTATCGGGAAGAACGTTTCAGGCAAACATCAGAAAGTACCAGTCGCCGTGTGTTCTGGTGGTCTCTGACACAAACCGTGGTTGTCCTGATTATGGGTGCCTGGCAAATAAAACATCTGAAGAGCTTCTTTGAAGCTAAGAAATTGGTTTAATTATGATTAATTGTTAATTATGTTGTAAAATATGATACTTTCAACGCAAAACACTCATGTTTACATGTCTATATTTCACTTGTAGTTTGTCATCATAAGCAATTTACGTTACACATTTAGTGTGGCTCACATATTTGTATGAACATACTACATATATTTACTATACTATATAATAAAGTCCTTGTAATTATATATATTGTACGCCATATGGCATATACAATAACAATGTAAAAATAATTTATATTATTCTATAAGTATTCTCTCTTTTTCTTTTCCCGCTCATACATTATACGTTTTAGAAAATGACACTGCGCGTTGAAAGCGTTTGTGGCAATCATACAAGTACATAGAATTTTTTTTTTGCACGTAGAAATTTTCTTCCGAGGTCACGTACAACGCGCATGCGTACAAAAACAACCTGACATACTACTGTAAGATTATTCGATACGCGGCGCCACATACCGGGTGGCTGTGGTTGACGCGTTGTTGGCGGTGGTTTTTGCGAGAGACCGTGTGCACGCGAAAGGCACGTGGCCGGACGAGGATTCGAGAAGCCGAGGAGCGAGCGTGCTCGTGCTCGAGGCGAAGAGGAACTCCGAGCGTAACTCGCAGAGGAGATGGTCGCTAAGGAGCAGTCGTGCCGTGCGTCGAAACCTTATATAATAAGAAGCCGGTCGTATCGCCCGTGCGAACCGAGCAGCTGATTTGTAACATAAACAAGTATTTTATTGTAATAAAGATTTATGTGATCTAGTGCATTGGAATTGGAGTGTCGAGATAATTTATTGAATTTACACTAGTCATTGTCGAGTCGTGAGCTGTCTGTCGTGTCGAGCGGGGAACAAGGTGTCCTTGGCTTCGGTATCTTTGGTTTGTCTCTGTTGTCCGGCTTTGTTCTCTGGAAGTGTGCCGGTTATACGGATAGGAAAAACAGTCGTGACTTTGAAGCGAAAACTCGGTTGTTTGGTAAACGGCTGTGAAAGTCGAAAACATTATGTAAGCCGTTAGTCGTCGGTATCTCGAGTGGAAGAGGAAAAATAAAATCGAAGTTAATATTCGAAAATTTAACGGTAATAAATAAATTACACTACAATTTAGATTGTCTTGCGTAAAAGGTGAATGATGAGATACGTTCGCGATACGAGTTTACACGTACTAAGGTACATTTCGGAGTTGGTCGTTGTTATTCGTCGAGTCATCGCGGTTAAGTAATACATGTTATTGGATTGAAATATGACATTTAAAATCAGATTTCATCATCGATGTTTTGACACTGGTGAGTTATTTCGTTTGTTGTTCGCGCGTTATTGACTTTTCTCGTGTTGACATTTTTTTGGTGAATCTTCAAAAAACATATTTGATTGTCAAATTTTTGTCAGAAATTTATGCACCGTTAAAAAATAGACTAGACGTTAAAATCTTTCTCGAATAATTCGTTATTCTTCGTCGTACCGGAGGTATTTCGATTTCAATTGCTGTGAGAGGTTATGATTTCTGTCAGAATTATTTATACATTCCATTTGCTCCGATTATAATTTATCATGTACGAATCATGACTATATTTAACTAGAAAAATGTAGCAATTTTCTTTTACATCTACCGCACAATACGTCATCAAAATTTATATTGTAATAAGTTAGGAAAATATTTATTAAGCTTGTTATTATTGTATTGCTATTCACATGATTATTAAGCATTTTTTCATTTTTTTTTAAAGCGCGTCGTCAGTAAACAACTGCTGAATAATATAGATTTTTATTTATCTGTCATAGGTGAAATCTTTGTATCTTTCCATACTGTAGCATGGTCTCTTCCATGTACAATATTAAGACGTGCATAACAACTTAACAACGTGTCTTCCTTGAAAATATTTTGTGGAGCAACATCAGTAAAATGGAGATTTCAATACGAGACAAAGTTCTCACTTTTGTCGATATTATAATGAGAGTGCCACCTTTATTTATAATTGATGAGTTACTCAAAATTTCTCTCGGGATATCTGTTAATGATGATTATATGTCAAAACTAAACATTGGCTATCCTATTTCATCAATTGCAATAGACTATGATGATTTTCTGATGAAAGAATTATTCTTTACTGATATTCCTTACAAATATTATTTGATAATCTCATGTAAAATTGTATGTTGTTGTTTAGGTGAGTAAAATCATTTGATTTTTACAATATTTACTCTAAACTGTATAACTAAGAAATATGCAAAGATACATATCCTATTGTATAGGTTAATGCATATGGGTCATTGGTTTCTTAATAAAGAGGCAACTTATATTTGTATGCAAAGTAATTTTTGTGCTTTATCATGTGAAAATAGTTTGGGTGATGTTTTTTAGAAACAAAAAATATATGGTTGCATATATCTTATAGTAGAGTTTCTTATATGTGTCATATTTTGTCTTTATATTTTTTATCTTTGACTATCTGATAAAAATAATAATAATAATAATATCTGATAAGATAATTTTTTTAATTCAAAAATGATAAAATACAAAGTTTGTTGGTTCTTTAATATATTTATAATATTAAAAGAACATTTTTTTATTGCATCTTATATTTTTCTTATATTTACTATCTTTCAGGATGCATCGCAGCCTTATACATGTTTATGTTGTGTACTCAACATTTAATAATTATATATCAATATCTGATATCTGTGGGACTGATATTTGTCTCATATTGGTCAAATGTCAGTATGATAAAAGCGATTATAGCTTACATGAATGTTCATGAATCCAGCGTTCTTGACAATGCATTAAGTCTGAATCTATCAGAACTTCTATATAACGGTCCAGGACTTCTGATTATTCAGAACTACATATTTCAACTTCTGCTAGCTAGTATGTTTTGCTACATTCATCTTGCTCCGAGACATTCTTTAATTCAGAAGCTTCTTGTGATGAGCTTCATGTCACCATCTATGTTGAGTATTCTTCCTTTACCGGTAAGAACTCACAAAATATAAGCTAAATAAGTTATTTTTATAAAAAATATAAAAATGTGTGCTTTGTTAATAATAATGTAAAAAAAAAATATTTTCTAGGTACAATATCTGCATCATGCGCCAGTGTGCGCGACAATGATTCCACTGGGTGTATGTAAATTCATCATCTGGTATAACGGTGTCTCTATGCTGAAAACAATCTACATAGGTTATCAACATAAACGTAATTTCATAATCAATTACGGTGTGTCCGCTCTCGCGGAAACAGAATGGATGCGTTTAAATGTACCGTCCGTGCTTCGTACATTTTGGATACTGCGCGTGATAGATCAAGTCAGACAAATTCTCAGCGATGACTACGGCGAAGACACATTCAATTATTATGTCATGATCAAAATGCTGTTGGTAAATGGCTGTGAAACTTTAACGGCCGTCCTTGGCATGACTAGTATAATCTCGTTTATTTGTCATTATATCGGTTGTTTCTTCCAATGGATACTGCTGACGGAAGACGAAGATGAGAAAAGTATAGGCACTGTGTCCGCCATATTATTCTACATTCTCGCTTTGCAAACAGGGCTCACGAGTCTTGATAACCAAAAACGTTTGGTACGGCTCTGCCGTAATTTCTGCTTATTATTCACAGCAATTTTGCACTTTGTGCACAACATAGTAAATCCACTCTTAATGTCACTCAGCGCTTCTCACAACCCGGTTCTGCATAGACATTTGCGGGCGTTGGCAGTCTGCGCGTTTCTGATTATCTTTCCAGTGTCGTTATTGACGTTTCTGTGGTCGCATTTCACAGTGAGCACGTGGCTATTGGCTGTATCAGTCTTCAGTATTGAAGTAATAGTCAAAGTACTAGTCTCACTGGCAATTTATTCGCTATTTCTGATTGACGCGTACAGAACCGGGTTCTGGGAGCAATTTGACGATTGCGTGTACATCATAAAATCATTCGGTAATACAGTGGAATTCGCTTTCGGCATTATATTATTTTTCAACGGTTTTTGGATACTAGTCTTCGAATCCGGGGGAGCGATTCGTGCTATGATGATGTGCATACATGCCTACTTCAACATTTGGTGCGAGGCCAAAGCCGGATGGAGTGTGTTTATTAAGCGCAGAACGGCTGTGAACAAGATCAACTCTTTACCAGAAGCGAAAGCCGAGCAGCTCGCGATGCTGGACGATGTTTGTGCGATTTGCTATCAAGAAATGCAGAACGCCAAAATCACTAAGTGCAATCATTATTTTCATGGCGTATGTTTGCGGAAGTGGCTATACGTTCAAGACCGATGTCCCCTTTGTCACGACATACTATACAAAGTGGAAAACGTGCAAAATAGAGACTCCGGCAATCCAGAGGAAAACAGACAGAACATTGAAGATAACGTAATCGTGCAAGCCGAACAAAATTCGAATGTTCAAAACAATCAAAGTCCATCGTCCAGGCCACGTAATGCACAAAGGTGAAATAACATGTACGTAGTTTTCCATATATATTGTGTGATATAATATAAATAAAACAAGATACTTAATAAAGTAAATGGTAACAATTAAAATAAAGTAATTAATAAAGTAAATGATAACAAAACCAGTTTCTCATAAAGTATCGATGATCGGAATCTCGCTCAAACACACTTTGCTCTTTATGTGTGAATCACTCTTTATGAACTTATATATAAAATAATATAATAATTATTACGAAAGAACTTAAAATCGTTTGTTTAAATTTCGAAAATCTATATAGACATAATTATTTTTAGAACAAAGATCACGATCATATTGTAAAAAGTACTTGGCGTATCAACGACCCTTTGACCGATTCAATAACTGATATCTATAGCTAAATGTATTTTTGGATAATTATTACGTTATAATCGCATTGTATACATAGACAGAATCATAGTCTCTAATAATATTTCGCTTCCGTGTATGCCATGTGCTTCCACAAAACACACACATATATGTTTAAACTATAATTTTTTTTACTGATTTCTATGTTACTAAGACTTTTAACCTTTTCACTGCTGAATATTTGATAAATTAATTTGTTCGTAAAATATGAGTGTTCATAAACGTTTATACGTAAATTTGGTCACGCATTAATGGCATTTGATCAACTAAAGTTGTTTGATATAATTAATCTAAATGATTTCCTCATTACTGTAAGACAAGCCTTTTAACATATTTTGCATACATGCTTTTTTCTAGCTATTTTTATGTAAAAAGCTATACGCTCACAGCATTGATCGCGCTGTTATAAATTTTCTGTTTATATCGTAGCATAGTTTGCTTCAAAAGTCAGTGAAAGGGTACAAAGAAAATTTTATTTTTCTATCACATAATAAATAGTTTTTTTCGTTAGATCATAGAGAAACTGCACGAGATATCATTATACTATATACATACATAAATATGATATAATATAAACTGAAGAGACTGGAGCAAATTATTTTTGAAACTGAGAACATTAGCTTTGTGTTTTGTTTTTTCTAAATATATGTAACGTAAATAAACGACAATTTGTTTTTAATGCACATCGAGTGCAATTGATAATAATCAGTAATTTAAAAAATTCCTGTTTACGTTTTATTTAATGAAGAAATATCAAGTGAAAATCAAGATGATTTGTTTCTTTAGGTTTAATGTTTCGAATGAATTGTGGTTTAATATACAGGGTGGCTAACATTCGGAGTGTTGTCACATGTAATGATAATGACAATTGAATTTGTTTTTTATGGTTTGCACATATGGGAAAACTGAAACACTTTTATTCAAAGAATCATAACAAACAAAATCTCTGAACCACCCTGTAAATTAAAATGTATATGATAAATATGTAGATAAATTATAGAAAAGATATATATATATTTATTTAATGAGTGAGTTCTTACACTTTTATTTTGAATGTTTTATTTTAATAATTTATTTCTTTTTTATTTGTGAGAATTCGAAATTTTCAAGTTTTCAGAAAATCGTTATATACATGTGCAATCAGATAGAAGTAGTATAACAAATATATATTTATAGAAATTTAAAAATCTTCTATTATATTTAACATTATGTTAAACTAATATTATATTTTTATATTATTAATTCTTTTGTATCTCGCGAGGTATGGTTCATGTTTAATTTATTATGTTGACACATATTTGTTATAGATATATATAATCAGTGTTTAATAAGAAATTTATATAAATTTATAGTTATGTGTTTAGAGTATGTTGAGAATAAACATTATATTTTTAAACATTAAGACTTTTCAGTTTTTGTTCTCCCTTCTCTTTAAAGTTCCTGGCAATTTCAAGTTCCCGTCTCGGATAATGTCAAGAGCAAGAAAAATTATTGTTTGAAATTACTGCAATTCTTCGTTAAAAAGACTTTTCGTACGAATCCACTTCTACTCGATAACTCACGCGACAGTGAAGAATATATGTATACCGGGTCAAGGACGGATAACTTTATTGTCCTATTAGCCACTGGTCCGAGTATATTTTTATTAAGAATTTACATCGTTGAAAAGCGAAACATACCATTTACATACATGCGTACAATTTTCTATACGATTTTGTATACTTAAACAAATCCTGAATATCAAGAAAGTTGTATTTTCGTAAAGAGGAATACCGAGATTGTTGAACACGATCCATTTGCGCATTTGGAATTTGTCTTTAATACCTTCAAACTATTTACATCCATAGATAGAAAACAGTTTCGCCTCCCACTCGGTTTTGTATTTTATATTACGCAGTGTTTAGCGCTCGTTCCCCGCAGAAAGTCAGTCGCGTGCGTACCGTCGTTGGACACGGATCTTCTATACGTTCTCTGTTCTTCTATTCCGAGGCTACAAGTAAGCTACTTCTAATCCACCGTCATTAGATCGTAGATCGCATTCGGCAATAACCGTACACATTATTTGTATCTCGTGATTTATGTATAAGTTTGGCCAAACGCTCATTTCCACCTGTTTGTTGTTTCAACGCGTGATCCAAGCGTTTTGCAAAATATTCTAGAAATCAGCAAATATTAGCATCCGTTAAATAACTGATAAGAATACATCGTTACGCAAGTGACGATTCGATGTATTTGCGTCTTGAGAAAAAGATTTTTGCTTTGAAAAGCTATTTTGATTTAAATGAACCAAACAAGTGTTCCTTTGTTTCATGTATCTTTGTGATTCAATTTTTATTACAATATAATAACGAGAAATAAATAAAAGAAAGATGAGATAGGATCTAAGCAGATTTTTTTGTGTTATCGCAAAAGTCGCGCGCGATTGACTCCCATCGTCTGAATAAAGCACAACGCTGCTCCATATGCATCTATCATTGTACTGATAAAAGTGGGGAGAGTAAAACGACGATGGAGAAGGCCTTTCTTACCGATGGATATGTGCGAGAAGGGCTTTTTTTTCCATAGTGCGTACGCAACGAGGCGAGAGCGAATGCGTTCGCTATGCATTGCAACGCTATCGACATTTATGTAAGAATAAACGCGCTAATCTACGGAGCGTAGTTTTCGCACCGTTAAAATTACAACTTGGATTATAACCGACGGAAACAATTCGAGTAAAGATCAAAATCTCTGTTTTACTACTGGGAACTTATAAACGTAATAATAAAAGGTCCTTTATTGAATCTCACTTGATTACCACGATGATGACATTTACAAATCAGCGTTTTTTAACGAAAACTCCGACGGGTGACAGTCTTACGCTCTCTTCCGCGTTTTATTTCGCGCGGGAGTTATTAATAAAAGCATCCTCGTCGCGCATTGCGTCGCGTTGCGCTCTACACAAGGCCTTCATATATGCGGCGGTTTCTTCCGCGGCGAGATTGTCTCACGGCCTGTAATCAGAGTCGCTAGATCTTTCCGCCGGGGCTAATTAGAAGCGAGGGATGAAAGGATTCCTGCGCGGACAATCAACAGCATTGCACTGTCGTAGACGTGATGGCTGTCTTCGTTTCGGACTTTCTTGCTAATGAAGTTAACTGGCGATTACGTTATCGCTCTCTCGGTTGTTTGTTACGTGGAACATACTGTCGGAAAACTTACGTATCAATTATACATATAGATCTTTGCAATAAGAAAATTACTTTCAAATAATGGAGGTTTAATTTTTTCGCGCGAAAACAAACAAACAGAAAAAAAAGAAGCTCGTGATCGTAAAACGGTATCGATTCAAACGGTTCAATTTAGAATGAAAACAACAGAGTCGAGAGTGCAACGAACCGTAGCGATTGTTCGTCATATTGCCGATTTCCGCGTGTCGTCGTGTAATAGTCACGTCGCCGTGCCGCTTTTACAGACGTACATATACCCTATCTGCGCGCACGTGCACGAAGAGAAGACTTGCGGCGTATTACATGCATATCTAATAACATACGGCGCGGGTAAATAGCTTCCGTGAAGAGCTCGCGCATCTTCCTTTCGGAAACACTCCGAGTCGGTGTTTGACGCATCATTTATTCCGTTATTGCGATCACACTTATTATGAGTAAACTCTGGGCAAATCGAGAATAGCAAACAGTCTGTAAAAATCAATCCAAGTATATTTTCTATATAAAAAAAAAAAAATAAGTATAAAACTTTTATTTTGTGACTCTATATTCGTAGATCGTTTGAGCAGTTATTGCAGTCTCTGACTTTTGCTGACATTAAAGTTAGTTGAGTCTGTATAATTCAACTTTCCCACGGTTCAGTTAACACCCGGTAATTCCGATTGATTGTTTCCTCGCATAAAATCATGTTTCTCATAACGCGCGCGCGTTGGCGGCTGCCAAATCAATCTCCACGCTCTCGCGTGTTGTTACACATATTTCGTAACTTCAGACTCGGAAAAAATTGAAGTAAATAGAGAGAAGAGATGAACGATATTTCCATCAGATTTACACACATTTCAATAATCGCTGAGTAAAATGTGTCCTTAGCTAATCGAAAATCAGCGAAATCGATTGCAAATGAAAATCGCATGATGTACAAGTCAATTTGACGGTTAAGATTTGTCAGAATCTGCAATTTCCAACATGTCAACAAGTAGCAATGAATCGGACGAAGACTTTCGACAGATTTGTGGCAAGAAGCTGCAAATCTCGGGATATCGTCGCGCCGAACATTCGGATCTCGTGCATTTGGATCGTCTAATACGTCCGGCGACTTACGAAATCTTCGGTGACGTAAACGTGGGACGAGTCTAGTACTTACAGCAAGAGTTTTCTTTCCGCTCGCATTATATCGGCAGTATAAATCGCATCATCTTCGCGCTCTTTCATGTACCGTTACGTGAAATTTGCAGCGAGACTTCCTGCCTCTCGATGGTCCAGCATAACGAGAGATACGACATCATTTCGGGAATATGTCTCTGCAATTATCCCAATGTTTCGTCCGTCCCGACATCCGACTGGTTGACCTGGTTAAAAACGCTCTATGGGTAAATCTTGTCGCGTCTCGCTTTCTTTCTCTTAACGAGTTTTGTTTTTTGCATAAAACGATTCCGTATCTCGTGAACGTCGAATTTAAACCGCGACTTACGTTTTTCTCGATAAGGATCTCCACCGTGACAGAAAGAAACACGAAGTTCGTGCATTTTCTCGCGTGGGACGAGCGCTACACGGACGAGTTCCTCAAAGAGTTGTTGATCGCGGTCTTCGACATCACTGTCTATTGCCAGCACGTGATCCTCGTGATACCACCTCGGGTTACGCCAGGTGACCTTCTTATCAATCTGTATCCGCTCGCCGATCCTTTTCAAAGCAGCGACGCAACGGTCAGGTAGTTCGCTGGAGAGTAGTAAGTAGTAGCAGCTCTGTGTAATTTTCCAGCGGACGTGTTCGAGCGAGAGATGACTAGGATCTTGCCTGAAAACACGCGGGATACTGACGCGCCGCAATTTCTGTATCTGATCGATCGGTATCGGTTATGTCCAAAGTTGAGAATACGGAAAGTCGTGTGAGAGAGCCAATTCGTTTCTAAATATTTGCTATAAAAGTGTCATTTTTGCAAATATACTATATGAGTTTCATATAAATATATCTATGGAAAAACACAACAAGATAGAGAGGAGGACAACGACGACGTGATAGAGATCATCAACGGTGAAAGGGCGCAATCGAAAGAGTTATACGGGGACTATTACGTCAGCGAGATAATTCGTTATCCGGACGGCCGTCGTCAATTGATTGTCGGCGAGGATGCTGACGGTACCGCGCAAGGCGTTGCGTGTCTCACCTCCAAGATCGACGTCGACACGCTGAACGAGAATTTCGAGTTGACGCCGTACAATGGTCTGAGGAGGCCGCACGAAAGCGACGACGCGACAATCAGCGTTAGCGAAGTAATTACGGAGCTTCTCCGCTCTGTTTTTTCGCGGGAATACACGCCGCGATTCGATCGCAGTGCGAAATACAATGCATCTTCTCGAGCGACGAAAGAGATTGAAGACGAACAAATCTGTGAAGTAACAAGTCGGTGTTTTATCGAGCTCGATGATCAATTCGATGTTATGTTAGCGTTGTTAAGACAATTAAGAGACTTATGATAATTACTTTCAAGGCGAGAAGAGCATCGGCGACGTAATTCCGCGGCGTTTGATGTATCGCGGCGAAGCAAACGCCTTTATCATGGAGATCTTAGCGATGCGCGAACCAGCGAGACCCCATTGGTCCCACGATTTCCTGGAGGCCGCTTTCGATTGCTTCCCGTGTTTGGAATATTGCGCGATTCTCCTCCCATCGTCGCATCCGTGCTATCAGTATCTTCAATATTTCACGGTCTTCAATATTTCTCAATCCATCAAAACCGTTCGAAATTCATGAGAAACCTTGCGATTCGAGTTTTCATAAAAAATGTGTGTTGTTATTTTAGCGTGTACCGTTGAGATACAACAAAGATTTTCCGATGTCGTTGTACGTCGTGCACCGAGCGGCTCTTCGCGAGAAGATCGAGTGTCGTCGAGCTCAAGCGCGCGATCGAGAAGCCGTGAAAGAACTTTTGTCCGTTGTATCGACGAAGCAACTAATCCTAACCGACTTCGATCACGCGACGGATCGTCTGCAGCTCGACTTCGACTGCTTCATCTTCGAATGCAACGACACGATACTCGGGCTCGCTATATTGCGGTACTCGTTATCGAGAATTGAAGTTTCTCTCTTTTAGAAAAGATTCGGATTTCTAAAAAAAAAAAATTCAAGTATCCTCTTTCTTCTCTATCTTTCACAGTGCTGAGAAACAAGCAAATCGCATCAGAAGTCATCACCATATAGAAGATTACGTATCTGTGCGGAATATTCCTCACGACGGTTACGGTTGTCTTTTGCATTTTGTTCTTACACCGATTTTCTATACTCATCATTCTTTTTTTTTCTGCGAGATCGCGCGTCTGAGCGAATTAACGGTAATCTTCTCGCGTCTTCATCATCAAGATGAGAGCACATCGGTGAGCGTTACAATATTTTATTCGCAGAGTTTGCGATAAAAAAAAGACGGTTTCGCGCGTCGTCGTCGACTGACTGTAAATGAAAATTCACGTTGAAGACTAAAAGTTACGAAACTTCATTTACAGACTTCTCTCGCGTCTTGCCTGGACAGTATGATTCCGGTGAATCCTCGCGGATCAGCTGAATATGAGTTTCCAATTAGTCCGAAACATCTCGATACCTTCGGAAACGACATAAATGATGAAGTAAATGATAATAGATTTTCCTTATTCGTGACATCTCCGAGACTTGCAACGATGCCTCGTGTCAATATCGATACGAAAATCGTTATCGTCGGTGCGTCAGACTGCGGAATCGCTTTCGCGGAACATCTCGCTTTACGGTAAAGCAATTTTCAGGGTTAATTGTTTATCTCTCCAAGTAACTACACGTTTTAGTAATTAACAATGTCGAGTTTTGTAGATCAAGGCAGCGTTACGCGCACTTTACGAATCTCACGTTGATATCGCCGCATGGAATACCGTTCGATAATAAACCGAGTCGCGCGGAGACACGTTTACTTCCATTCAGAGGAAAATTCTGCTCGGAATATCGTCGTTGCGTGGCTGCAAGAGCTTGGATTAATACTATTTACGGGACTATGACATCAATTAACAGGTGGTTATTCGAGTTACACTGTAACGCCGAGGTTTCTTTAACTGTTGAATTTTAACACACAGAAAAGAAAAATACGTCACGGTAATGAATCAGGGAAATCTCGCTTATGATTATTTGATTCTAACATGCGGTCTACAGTATCGGAAACCGAAATTGCGAGAGAGAACGAGAACGCAAATGCAAAAGCACGAAGATAATCAAAAATTACCGTGGAATTGCCTGACAATAAACGACGATACAGAAGCTTCTGTCTGTTTGAGAAAAATTCGCTGTCTAACAAAGAATCTAAAAGAGGAGAGCAAGTGTTATATTATAGTCAAGTGAATTTTACAATAGATTATAGATAAAAATGATTTTTCTATATAACAATATTCTCTCGAATAGAGGAAATACTCTTTTACGGTCACAATATCGATTGCTACTGCACACTCGGCGGTTTGATCGAGTTCGGCGTAAAACCCTCATGGATCACGTTAATCGAGTCGAATCTAAATCCTGATGAAGCACACGACAAAGTTTTCTTCTACGATAACGAAGTATGTGCTTGAAAAAGTACGCTTTAGCATTTGCGTTATTTATCTGGTCAGTTGTTTAAAAAGAGCTCGTCTCTCGCTTTTGCCTTGGATAAAGGTCGATATTGCAGTGACGAACGCTATCTTACGAAGCGGAGTTCGAATTTTTTCCGAATGGAACATGATCGATTGGACTCTGAAAAGTGACGACAATGGGAAGTTGATGATAAAAAGCGTTGCGATCAAAAAGCGAGACGAGACGAAAATATTGAACTGCGACGCTCTCTTTAACTTCGACGAAAAAACGATCAACTCGGAAGCGTTTTCAGGTGGAGAACATAAACAAGTTACCTCGTTTAATCGAAGATATTTCGAGTTCTCGCTCACGAGATTTATACCGTCTCACAGCGTTTTGCCGTGCCGGTCTCGTTTTCGACGGTCTGCTCGTAATAGATCTGCAGCACCGTACGAACGATCCGTCGATTTTTGCCGCCGGTACCGTGACGAAATGGTCTAGAAGGTTTCGCATCGACTCCTGGCACCACGAGCACTACGACAGCGTGGAGATTGGCGAAAAAGTTTGCAAATTTACAATTAAACACACCGCTGTTTTCTTACAAGTATTAATTATTCTCTCACCTGTTTCGTATGCGCACATGTTTCCCGGAAGCTCGCTCAAATTTTACGCGGAATGATCGACGCTGATCGACAGGACAAACAAATTCCCGATTTACTTTCCCCTTTGTCGAAGAAAGAAGTGCATCTACCACTTCCAGCGTACCGTGCACCCGTTGTGATCGCTTGCGTTCTACCAGGGAATTATTATTATTTGCACGTCCGCAAACCTGGAAAGAAACCACGGCGCGGAATAACGATTAGCGACAACTCTTATGTGAGTCTTAACGGTAGTTAAACATTGCGAAACCCTAGTAACGTTATTCACAAATTGCAAATTTACATCAAAAAGACATATGTGCGTGTAAAAGTACACATTAATGATCTCCAATGCACGCAGGGTGAAATATTCGCAACCGGTTCTTGTAAATCTGAAATTGGGTATTTTCGTATTCGATTGAACACATGGAACTCCGTGGAAACTGTTACATGCTTCAGTGGAAAGGTAACGGTTTTTTTTTGTTCAACGAGAGAAGAGATACATTTATATTATTCCAGGCAATTTGTGTCGAGTATACGCGTCCGTCTTGTCATGTAAAAAATTATGGAGATATAATTTTTACTTCGTAATCTTGCAGATATTCCGAGTGCGCGATATGATCGCGTTACACGGAAAACACGAGAGCATGTTGAACGAGCTGAGATTCCGTTTTAGAGTAAGCGCTTCTGATGACGAAGTGACATTTTCCGATATTTATTTTCTTGTGCGCATTGACATTTCTAATTTCCGATTTTCTCTGACTCGAGTATAGAACTCGTGTATTCCGGATTTTTACGCGTACTTTCGCGAACCTTGGGCCGCGGCGATTCTCCACGACCGATTCGAATATCTGCGCATCGAAAATCGAGCTATCCTACTGTCGCAGAACGTAAGACGCCGTTTTCGCATTTGAACACTCAGTACACAACGCGATTATTATATTTATTTCTACGTAGGACACTCACGATGATTCCTTGGTCAATAATTGCGTAAACGCTCTTATCAAGTCCGATTGGAAAGCGGTGAGTGGTTTTATTCACGAGTTTTCATTATAGTAAAGATTTCGCGATTGAAACGCTTCGCGCGATTGAAAGAGCTCAATTTTTGTACAGATATCTAAAGAAGATAGCCGTTACATCGAGTTCAAGTACGCAAGCTCGACTTATCGTCAAGAACTTGAGAGAAATCTCCTGAATTTTCTGATATTTTGGGAAGACGATTTTCCAATGTACTATACCCCGTATAAGAAACGCCAAATGTACATGAACGTTGAGGAGAGTCCATTGTATTTTGAGCAATAAAACATTTTTTAACTAATTTATATATCAATAAAGAAATTCATAAGGTGTAAGAAAAATATCGAAAATATAATATTTATACACCTTCTTATAAAATTTTAATCAAAGATTTGCATATTTGTTGCCAAATTTGTAACAGATACACAGAGAAAACTAGTTGAAGTGAGATATGATATAAGAACTTTTTTCTCGAGATGTGTGATGTCGAGATTTGTTTTTACGCACAAGCTGTACATCTACGCGCAACGATTGTGTAAATACAGTCACGCCTCGGCAAACATTTGTGAATTAAGATCAAAGTCGCGCACGATCATATCGAAGTCCGTCCTCGATCAACGTGTCTACTTACTTGGCGCGACTCGATCTGTAGGTCAAGTTTAACATTCCGCAAAGTTATTCTACACCGAGGCATTTGTAATGCCTGCGTCGCCTACGTTTTATCTGACAGCGGAATGTCTCAAAGAAATCATAATAAAAACATCGATACTGTATAAGAGTCGTAATACGTACCAGATCACATTGATTCGCTTCCTGCGTGTCTGAAGTCCGGATCTTGTTGCATATCTATTTCTTGAATCCATAATGTTATGTTTATCGCACGATGTATGAGTCAGTTCTTTTGGCTTATTTTGACGGTCATGTCGCTATACTTTTGAAACGCGTCCAAAATTGTGTCCGACGTTGGGTCAATGTCGTGCTATTCTTGCAACTGGCTCGCTTACTTTATAATCGAGATTCTTGCAAACTTTTTTCAATTTCTAATTCATCGCAAAGAAATTCTTTCCTCGAGGAACATCTTTTCTTGTTTACAGACATTAAAAATCTAAATTGAAGAAATTGAAATTAAACAGTGTTATTATAAAATACTTTAAACTTTCATACATGTTAATTTATGATTTTGATGTGAGCATATTGCCCAATTATTTTCGTAGCTGTTTTGCTGTGTCATTATGTAAGAAGAGCTGATCTGGCAAACGCGTTTCATGATAGAACAGAATGTTGTCGCTTTAAATGGCAATATAGGAGAATATTTGCGACATTGTAACGATGAATCATTTCTCTTTTGTCGCCGTAATTACTATTTACCGTTCCAATTGCTGATCATCTACTGCGGAAACTTTTACAGACGATATTATCGTATTGTCAAAGTGTCTAGCAAACAAAAATATTGCAGAAAATAGATAAAAATGTGATTTAAAATACAAAGTGCTTTTTTTTTATATGATATTATGCATCATATATATTATTATCCACTTTGATCGGTCTGATCGATTCGTTTTACTAGCTTATGACTCTCAATAAAATTTCTTTTTTTTGCAGAAGAAACATGCTGAAGTCTTACCCCTCGCGATATCCCGCCAGCCAAGCTGGTATTCGAGTGATCCGCTTGACAGTGGATCAGGAAGCTGTTCTCCAAGAGCAGTTCAACAGATGGCCAAGAGCACCTCATACCGCGGACATTGTATTGCTCGCAGCTGAAACAGGTCTGTCCGAGACTGACGTTGAGGTGAGTAAACGTATTTCAAAAGTAATGTAACAAAAGAGCAGCAAATATATTAAACATAATATGATTAAGCAAATTGCATGTAAAATTTAATGAATTATTTTTTGTTCCAGGGATGGTATGCTATCAGGTTGGCTCAGTGGCGAAAAGAACAAGGACTTGGCGGAAATCTGGGATTGCATTGATCGAAAGCTTTCTAAAGAGCTCCCGCTGGACAAGCTCCATTCTTTGTACCTGAAACTGACGTTGATCTGTTTATGTACAGTAATAACCGGATTGAAATTGCGCGAATTATATTTTATGTTTTGTTCTTCAAATTGGTGTTATACTGAGAAAGTTTCGTTAAGTTACGTAGAGCGTTATATAGAGTTTATTTTATTAAATTTTTAAAATGTATAACAAAGTCTCTTATCTGAACATACAAAGTAGCTAAGTAAGACAGAGAACACACAATTATTAAATTATGCAATTAAAATATATATAATTCTTAATGTACTTGTAATGTTATTTCAAGGTTTTTCTTAATACAGAAGAAAATTTGAAACATTTTACGACTGTTTTTTTAAAAAAACAGTGTTAAAAAAGATCCGGAAGAAATTAAAAGGAAAGGGAGAGTTTTGGCTACTTTAGGAAGAATAAAGCGTATCGCATTGTTTGCGTCGCATAGGATATTCAAGGTTTTTCATTATACCAATGGCCAGTCTATGTACAGAAATGTTTTATTCTTAAATTATGCACAAATTGCAATCAATACAAATGTATCTGAAACAAGCAAGTTGGGGGATATCTCAGTTTTTTTTTTGGCTGCCATAAGTATATTCAGATAAAATGGCAGCGGTTTTGTTAGGTGTCAATATATTGCATCAACCACCATGTGGTTTTGCAAAATTCATGAGACACGTCCGATTAGTTGTTGTCATATCCGGAAGAAGAGACAACTGTTTTAAATTGATAACTGAGTTTTTAATGATATTGATAATCAATTTAAAACAATTGATATCTATTTTTTTATAGCTTAGTATAGTAAAGCTAGTTTATTTGTTCAGACATCCACATTTCGACTAAGTAGTATTATAGTAATAAAGGTATGCGCTAAGTCTGCACTTTAGCTAGATATCATAAAACATGTATCATTCCTTCTCTCTGGCACATCATACATTGGTATTACTAAGTATACGTTTACTTTCTTTTTTAAATCATGCGAAACAATGCAGAAACCAACTCGATATCAAATCCTAAAGTTTGATATAGTATGCTTAGACTGTAGTAAAAATAAAAAAAAAAAAAAGAAAAAAAAGGAAAAGACTAAATTACGTGACAAGTGTACTCAGAAATGAAAACCGACTCCTTGTGCATATCTGATCATGTTAGATTCGAATAAGTCATATTTTTTTTGTAATTATTATGATATTATTAAACACTCAGCATTGAAACATAAAAATCTAGTGTTGTTAAATAACTCTACTAATAATTGTAAATCAAAAACTCAATTTCCTCAAGTAAATAGAAAGGAACATCATTGGGAACACCTTTGAACCAGAATTTCTTTACAGCTGCCACCTACCATTGTTACGATTAACAACGGAAATCCATTTTTTTTTCTTGCACCACGTCGAGTTGCATCTTAGTTATGTCGCATTCGAAGTTTAGCTCATTCACAGGAATAAAATTACTAATAACAGTGATTTGTCGATATACATATAATTGGAACAATGTTTAATATGTAACATTCACAAAAAATATCTATTAGATAATTTGTTGACAAATTGTTGTGAAAAGTAAATCAAATCGTTCGGAATGACACCAGAGCGAAATGTTTTTTTTTTTATGAATATCGAATTAAATATTTGTAAGTACTAAAAAGCGACATATCTAGATGAAACCTACCCAGAGTGATAATTGACATACGAGCCGCGATTACTCAGCCTAATATCGGATCGTTAACGAGTGACTAAGGCGCGCCGTGTGGCGCGTCCGAAGCACTGCCACATAAGTTAGGAGCTCGGTATAAAAATGAGGCACAGTTTCACAATCAGGGAATCCTTCTTACCAAATGCTATATCCTCTATCTCCCAATGAATGTATCCATATATCAAACATGACAGTGTAATTACCATCATTTAAACTAAACCATGCATGGATATTAATATGTGTCCTTAAATGTGTTTAAGGAGAATGACGATTTCTTAAACAACTGTCGTATTTCTTATCGGTAGCAAACAGTCTTAACAACGAGCGTAGACTAATCATGTCGCATTTCCATAATCGTGTAGTCCTTGCGTCGGTATAATAACGTCATGTTACGTGCTGGGAGTTAATCGCTCTCATCAGGTGTAACGTATAAACGTTAGTGGCAATTGTCGACAACCCAACGATTGCTTTAGCCACTGGTACCATTAACCAGAGCTTCCTTAGGCTTATTGCTCTGCTGCATACGAGGAGGACGAGACCGATGTTCTCTTTGGCCTTTAGGTCCTTGGGAACTGTTGTTGGATACGGAAACATCGTTCGCGGGTGTTCCTTCTTTGCTATTCATTGTTGACTGGTCGCACGGGCCGGCATTACTGCCTAAACAAATGTATATATTAACTCGAAATGTTTTCGTACATATATATTTATATGTATGTATATGTATACATATGTGTGTGTGTGTGTGTGTGTACGCATATGTGTAGTGTGCTATAACAAAATATTAAAAAAAATAAAAACTTTGTCCTTTATTATAAAACCGATCGTCCTAAAGAAAAGTCGCGCAACCCTACGCTTAAAAATAAATTACCTGTTTGGATATTATTTGTTGGCGTTGAACTTCGTTGTCGTGAGCGTCGAATCCGTCTCCGTCTTACTCCTTTAGATCCTCCCTCCACACTCGATACTGATTCTACACATATATACAAACCATTGTGACCATCTTATTTCGAGATTTGTTTTGTAGCACAAAACATGTGAGATTTAAACGAAGATAGTGAAAAGCTGCCACTGCATACGTTAGTAGCATGTGTTAGAATATAAAATTCGTTAACGTTAATAGTAGTGTTAGATGGTCACAAGTGTTTGATTCGCAGTTCCATGCCAATCCCAAAGCGTTCTAATTATCAAATGTCGTTGTCTTTAGGACGAAACGGTTATAAATTGCGCGCGTTTCAACACATGAATATGTTAATCAATAAATATTATTACCTCTATCAATGCTAGAAACATCTTGACTGTCTAAAACAGTGTCTTCGTCATCAGTGGTGCGACGACGTTCGTCTCTACGGTCTCTGCGTTGAGTCGGAGGACGACCTTGTCTACCGCTCATGTACCCTGAATTACCGGCGCCTCCCTGATGACCACCTCTTGGTGGTAAGTCCCGGACGCGATCTTCACTGCCGTCTAAAGTCTCTCTACGTAATCCTGTCAAATATATAATTAAATGTTAATCACTGCACAAAAACGGCCAAATTACAATTCGCGCAAAATATTGAAAAATGTTTAGTATTACCGGCATTGTGTCTGGTGGGAGCTCTACCTCGAGAGCCACGTCCCCGAGACTGACCGCCACGACCGCCACGACCGCTAACACCCTCTTCGGGTCCTGCAACCATTCCTCGTCTTGTAGGTGGAAAACCACTGGGCATAGGTCCTGTGTTCGACCCATGCATGCTTCGTAGTTGTTGATCAATTTCCAATTTTTCTTGTCGAAGCTGCTCTACCTCCTACGATACAAACAATATGTATATAATTAATATAACTTCTACTTCTCTAAAGTTTATCAAAATATATATTTTTTAATGTAGAATTACATACTTTTAAGTGTGCCAAGTGATATTCCAACAAAACTTTAGCATTGGCGATGCTTTCAACAGTGCCGACAAAGACAAAGGGCACCTGACCCTCTTCTCGTGGAATCGTTGGTTGAGGTTCGTTGTCTCCTTCTATTTTTACTCTTACCTGAAACGATCAAATCAGTAGTTAGCAAACTTCCGCTTTCGATGCACTTACAAAGCAATTAATTACCAATTTGGGACACATTTAACATTTGTATTTCATATCCATACCATCAGTTTTTAGTCACTGGCGTTTGTCATTTTCATCAATAGATTTGTGACTAGTCTGTGAAAATTTGCTTAAAAAATATTTTATATTTTTTGTATACTTTAAAAGGGATCGGTTTTAAAAAATATATATTATATCAATACCTTTACCTTTCTTCAATATTTTACAGATATTTCATCTCTTTCTCGAAGTTACATATCTTTACAGCAACCAATTATTTTCTTTCAAAAAGTTTTTATTTTAACGTTAATTTATTATGAAGAAATAGACCTATATTTTATAACATAAAATATCTTCTATGAGAATATTTTTTGTTGACAATTATAAGAAATTAATCATTAAATTGTTAAAGTTTATGCGAGAATTAAATTTACGGAATTTTAACGCACATTAATATGCGATTATGTAAAAAACAGTTTTATAAAATTCTTCATATATATATTAACGAAAAATAATTATATTCAATTATCTATCTTCAATCTAATGTTCTGATCAATAAAAAATTAGCTTGTTTTGAGAAAATTTTAAAATAACATTAAATAATATACCGTAGAACATATAATTGAGACAAAAAACAAATGCATGGACATGGAATGATTTATGCATCAAATTTGACGCATACATGTACAATGCATGTTTGATTTTAAATCGCGGCTAATGATATTATCAGCTCGTAACATCAAATATGACTTTAATATGTAGTTAATATACACATAACATTCAGAATACGAGATAATTATGTAGATGTAAAACAAAGAATATAGGTTTCTTTAAACACTATATATATATGTTATATATATGACATTGATTATATGTAACTCTCTCAAAAGAACTGACTCGAGTGGTTCATGTAAGTCTTGTGCGTGAGTGCTTCTCGATATAAATAATTGATCGAATGAACTGTAAATGAAATAAAATTACAAACAATAGAAAATGACATACTTACTTTATCAATATGTACATTCCCACTCGAGTCAGATGTTATCTACCGAGAACAAACAAGGTATATCATATATATAACCTAATCCCTCATTAAATTATAACTTCCATTTTCAATTGAATGCTGTATTATGGCTTTGATTGTTATGGTTTTAAAATGGAATCCAACGTTATGATAATTGGAAGTCTATTATGTGTTGCGCGATACACAGCGCCTACAAATGCATGTTAGAAAATTTTCGGACAATTGCTACATACCCTGAGCGATAAAATATATCAGTAGATGCAGAGGATCTGTAAAGTATTACATATAATCTGTATATACGAAATTTAATAGTTCCAATAAAATCATATTGTATCAACTGAAAATGAAAATTGATGCGCTTACATAATATCATCTATTTTTTCAGACTGCTAATATAAATATAAAAATACCTACCCTTGTGATATATATTAATTCTGGAAAGTAGCAGTATATATAAAAATGTTATTGCTTAATTGATAATATGAAAAAAAAGTACTTACTACACCACTTTTGTCGACAATTTCTTGGATAATGCGACCGTTCTTCCCAATTACTTTTCCTACCAAAACACGTGGAACTTGTATAGATTCTTCACTATATTCCAGCATAGACCGAGCCTTCTTGACAGCTTCATGCGTCTGTAAAAACGTATGAAATACAGTATAAAAAAATATTAATATTAATATTAATATTAATATTAATATTAATATTTTTGAACCATTACCTCTCCATATATCTTAAATGTGCACGAATTTTCTTCTAATTCTATATTTGTAATGCCATCAACTTTTCGTGCCTGTTGGATGTTTGCGCCATGAGCACCGATAGCTAATCCCATAAGATCTTCCCGAACATTGAATTCGTCAGTGTATCTGAAATATATAAAAGAAAACAAATAAAACTATTGCAAAGTTTCATACCAACCCTGTTGGTTCTTATCTTCTTCACATTAAAAAATGTATAAAATTGTAAAATGTAATACAAATTATTAGATTTAGAGTATTTGTACATTTTTTAAAATATGTTTTAATTTTAATATTGACTTCACTAATACTTCAAAACTTTCTTCTCTTAGTGAGTATAATTATCTACTTTATAATAAATAAATTTATTGGGTATATACGTATTATGTACAATGTTAGTAAATATATTGGCAACTTCTTGAGAAGCAAAATGTAGCATATTTTTGTGTACGAATATCCTTATCAATGGCTTGCATTTTGGCAGATACATAAGAAATAAATTATTTCTATTAAAGCTAGAAAGATATATCTGTAAAAATGGCAATTTTGCATTGTGTTTGTCTTAATATGATACAATAGCCATGCAACATATGTAAATATATAGTTAAGAGCACAAAAGGGACAAATTTAAAGTATTTTTTTAACTGTTTGATTAAGTATTTTTAACTTTGTGATTAAACCTACTATAAATATATTAAATCCTATGTCACATGCATCCATTAATTTAAATTGTGTGTAATACAACATTAATGATACAAAATACATATACATATATATACATATATATATATATATGCACTTTAATATCTTACGAAACTGTAGAAACGCAAATTAACAAACATTGTCTATATATAAATTACATTTTATTCATTATTTATAAATATATATATATATATATATATGTATTAATATGCATATTTTTAAAGTAAAATGTAGTTTTGATTTTGATAAAGTTAAATTGCTTTTTCTCTCGTAATTTTCGAACATATATCTTATATACAGGTTTTTTTTAAATACACATGGGATAGAGCCACCATTTACATGAATATATGTGCATGATGTGAGATATATCAGTGTTTCTCAAACATTGGCAGGCCAAGTTCCAGCGTTCTTGGTAAAAGATAAATAATGGAATATATATCTACTTGTATAAATGTATAAATTATAAACGGAATTAAGAACTGATCACAGCTACACGTATATATATTTGTTGGCTACCTCACCAATCACGCAAGATATTACTCTACACAGCACATAATAAATGGAGAATGAATACAAATAATCATTTCGTATATATATTTATATATGTGGTATTTAAAGCACATGGATTTCAGTGAATATACTACACAACGCTGAAGCATGCACGTTAAAAAAGTGTAATATTCCATTTTTCGTTTGAAAAATGTAATTTGTGTATTCTGTCATACAGTAAGCTAAACTTAATTCTAAACCACGCTGCTGTGATCTCACCTTGAATTTGTTTTCACTCCTGCCTCAAAGTCTGAGACACGCTGATATATAAAGTTTGAAGATCTAAATTTGCTGAAATGAGAATGGTGTAACTCAGTGAAAACTTGTTATAAGATGGCCCTATCCTATGTCCCCTTGCCATTCTGTCTGTTTAATATTGATTACTACATGCAGACACTTGAACAGACACTTGCCTTCCAAGTTTACTTGCGTAAATAATTATGCAAAATTTTTTCCATCTATTTATATTTGCACAATATTTATATAACACTTTTAGGAAAACATACACATGTATTAACATGTTAAAATTGTATAAGATTTGCTTTTATGTGAAATTGTGTTTGTTATTTTATGTTACATAAGATCCAAAATTTTGCTATTTGCGAATTTTTCTCTATATTTTGTTTTTTATAATTTTTTAACGAAAACACTACACACTTTTTCATATAAATGTTTTAAGTTTAGCAAGTATACGCAAATGACGTATATAATAAATAAATCTTACATATGTAAAATTAATACTACAAAATATCTGTACATATAGCACATGTCTACCTGCAATATATTATTTTTTTTATTATTATAATTCGAGAAACAAATATCTATTTTTTCTTTTTATCTGTATCTGCTACAGATAAGACACCACAAAAGCAATATAAGTATGTGCGAATGTCTGATACAATCAGAGAGAATATTTATGTATATAAAATAATTTTTATGTATAATATATATAATTTTTTCTATAAATTATATATCGTGTAATATTTTTACTATACCTCGTTAATTATTATGAAATATTCAATTAGCATATGTACTTAAAATAACATTCTCTTCTTAAAAATTAACGTTTCAATAAAATAATTAGTAATAGTGTCTGCAATGCATATGATCATGCTTATGATCTAGTGTTGTTTTAGTGAGAAATATCTGCCATAACGCAAGGATAAATGTAAGGTATAATGTGTATAAAAACTCTTATTATATATTTGTAACCGTTTTGTTACAATAGAAAGACAAATGTGATTAAACATAGTTCGATACAAATCTTAAAAATGTTGAATTTGTTAAATATTCTATCTGTAATATATCTAGTTTTATGATAGAAATGTGAAAGAAAAAATAACGAAATGTATGGTAAGAACTACTTATGGTGTGTGCCCATGTTATCACATTCATGAAGTTACGTGATATCAAAGCAAACATATATATATATATGTATATATATGTATATATATATCAATTAATGATGATTATCAAGAAATCTTGTGATCTGATTTTCTGCCAGTAAATGCAAACCACAGACAGGATGGTAACCAGGACAGTATATGGATAAGGGCAGGTAAACAATCTCACAAGATTTTTTTGTTATTTATGAAGATCGAAAAAAAATTGTTTATAACTTACCCCCCTATTGTTTGAAGTTTAGTAGATTCAAGTTGACGCGCTGCCTCTTCTGTTCTTTTCAATAACAAGACCTGCAGAACATTTATATTCTAAATAAAATGTAGAATATTAATAAATCTTTTTGTTTTTTAATAGGTTTATTGCTGGTACTGCCAATTGTGATCTGTTAGTGCTAGCAATAAAAACTTTAAAAAAAATTACGCAATTTTGATATTTTAAAATTAAATAAGTTTTAAAACCAATCTCAAATAAATATTTTTGATAACAAATAGTGCATATATGACTAATTGCAAAAATAATTCACCTTTTGCGATAAGTTCCTAAAGTGCATTTCTTGGAGCATGCTACTGTGACGATGTATATTTTCATGACGGGAGATGGCCAGCAGTACTCCTCGTTCAGGCACATATCGGCACACTGCTGCCCCTATCGCCTTTTGAAATTCTTTATGCGCATTGTCCATCTTCGCACTGCAATATATGATACGCTTTGTTATTACCTTTTATATTTATAGATATATCAAAGCAACTATAATAAATATAATTATAATAAACATTTGCTGCACTCAGAGTTAAATATATTTATGCATAAATTTTTGTTTTTTATTTTTCAGTTACAATTACTTACAATTCTCTGAGCTCTTCAGGTACTTCAATTTCGATCTTGTGAAACGTGTTTTTATCAATAGGGGAATTTGGATTTTTGGCTCTCAGTCGCTCACTAGCTACAATTTCGGTGTATGTGTAATCCCATCCCAAGTATTCAACTACTTGAAATCCACCTTTACTCATCTAAAAAAATCCCATAAAACAAATAGATACAGATTTCACATAAAAGAATGTAAAATTTTCAATTACTTTATAAACAATCTGTATAACATAGTAACATAAATCTGTACGTTTATTGACTTTTGTCTCACTTTGCACACCTTGATAAGTGCCTTCCACCAGCCCCATGCTTCCTGATCATTGGATCTGGAAAATACTTCAATTTCCTGATTCTCCTGAAATTCTGTTTTGGAACCATCTTTTGGAGGTAGACGAACTTGAGCAAATGGAAATTTTGACTCAGGCTGCCAGCTGGAATAAATGTTACAAGGTTATAAATACATGTATTTTATATTGCACTTCACATTAGAGTATTTACATAAAAAGGAATATTTTTTAAAGTTTTTTGTAAATATCAAGAATCAAATATTCAATAAATATAAAACAATACAAAAAAATATATAAAGGAACATGCATTTATTTATATTTATATTTTATAATGTCTGTGTTGTACATGTGTGGTAGACATTTTCTTTCACAGTTTATCACAATCTATAATTAGATATTGTGTCAGACAATGGTTAAGATATATTTAATATATTTTTAATTATATATATATTTAGAAATACAAATGTTATTTTATATATATCATATAATTTCTAACAATGAATTAACATATTTTAATGTTTTTTTTTACAAACATTTTAAAAAACTATTCTCATAGTCTTGTTTAAAAAAATAATGAATAAAAGTATAATTGTCCATGTGTGTCTCAAGCTATTGAGTAAAAGAATTAGTTATTGATAACCAAAAAAGTGAATACACTTAACAGCTCTCACAAATGATTCTGTTGTAGCAAAGCTTATCCCTTACAAGGATATATATAAAAAAAAAAAAACAAATACTCTACAACAAATGTAGCAAATCAAAGGGAAAACTTACTCATTCTCGAAAGTTACCAAAACTTCGTCGTCAAAGACATCGTTGACAAAGGCCTGTAAAAAAAAAAAAAAAGATATAAATCATCGCGAGATGTGCATACAGTTTGTTGCCTTTGTAGAAATCAGGAGTGTAACGAGTCGTGCAGACGAGTTGGAATGCAAAATCACGACTCGGTTGGAAGAGGAGAGGACGATGTGAGCGGGTCGCACGGCCACGGGAGTCTGCACGTCATTACGAGGACGTGGCCGGCGAATTTTCGAAAGGATTGCAGTGTATTTTGCGTGTACGCGTGGTGGACGCGAGCCAAGGGAAAATCACGCCCTGTCAAACGAGACATGGCGTCGGAGGAAGCCGCGTTACCTCGCGAACATTTGAGGACCGTGCATTCGCAAAGTACGGGCTCCCGTCGCGCGAGAATACAACTGTGCCGTGGCCCGCGGCTCGGTCTATTTATCGTCTGAGTTCTCCGCTCATTTTTTTCTATACTTTCCACAGAACGAACCTTATAGTAAGCTCCGTTTTCGCCGCATACTTCGACTGCGAGATCCTCCATCTTGCTTTTGTGTGACGGTTCGCCTCCTTTGCGCCAGGCATGCTGAAGAGCGGGCACCCGCACGAGTTCGGAGCTGAAAATTTTCCCTGCGCCAATCGTGCAACTCTTTTCCATGACGCTCGGACAGTATTGGGCAGCCGCGATCAGTAATGCCAAAGCGTCGTGCTTCGACGGAACATTGCGCTAGAAAAGCCCTAGCGCTAGTTTCCTTCTTATCGTTTATCGGCCGAATAGACGCTCGCAGACAGGACGCAGCAATGCGTTATGTACAACGCGTTAGCCAATCAGTATATTACTCTTACAGGAAACCAACATATTTTCTATAAGAGCAAATATGTTGATTGGCTACCGTAACGCATTGCCGCGTCCTGTCTGCGAGCGTTCGACATGCAATGGTCGTTTATTGCAACAGTTGCGTTTCAATTGAAATCGAGTAATCCTGATTGAAAGAGCGAGGATCGTCTTTGTCCTGACTAGTTACTAAAAGCTCTTGATAAGTAGGAAAATGCACGTACAATTAAAATTGTGATCTTATTCTTTTCCTATTTCTAAAGCCTATATCAGAATACGGATTAGAATTGAGAGAGAATTAAAGTTTGACCAATCAGAGCTAAATTTACTAAACAATAAAATTAGATTTCTTGATTCTGATTGGTTAATAAAAATCCTATCTCTCTCAATCTTAATCCATATTCTGATACGGGCTTAAAATGCAAGTCTTTAAGTAGGGTTAGAAATTAGGTGGTGAAAGTGAACTAGATTGGTGGTGTTGCTGCACTTGCCGAGTGCATTTGCGGTAAGGTGTAAAGTGTTGCAAACGTCGTTGGAAGTCGAAACATGACTTGGTGCAGTTTGGGATCGCGTAATTGCTCCTGTCCAGTTCTCCCGTTTGCGGACGAGGGACGTGCGTGACGTGCGACGACGACATCGATGCGAGAACGAGGGTGTCCTTGCGGATCAGCTATCGCGGACGACGATGTCGGGTAGTAGCGATTCTGATGAGTTCTTCGACGCGGAGGATGATTCGTTCCATCGTGCGTCACGGTAATTGACGTTTCCTCTTCCAGGTCGATTATGTCACAAGTCGTAAATAAAAAACTTCGCGCATCTCGCGCGTCGTATACAGATAATCTGTCGCGTGCATCATCATATGTCACGCCGCTATTTCTAACCGTGATTGTGTGCGAAGAGCGTTAAGTGGTGTATACATATGAGAGATTAATACATGTTTAATAAAACATGTTGTGTGTTTTATTTGCTATGTTATACATTATATATATATATATATTTTTACATGTATCTGTGATAATTTATTTATGTTCAACTCTTGTTTCTTCTCATAGAAAAGGTAAATCACGCGAATCTCCAAACACAGAACTGCAAAATGAAAAATCACCTGAAGTTTGTAAGCAGCCAGATGATCATGTTTTCTTAAAACCTGCTGAACCTAAATCAGTTATAGAATCAAAAGGATCTATAGACTATAGACAGAAAGTAAGTGACCTTATATGCTGTAATATTTTATTATACAAATGTTAACATAAAAAATATATTTTAGGAAGATGATAGCAGAGAATCAACTACAGATAAAATTGTCGGAAGGAAAAAGTTTCGTGAACTACGGCAACGTATGCAAACGGAAGATGATGACATTCCGATTAATAGTTCCCCTCCGGATAGTCAGACCTCTTCCATCGAGGGTGTTTATCCCACCCCTTCAAAAACAACCCATCCATTCAGAATTATAGAGCATGACACTCTTAGTTTACAAAGTATGACCTCTTTAGGACGAGTGGGCCGAATTTTGGCAGGAGTCACAGACAACGCCTCTGGCATACTTGTACCTGGTATATCCCAGTGTCCTCCTTCTGCCGCCCTTACTCGTGAGGGTCAGATGTCCTCCATTGCTAGTATACCAAGCAAAGATGAGGACACAACCTCTGGTAAGGTGTCCCAGTCTTCCAGTATCCTTACGTTATCAGGGGATGTCTTGCAAGACTCCTCTGTTAACAATAGATCCAATTATGTGTCTCGCTCACAAAGTGACAAGATTGTTATGCTTCAAGAACCTGATGTCATCGCTAGTACAAAGAATAATGGAAAACTAGCGGAAGATGCGTCTGGTGTACCGGTAGCTCCTCCGCGTCGTAAAAAGAAAACGAAGGCTCACACACCTGGCGACCTCGCTGTAAGATTTACCGCAATTGTTTTTAATGCGGTTTAATTTAAATGCATATTATATATATGCATAACAAGTTTTAGTTTCAAATGAATATATGTATACACATGTATACATAATTTCAGCCTTCCGCAGAGGCACTTGTACCTGCATCGCCACTTCCGAGTCCAGCAAGTACCATAGAATCGATCACAAGAGAATTTGAACACTCTCTTGACATCCGATCCGCGATAAAAGGACAATATGTTGTCAAACCACAAGTAAATTTACAAACAACCTTGAAAATATTTCCAAAAATGTGATATTAATTTTCTTTTAAAATGTTTATTACATATTTTTTAGGATGAGGACAAATTGAAAGCCGAAGGGCCATCGACTGAGGAACTGGAGCGAGTAGAAAGAATGAAAGCAGAATTGCTTGGTCGTTCTAGTGAAAAATCAAACAGTCCATTAGGATCAGGCTCTAGCAATAGTATCGGCCGTTATTCTTTAGGTCCACATAAGATATCGGGCATGAGTCCACTAGGTTCCAAAGAAAGACGCAAATCCGCTGGCGATCAAGATATGATACAGCAATTAAATTTGTTCGTACGAACTAGAACGGATTCCGGCAAGCGTCTTACTGATATGGTTCGTTATTATATGTATAAATTATTTTATCTTATAAACTATTATTTATGAAGAAAATATCATGATGGTATATTTGTCCCTACAGGAAATCTTGGAACAAGTGCCTGTAACAAACTTAGATACAGGAGAACAGGTGCCATTAAGTATAGCGGAAGATAAATTACCACAGTGTATTAATCCTTTGTCACTGCACATTATGAGGCTTACTAAAGCTAAATACATAAGTAATTCTAGTCTTGAGAAAGAAAAGGAAAGCGATGAAGAAAGTGTGGACAGTAAGATGTCCAGTATACCTCCGGATGAAGATGCATCTGTAGATAGAGTTCGCAAGAAAACGCAAAAGCTGAAGCGATTCCTAGGATCCACCGTGAAAAAGACAATGGACAAGGCTAAATCCATTGCACAAGAGGTGTCGCATGCAAGACACAAGGAAGACGTCATGGATATAGTAGACGAAGTTTATCCCGGTGAACAACAATACATAAAACTGAAAGCATCAAATAGCCACAAAGGTCCATACGAGTTCAGTTGTCTGCAGCATGTTCAAGATCTGAGTGGAGAACACGTAGGTCCTGTCTGGTGCATGAAATTTTCCGCTTGCGGCCGACTGTTAGCCACCGCGGGACAAGATCGAGTCTTGAGGATTTGGGTTTTGCGAGATGCTTTCACGTATTTTCAAGACATGCGAACGAAATACAATGCGGAAAAAGTTAGTCCTACTCCCTCCCAAGAGTCGTTGGTTTCGCAGCAGTCCATGGAAGATCCTAACGTTGTGGCTAGTGCCTTCAGCGAGATAGAAGGAACGAAAAGCCCGTTCATGCCAAAGCCATTTTGTATATATACCGGTCATACCTCGGATTTGCTCGATGTTTCGTGGTCGAAGAATTATTTCGTTTTGTCCTCCTCGATGGATAAAACCGTACGATTGTGGCATATATCGCGCAAGGAGTGCTTATGTTGCTTTCAACATATCGACTTCGTCACTGCTATAGTATTTCATCCGCGGGACGACCGGTATTTTCTCTCAGGATCGCTGGACGGTAAATTGCGCCTGTGGAATATTCCGGACAAGAAAGTTGCTGTGTGGAACGAAGTGGATGGGCAGACCAAGCTGATCACCGCGGCAAACTTCTGTCAAAATGGAAAATTTGCAGTTGTAGGATCGTACGACGGCAGATGCATATTTTACAACACCGATCAATTGAAATATCATACGCAGATACACGTTAGATCGACAAGAGGGAAAAACTCGACCGGCCGTAAAATTAGTGGAATTGAACCTATGCCGGGAGAAGACAAAATTCTAGTTACATCAAACGACAGTCGCATTCGGTTGTACGATCTGAGAGATCTAAATCTATCCTGCAAGTACAAGGGCTACGTAAACATCAGTAGTCAAATTAAAGCAAGTTTCAGCCCTGACGGACAGTATATAGTTAGTGGTTCCGAAAATCAATGCATTTATATTTGGAAGACACATCACGATTATTCCAAGTTTTCTAGCGTGCGTAGAGATCGCAATGATTTCTGGGAAGGCATAAAAGCCCACAATGCTGTAGTAACGTGTGCCGTATTCGCACCAAATCCAGATAGTATTATTAAACAAATCGAAGCGAGGGAACAGTGGGAGAACAAAGAGGAGCCGAGGGATGTGGACAGTGTGGGTGTTCCTGTTGATCCTGTTGTTGAGCAACGCACTAAAGGTTGTGGAGGCCATGTTCTTGTAAGCGCCGATTTCAATGGGTGTATAAAAGTTTTTTTAAACAAAACAAAACCTAAACATAGTTCCCTACCAGCATCTGCACTCGCGTAATAACAAAAAATAATATATAAATTACATATAAATTTATATATATACACTATAGATAATGGAAATAACAAAAAATATACCGCAAAGTTTCACTAAACGCTCACTTTGATTAAGAAATATTGAAAACAAAAGAAAGCAACTAATTTTTTAACGGTATATATTCTTTATATTACATTTATATGTAAGAACTATTTTACTTTTTATCTGTCTTTCTTTATACACATGTGTGTGAGAATATTTTAAATAATACAAATACTGAGATAAATTTCCGTGAAATCATGTTCAAATGTTTAATTTTCATGATAATTAACATACATTTTTTGCAAATATCAGGTATATATGTACGAAGATTGGAATAATATGAATTCTACACGTTAAAAACACTTACGTTACGTTAAAAGGTATGAAAATTACCGCACTTTTATATTTTATTAATAACTTTTTTGCCAGATTTTATAGATTGTTCCTATCTCTCGAGATCTTTTAGTTGCATTGCAATTTGCATTGCGGTGCTGGTTACCGTAAAAGTTACTATTTTACACGAAAGAAACTTTATCGAGATTAGTGTCGCAAAACGAGTTGTCAATGGTAATATTTGATGAATATCAAATTGTTTCTGCGCGTATATCATACACAAATACAAAAAAGATAATGAAAATAAGAGCACCTTGGTGAAAACAAAGTATAAAAAAAAAAAGTACGCAGATGATGCGACAAAAGATATTCAAATATAAATTCTTTTTATCAATTACATGTGACTCAGATGTACATATTATGAACCTTTCGAATATCGTTCACCAATAGTTAAAAATGTTCAGTGTAAGAAAAGTTGCTAATCATAGACATTACTTCCGATTTTTTGTGATGATTTCTAGAAAGCGCTTGTCTCTCGAACGTAATATAGTTACATGTAAGATAACATAAAACTACATCAAAGACAATATATCAAAAGTCATCTTAAAACTAAAATTTATTATGTTTACGTTTTTTGTTTACAAATGTTTTACATACCTTATGTAGTGTAACACGCTATATATTTTTATCGCAAAAGTTTGAAACAACATTTTTGTGAGATGTGTCATATAATTTGACGTTGCGCTATATATGTATAAAATGTGTTTAATTTAATTTTCTTTCTTTCTCTATTTTTTTAATATACATATGTAGTAGTATCTCATATAATTAATTATATAATAGAAATTGTCACACACACATAATTACGATATTAATTAATGCTATCTATATCTATGATATGTGCGTACATGTATTTTCGTATAGATAGCATAAAATATCACGCATTGGTTCATTGTTAATATTTATTTATCGGTCATATATTACGCAAAATACACACTTTGTGTCCTGACAATGATAAAACCAAGATGATACTCTTTTTAATAAATATGAACGAATTCTATAGGTGAGCAATTTGATGCTTTCTGTTTGAGATTTTGTGTGATACACGTGTACGCAACACATTTCGAAGTTTTTACAATAGAGAGAAAATTCTAGGAAAATAATAATTTGAAACAATTTGATGTGTAAAATGTGGAATACAGTTACTTAGGTGTAAAATGATCTAAAAAATTTATAGCAATGAGTATATAATAATCCGATTTGCATAGGTAGCATATAAGATGTTTGAATTGTATCGTATAATTGTAATGTAAATATAAAGATAAAACTGTGTGTAGATATTTTGTGTAAGTGCAATTGTAAATATAATAGTGCATTGATATTGCTGTGTACAAATGATGCCAAAAGTCCAAAGATTATAAGATCTGTGAGAAAAACCTAAAAAAAATAGTAAAGAAAAATAGAAAAAGTGCAAAAAGATGAAATTTAATATATTTGAGCAGTTTTTAAATTTTATGCTCTGTCAATTGAAAGTAAATTTACTTTCTCTTTTGTAAGAGAATTTTTAATGATTTGAAGAAATTTTAATTGTTCCGATATTCACTGCCAGTACTGGAGATCTATAGCGCATGTGACATGAAGTATAGATTTTTAGTACTGGCAGTGAATATCAGAACGCAGCTCAAGATAGCTGTCGCGCGTATAGAGGGCAGTAGAGAAATAACTAAATGCATTTACTTTTCAAGATTGTTAGCTCTGAATGGTATTGGCGATACTGTCCATAGTTGTAAACAACGTGATTCTATTGCAGCAAGGTTAGATAAATCATCTTTTTCTTTTAAATTCCTGCAAACATAACTCATACGTTAACAGAAATCTATAGAACCATACATCTATTTTACCGTTTGTACGGTTTTTACATATTTTCTTCTTTAAATTAAACTTTACAGAGACATCAATTTCATGCTGTTTGCGACCATGTAACTTTACCGAAATCAAAACAAATGCATCTTAGACTGAGACTATCTATTGCTAAATGTCTTCATTGTTGTCGACGGAATTTGTCGTCGCAAAAGAACGACAAAACTCGAACAGGCAATGACACAACAACTTTGACCGACGACTTGACGGAGCCAACCAACTGCTGTATGTCAGGTTGCGCCAACTGCGTATGGATTCAGTATGCAGAGCGGCTGACCAGCGCATTAGAAGCTTCAAATGTGGATTTGCAGAAGGTCATCTTGGAAAAAGTACAGGATCCGAACATGAGAGCGTTTCTCGTGATGGAACTGAAATGCCGAAATCTACTAAAATAAAAATCGTAGTTTATTGTAAATTATGGCAATAATTCTTTATAGAAAAAAATTGATCTCTTCATAAGTAGAAAAAATTTGACGCAGAGGACTCTGTGTATAGAGATCATAAAATAACCCACACAGGACATTTTCTATACAAATCTTCATTAGATGTTCATTAGATATCACATAGAGTTATAAACATCCAATACACATTTAATAGACGTTATGCCTGTGTGGAAACTAAGTAGATAGACAAATAAATTAGAAAATTATACATATTTTATATTTGATCATTGTTATATATTTGTATAAATGTAATATAATTAACGTTACACACACTTGTTAATAAGTAAATATATGTATATATATAATAACAAAGCTATATGTATATATATATATATGTAATTTTATTATGAAAATATGCTATGCCCGCGCTTTGTATGAAGAACATTCAGTTTTGAGTGCTTTCCAAATCAAGACCGAAATAGATTCTTGCGAGAATAATCTTTCTAACGTTGTGTGTCCTTTTGCCCTTTTGCATTAAATTAAATTTAAAAAATTTTAATTATTATATCTGTGCTTTTCGCATTTGTTTTCGATCAATGGCAGAAGTACAAAGTTTGCGTACTTTTTTAAAAGAAAAAAGATTTCAAGTATAATAAAAAATAATTGTGACTTCACGTTAAAAAGAAATCCTATACTAATGTCATTTCGATGTGAACTAACCCAAGTGGCGATATATGTATACAAGGTCAAGGTTTCTGCATGACCTTCCAAAGCGAATATTTATCGAAAGAAACAACAAAGTAGAGTTTAAAAAGAATTAGAAGAAACTGTCTTAAATCTTAAAACTCGATGTATACATTCTTGACAATTTTAATTTATCGCATAGTAATTGAGCATAGTAATATGGTTCTGTTTGTGTGTAAATTGTTTCTAAATTGCAAAATTAAAGCCGATAAAACCATCGGTCGCGATCTTATCTGTCTCAAGTAGCGCAACCACATAATCACGTCACGTCCTTCTTTCCTGGTGACGTGCGTGCGGTTGCACGCGCTCACGCTCACGCTCGCCCACGCGCTCTCTCGCGATTTATTTTCGCTGGACGATTCTCGCAGCTATCACGCGTTGCCGCAATCTCGGCGGAGTCTTGATCGAGCGCGCAAATAATGCTCGATTTCAACGATCTAATAAATTGATAGGATCTTGTCGTATAGATATTCGTGTAAAACGCATCGATTTGCGCGAGTAGAAACACCAAGTTACGTATTGTGTAACCGAGAGACAAGCTTGTATATAATTAAAATTTGATGACGCGACGCGCGTGTCGAGTGAATTTGTGTGAGTGTAATGTACGGTAAGAGAACATAAAATTGTAATAAACTGCAAACAGTGAGGAAAAAAATTTAATTGTTATATATATAATTGTTTGTTATTTTAATCGTATGTAAATGTATAAAAAAAAAAACGTAAAAGTTGAGTAACATTAACTTAAGAGAGTCAGACAATTCCAAAGTATATGTACGATCAACAGGTGTTCTAGAAGCAAACAGAAAATCTAGTCGTGATCAGTTCGCGCACTTAATCTTCGAACAAGTTTTGTTGCAATTATATTGCAAAATTAAATGTTAATTACCTAAATGTATGTATACAATTGTATACGATAATCAATTTGTAAAATAAGTTAATCAGCTGAGCAATTAATACTCTGTGAATGACAATTGTTAACGAGTTGAGAAAGGTTCGAGACGGGCATAATAAGACGAAGAGAGAATGGTTCACGAGAACCACGAGGACGAACCTTCGTCAATAACAGAGCCTGCGACCATACCGCTGGGCGAATTATTGGTGCACACGTCGATGCCGGCGGCGACGGCGGTCGCGGTAAAGTTGTGCGGCGACGATTCCGCGGAAGAGACTTGCGAGGTCGTCAATCAGAAAAAAAAACGAGACATCCTGAGCACGTTTAAAAGAAGAGCCTTCAACAGAATTAGTCTCAAGGCCGAGTCAGGTCCTTTGCTGAGCAGGTAAGACATTCACGAGCGAATCTAAACGGCGTATGAAATTTTTGTCGAACGTTCTCACATAAAATTTAAAAAAAGAAAAAAACAAAAACCAAACAAACAAACAATAGTAAAGTCTTTAACCAAACAAAAACTACGGGAATGACATCAGTAATCCGACTATCATGTAAATTTCTATAATCATTCGGTAACAAGCACCATGGGCGTCCGCAGGGGGGGCAAACCCGACATTTATCCTCCTCCAGGAGAGGCAAGTTTTTTCACAAATTGTGTTTTTTAATCTTGAAACAAGTTTGAAATCCCTGGTTAACAAATTAAATCATACATCTATTCGTGAAAACTCTGTACAGTGAAACCTTTCTGTAAAACTCATACTTTTTTGAACGGAAAAATTGCTTTTTGTCTCCCCTGAAAGAAATCCTGCAGACGCCCATGACAAGCACGCAATTTAGTAGCTATTGCAATTCGAATTTGCTTTTGCTTATCGCGAAAATTTTCTGAGGAAAAATACCGACAACGTTGGTCAGTTTGTCAATTATTCTTGTGCTGTTTACACCGCAAAATACGCCAGTCGCAAGATGATTGGTAACAGACGACGATGTTTCGTCTCATTGTCAATCGTTTACATCTAATATTGTAAGTATACAGCAACAGAAAATTTCATCTGTCTAGTTTTATTTTTAACTTGTCCATATTATAGGTATATATATCTATATACATGTATATAATAGACATATCTACATATTTATATATTTTCTATTTAAATCTTAAAATTAGTAATTAAAAATTTTGTTACAAAAAATTACGTACATATTTGTATAGTTCTAAAATAATGTAACTGTAATATAATTTTTTTTACATACACTACTATTAATAATTCTTTTAGTTTAATGAAGACTAAGCAGTTTTAGTAATCTGTCGTTATGCATGCAATGCATAAGCTGATAGAAAAAACGCTTATCGTTTCCGCATACGATAACTTCGTCACTTTTCAACGTTCACATTCCTTTGTAAATGCAAGTTTTCAAAACTGAAAGAAAGAAACGCAATAATGCACGAAATTTCTGTACGTTATAACAAAACGAGTTCAACGAGAATAATCAAGTAAAAAATTAAAAACTTGTATCATTTGATGTGTTTTTACATTTAACTGTTCAAGTGCTTATTAAACATATCACGCATTTATAACGTTACATATTTAGCAACAGTGTGACCGAAATAGGCAGGATGTAAAATTCGCATCACAATGCGAGCTTTTATGAGATCCGAAAATAGCGACACTTTGTGACTATTATTTTTACTTGCTGAAATTGGCAGAAGACCGTTTTCTTTTTGTCGGAAATAAAAACCCAAGTGCAAAAATAAATCTCTATTTTAAAGAAACGAAATTAACGCTTTCCTTAATTAATAGAGGTTCTCTTAATTAATACGACATACACACACACACAGTTTACACAAAGAATAAAAATTTGACGCTTGAATATGTTTTTCTGAAACATTTTTTGATTATAATTTAATAGAATTATTGTGATAAATAATATAGCGATAACAATCTCTCATTCCCCTTCTTCTTTGCGACTTTGACAAATTTAACTGATCGTGCCAAAGACAAAGGGAAACCGATTTGGCTTGCCAACGAACCGTAATTGCACTCGCAGTATCCGGCCAGCTACAGATTCGTTAACGAGTAGTTCTAATTAGTCGCATCTGTGTCCGATTACGAGTAAATGAACGTTGGATATTAAAGGATCTCGCGCCGTGTTGTGTTGCGAGAAAATGGAAGTGTCGAAATCGAAACGACGACGTGCGTCGGACACCGAGAGGCTTCGTCGTCCGGGCGAGATAGACAGGCTATCGGGGTTGCGACGAGCGATCTCGCAAGTGTCCATGATGGTCGTCAAAGCGACGACTTCCGGTGAAGCGGTTTGGTGCGAGGAATTGCTCAAGTAAATTGCTCTTCCTTAACATCTCTTGAGCGATCACGGCCTGTTTTTCTCATTTTTCCTCTCGCCATTTCGAAAATTGCAAATTTTGTTTACGGTCAATTACTACATACCGGTCAATTATTCATAGAATTCATAAACGTCCTATTTTTTATTGTACACGTACTTGACGGTAGCTGTTGCCATGGATATTTCTTGTTTCGAAATAACCGCCTACGTGTAGTTCAGACACGAGAAAGTGTCCGCGATTATGGCAACTAGCTGCAATAAACTTAATAGTACAAGTGTCGGTATCAATTTTTGCTGGAAGACGTGTGTCGGACAGTTTTAATTTAACACTTGCGATAGCAATCGCAATTACAAAGTTCTTATTTATAGTAAAATAATGAATTTGTTTTTTATTGTCAAAAAAAGATTATTGTTATATAAGATTTTTTAAATCTTTAATATTATATGTTTTTATCAAAGAGTAAATGTTTAGTTGTAATTTATTTAATTATAATTATTAATAGTTTAATATATTTTCTTATATTGCGTAAAATTAAGACGCATGAAGTGCAAACTATTCTTGTTCTATTTTTTCATTTAACACGATATATTGCAGTAGATATCTGTCGTATAGCTATCTCGCAGTAGGAATGTGGAGTAAATACTGAGAGAGAGAGAGAGAGACAGAGATAGACCAACTCTGTAATAATATTAATTTCGGCCAGACGGAATCTGAAATTAGCCGGTCTTCTAATTCCGAATGAAACATCGTCGTCTGGCGCGCTAAACTCGCGTGATTTTGCGTGACTCTCAACCCTGACATATTGACCCGTGACGCAAATAGATCGGCGACGACTTAATACCGCGCGCTTTTTGGCATTACGAATATTTGCGAATGTCTGCGCGTTTCCGCGAAAAACAAATTTGGTTTCTCTAAAATTTATGCTAAATATTCCGACATGTTTGTACGCGAATATTTTACTTAAAAAATTATTCGATATTCTTTTTTCGATCTGTCTAAGCCACTGGTTATATTCAGCAGTGAGCGCGATACATGTAAAATGATAAATACGCGCATATCTTCGATGAGAGAGAGTTCAAAGAAACAGAACTGTTCAACGACCGGCATCGTGTCAAAATTTAAGCCTTGAATTTTCAAAGCGTCTTTGATTTACCAATTCCGCGAGATGACGGAATTATGTAATGACGTTCGTAAACATAGTTGCCGGTTTTTACTTAAAATATTCTACGATTGTTTAAATTATTTTTACTAATTGTCACACACATAGTTTATACATCTTTATAATTTAAATAGAAAAAATAATTAAAAAGTTTGAAAAAAGTGGTCTAACGAATTCTCTTTCAAGATATCGTCAAACGAGATTCAGTTCCAGAAGAGTTCGCAAAAGAGTAGTTTTCAAGCAAGGTGACTGTAATGTTGTGCAGGGAAATGTTGCCAAAAGACGACGACGATACCTTCAAGTAAATATCTTTTGCAATGACGATATAATAATATAAATGTTTTGTTTTTTATTTTATATGCTATGTTTTACATACATTTACTATAGCAACAATTACGTCTGTTTGCAGGATATTTTTACAACGTTGGTAGACGCACAGTGGCGATGGACGCTTCTGGTGTTCTCCATGAACTTTCTGTTATCCTGGTTAGGATTTGCGCTCATATGGTGGCTGATCGCGTACAGTCATGGCGATCTTGATCCCGCGAATTACAACAACAACACTTTCACGCCGTGCGTCATGGGGATCCGCAATTTCGCTAGTTGTTTCCTCTTTTCCGTGGAGACGCAACACACAATAGGGTAAGTGCGGGTTCTATCTGAAAGTTATTTATATTACACTAATAAAATTATTATATACATATATATTAAATATATTAATGATGTAGATACGGAGCGAAGCATACGACGGACGTGTGTCCGGAGGCGATCTTCACGATGTGCATCCAATCGATGACCGGAGTAATCCTGCAAGCGTTCATGGTCGGCATCGTGTTCGCGAAGCTGTCACGTCCCAAAAAACGCACGCAGACACTTCTCTTCTCGCGGAATGCTATCATCTGTCAACGAGATGGCCAACCTTGTCTCATGTTTCGTGTTGGCGATATGCGCAAGAGTCACATCATTGAGGCTCACGTCCGCGCACAGATGATCAAAAGGAAGGTGAAGTAACGCAATTAAATTATCTTTCACTTTTGTTAAAAGAGAGCCATATGTGTGTTTTGCGTCCGCACTTATGTATAAATAAATAAATGCGAGTGTGTTTCAGGTTACGAAGGAAGGTGAATTGTTACCATTCTTCCAGACTGAATTGAAGGTAGGATGCGAAGACGGAGAAGAAGACAAGATCTTCTTTATCTGGCCCACGACGATAGTGCACAAAATCGATCGGCACTCGCCGCTGTACAGAATATCAGCAAGTGATATGTTGCGCGAACGTTTCGAAATCGTTGTGATATTAGAAGGTAAAAGTATCATAATGACAAATTGTAAATAATATTTACATTGGCAATTTGTGAGAAAAATATACATAGTTGTTAATATTACAGGCGTGATCGAATCGACCGGTATGACGACACAAGCAAGAAGCTCGTACTTACCGTCGGAGATTTTATGGGGTCATCGGTTCCAACCCATCATCACCTTTCGCAAAGAAACTGGCGAATATGAGGTCAATTACATGCTCTTCAACAATACTTACGAAGTCGACACTCCGCTTTGTTCCGCCGCCGATCTCGATCGCATTCGAGCGATGCATCGCACAAAAGCTGGCAAGAATTAATTTTTTTTTTTATCTTAACATACTTTTATTGATATACTGCTATAATTATTATTAATTCATATCTTTCTTCTTAGAACATCCCAGTTCAAATGCATTTCCAGGATATCACGATACCTGTAGTAGTAGTTCCTCAATGACTTCCGGATCGAGTTTGGGATCTTCGATTGGTGGATTACACATGCAAATGCCGACAATGTTGCCGCCACCACCACCTCCAAACCCGATTTCGGTTATGATCACCGACCCGGATGGTTTCTGCAGACGAGAGAGCGTCAACATGCATCGCGACATGTTGCAGTTATCATTTTATGCACAAGATGAAGTGGTGAGTAAAGAATAAAATAAATAAATGAACGAAATATGGAAAATACTTTATTATCTGTTTGATATCTTTTTATCTAAATATCTTTTATTTAGATGAAGAAAGAAGAGCAAGATGAAAGAGCAAGTGAAAATCCGAAAAATGCGGAAGAATATGATTTTTTAGAAGATGATGACGTCTATTTGAGGAAAAGCAAAAAAGAAAATGAGATCAACAAATTGCAGAGACGTGAATCCAAGATTACCTCAAATTCGAAAAGAAGCGAAGAAGAGAGGAGGAGATCGAATTTCAGATCGATCGCGGAAGAACCTAAAAAAGGCAATCTAAAAAGATCGTTCTGCAGAAGTAACGTGGATATTAGGTAAGCAGAAAAGAAGATATTTCTTAGAAATATCGTTTATTTTCCGAGTATAGTGTATTGATCGTATGTAGATATGTATAACACCGATCGAATTCAATTGTTTGAAACAGACAAAAGAGTTTCACGGATTCCGCAGAAATACCGTATTCCGAAGTGCTTAGAAGATCCAGTTTATGTGACGGTTACAAGAATGACTCTAAGAAAACAGACTTTATTCTCGAGGAAAAAGACCTTACAAATCATTCCCAAAATACAAATCTGACTAAACAGACATAAGTAAGTATATACATAATATTTATATACATATACTGTGTGTGCATATATATAATATTAAAATAAATAAATACATATATAATATAAAGAAAATAAATTTTAAATTATCGTACATGGCATATAAATATACATATTTTAACTCGACTTTTGCGCGAAAAAACAAACACGCATATAAAGAAGTTGCTTCTCAAAGTTAAAAAAATAATTCTTCTTTTTTTTACAAAAAATTTAAGAGAAAATTGCAACGTTTTTACTTGCGCGAGAATCACAGTACAAAGAAACACGATACGTATGACACGTGGTGACGAACATTTTAAACGCGCGACGAGATTAAACGATTGACTGGTGTGATAATGAGGGCACTTCCCGGCAGTAAGCTCATTCTGCTTATCTCCCATGACCCTCTGAACGCGATCAGTTCTTCGCACTCAATTGTCTTTTTAAACACCTCTCGATGTCACGCGCGCGCGCGCAGAAAAACGAGAATATCTTTTATAAATTTTTCCACTTAACCGTGATCTAGATTTGACTTTTATACGTGTAATAGCTGTAAATATCTTTACTATTTCTTTTAAGTGTCTTGGCACACGTAAATCAAATACATTTTCCGTCATTTATCATACTTGTTAGTCATTAAAGAAACCGGTCTCTCTTTCTGAATTAGAGATGAAAAGCTTTTAAAGTTTTCAAAAGCTGAAGAGGAAAATGAGATTAGGATTTCGGGTGAGGAAACAATGCATTAAATACAAGGACGTACAGCGAGAACAGTTTGCTTAGCCACTCTTTAATAGTTAAAACCCGGATGTTGCGTAGTTAGAGGAACTTAAGTCGCACGAATGCACTGCGTGACGTCTTTGTGTCCCAGTTAGGACAATTTAGACAACTTTTATTGTTAAATTCGGACGTTCCTGAATGTGAGGACGCGCAAACAGATTCCGGCACTGTTTCTGCGGACTTATGAAAGAAATGTATTTTCCAAGCTACATGTGAATAGAATAATATGTATATCTTATATCGATGTATCATACTTTATATAAACGCGAATATCACTGACTGCAAATCACAAAATGTTCGAACTATAAATAAACTCGCGAATACGAATCGCGATTCGCGACGCGACGGCGCTGAGTAATCTGCATATCAGACCGAGGACAGACGGAGCGTCCGCAATTTGCCATTGCAAGGTAATACACGCTTTTCCCATTCTTAACGTGACGACCGTGTCATTCTAGACGACGGCCATTGTCACCGGGATGTGATGCCAGTTCCCGCATCCGCCTTTTAAACTCGATCTTCTGCTCTCGTACTCATACATTATGGCAAAGTTGTAGCTTCATTTCTGTTGCAAATAAAACGGCAATAAAGTTATATAATTCACTATAGAAACGTTTGTTGTACACGCTGCTGTAAGATTAAAAAGACTTTGTAAAAAAATCACGAAAGCGCTGCTCAAATGTCGCGGCAAGGATGTGAATGGATACATATCGACATAATAACCGCAATTACGTCTGTATGTAGACGCGTGCGCGCGTAATTAGACTCAACTGAAGTCGTGAATAATAGTGAGAATGAATAAGCTATGGTCATATGATATACACTCATAGTTGATATGTTCGTATACTAATTCGCACATTGTAATATTATAAGTTGAATCAACGTTATGAAATCAAATTAAATCAACGTGAAAACCAATAAGCCTAAGATTCTGGGTGAAGGTGGGCGTGAAATTAAATAACAGCCAATGCAATTGTTATGAAATCACATCGTATTAATTAGATTAAGAAAATATTAATTGGGTGTTTGGGTTGTCAGAAAATATTGAGAAAATCCGCAAAACAGAAAAAAAAATTATAAAGAAAAACCATGCAAGAAAGTAACAAAGAACACACACGTTTTTCGAACCAGTGTAAGTACCAGCTGTTTTTGATCTCACACGGACGTGATCTCGCACTGGCCGTGAAGACGCGAAACTTTCGCGTCATTCTTAATAAACTCACAGAGATGAGTAGGAGGTAGAGAAGGTTGTTTAGAAAGGAAGAAGAGAGAATAAAATGAAATAAGAAAGAGAGAGAGAGAGAGAAAGAGATTAGAGGGGGCCGATGAAACGACTGTGTGGCAGAGGCGTCTGACGTCACCGAAAAAGCCCGCTGATGCGCGATTCTCCTCGTCAATGTGAGCTAACTCGCAGTTTCATGAAATGCTTTGCCGTCGATATCTCGCATATTTTCTCATCGCATGAAATATCGCCGACGCGATATTTTGTATTTTTGTAACACAAGCGCGTACGGGAACAAAAACACGCGCGCGGATTCTCTAAAGAGCGTTAAAATATCGGCGGAGAAACGATGTGTTTGGTGTCGTCACGTGAATCATTGCACACGCGCGAAGTCGAGATAGTGTGCAAATGAAAATATAAACAGAATGTTTCGAAGTGACAAGCGTGCTACAAAGAGCGCCAAAGTGCACGGGACAATATTTCCGGAGTTTCGGAGGTAACACACTTTGGAGATTTCTCAGAAAAATCGTTCTGAAAAATTAAACTATTTCATCAGAAGATTGCAAATTAATCAAAAATATTTATTATCTCAGAAATTAAAAATTCAATATTAAAACATAATGTGACTGAAATGGAATCTCGTATTCGAGATTTGAATTTGATGTGACACGCGAACACAGAGGATGTATGAATCTGTAAATCTATATAGAGATAATAAAGGCTTCTATACGCCCTCGCATGCGCCCGTTGGGATCTATTTCCGGCGCGAGAGGAAACGCACGAAAACGCGGAGAGATGCGCTTGTTCGCGCGCAAACATTCCGCCGCACAAATCTATGGCATTATATAAATTCATTTTATACGCGCTATGGTACATTCGATATTTTATTTAATTTTAATTTCATACATTTCAGTTTAAGTGTTGTAAATATTCTATTCCATTACGTACGTTTTTAATTATTTTTTACGTTGTATTTGTAGTTGTTTCGTATCTTAGCACAAGTCTAAATACTTTTTCAAAATGCAAATTTACGAATCTATACAAGATATTCGCGAAACAATTTTATATTCAAGTGTTCGTGACCTTTTTTACATTAGGTCGTTTGAAATAGGCTTTATATGCGTGTCCAGTGATTAAGGCGTACGTGTATTATCCCCGCCCGCGCGTTGTAAAGAGGTAAACGCCATGGCGATATCTCGTGCGAATCGAGCGAACGAACACGAGCGAATCTGAAACAGTAGTAAGCGCGACTTGCGTACGTGCGCTCGACACTGAGTTGGAAAATCGCGGAAAACCGTTACTTTTTAAAGGTACGCCGTTTTCAGTCGTTCATGTAAAAGAGTCGCGTACAGGAACCACACACGTGCTAGAAATACTTAAATTTATTTGCAAAAAAAATTTCGTCATAAGATAAGTGCAGGCAATAAAACTGCCACTTGTATTTTAAACGCAGATTTTGCACCATTTTATTTCTTTTTTTTACTATCAACCATTTTTAGTCGTTTACATCAAAAACGTTACGTATAAAGATGAATGAACAAAGATTATGAAAAAAGAACATTCGGGATTTATTTACTCATCGATGCTGCTTTGTTTCACAGGGTCGAAGACTATCGAGATGGGGGGGTTTAGGTGAAAATCAATCTTATAAACAATTTAAAGAAAAATCAAATAGAAAAGAAATGAAAGAAGAGCGCGTTTTATCGATATGGAATTAGAATCAGATTGATTTTCTTCCTGAGAGGGAAGAAAGAGACAATGGAGGAACCACCAAAACTCTTCCGGCTTCCTGGGACTATTGACGAGGAGGAGGAGGAGGAAAAAGCGGAGGGTCAGAAGGCGAAGGAGTTATTGGAGAATATGGCAAGGGCGGAATCCCCTCTACTGGGACAGAGAGTCATTTCGACTCCTAGTCTGCCGAGGAACATCACTCTTGTCAGGGTCAGCACTCAGAGCAGCAGCATCGCCGGCGGCATCGTTCGGCAAGACTCTACCAGGTAAAGCTACACGACTCTCTCGGGCCGTTATCTATCGATCTCAAATTCGTTCCAAAGATTGAACGAATCTCGAGTCCGTCGCGAGATTGTTCGCCTCGATAGTGCCACTAAAAGAGCAAACGCGCCATGTTTGTCGAAGTAATTAACGACGCTTCTGCTCAACAGGTGTTCTTTATGTTTTGAGCAGGAGCCAACGAAGGAGACAAATTTTGATGATAGAAATGTTAAATTTAGACGCGCGCGTTTACACTGCGTCACTATAAGCACTCGAAAAGAGAAGTTTCATTATTTGATATTTTATATGCAACTATTTGTGGTCTGTAACAGGCAGTGTCTCAGAAAGAAAAATTACGCAAATATGTAATTAGCGTTTACTTCTTACGTACCGTTATACGTACAACACGTGTGCAACATGCAGGCGCATATAACATTGCGATAATAATGTCACACGTCATGAGCTTGATAAATGACGACTCATTAGGAAAAGCGAGTAAAAGATAAACATAGACAGTACAGCAACGTCGCATTTGTGCACGCGACATACAACGTAAAAATGTTAAATAAATGTGTACAAACGCGCATTAATTGCGTTTAATAATATCGCTAACTTCAATGACAGATCCCCCTATTTACATGAAAGTGTTGATATTCAATTTTGTCATTGACAAGCAATGTTCTTGCACAGTGAAGTTTCGCTTTCGCGGTTGCTATTGCGTGTTCCATGAGAAAGTAACCTTCGCATCGTCACCAATGACAACAGCAAATTCGTTTTACTGATAAAAGATCGCGATAATGTTAAATACGTACTCAGAAAAGTTAAGGGAAAAGATACGGTCGCGTGACCAAGAGAAATCATCAATCGCGCAGCTTCCGTTGCGGAGCAGGCCGCTCGGTAATTTGATTAAACGGTTCGTTATCGTCGCATAATGACCGTCAGTTAGATCTAGTCCGTCCGCGATACTGATAGAACGAAAGACCGTTCTTATTTTTGTTGCATACGATTTTAATTCGCATGTATTCGAAATTGCGCCTCAATCATGGATCACAAGAGAGCAAACATTACGAGGAAAAGGCCCACTCGTAAAAAACTCAAACGAAACAGCTGGTTGGTGTAGTCACTTCACGTTTGCTTACCGTCTCAATGCTGAATTAGTTAGTAAACTCGCGGTTTGCGCAGCTATTAAGGTCATTACCAAACAAAACGACACACGTGTTATTTTTTTCGTTTTGTCTCCGAAAATAAATTTTTTCTGTTTGGACGTTTCATCTTTATTATTTTTAGATTCAAAGAATTTTGCAAAAAACCAATATAAAATGTAGTTTAATGAAATTTTTTTATGTCAGTAATAAATTAATAAATTATATTTTAATAAATCAGAGAAATCATTTAATGACGATATTTGTCACAATTGTAAAACTCGAGGATTAAAAAAATTAATTTACTAAATAGTGACGGTAATAATGATTTATGAAAATAACGAATAATGCACGAAACCTACAAGAAACCTAATTGCTTAACACGTCAATTCCATGTATCTATTTATCACGAGTCTACGCATGATACACATAACTAATAAATTTTTTTAACTATATCAAATGTAAATATATCAAATGTATAGTAAAATTTAAAATATCTAACAAAAGATTACACCGATTAAAATATTTCACGCCAAGAGTCTCTTGTCTTGACGCGTTTCGCGTACATCAGCGGAATTTTCAGCAGCCAGTCGGGTCCTGATAACAAGATGCCAAGAACATTGATAAGAAGTACGCGTTGCATGTCAGTCAGTCGAACGAGGATCGCGCGTCGAGGATCGTAAAGTCGTTTTGCTCTTCGTAGTGGCTCCACGTGTCGTTTCGTTCTGTCTTTCAAGTTTTCTACGAATTTATCGTAACTTGAAAAATTGTGACACTTTCGAAAGAAAACTTTTATAGAAAATATCACTTCAAAAAACGTGAAATTTGGGAGATTAATTTACAAAAGCACTCGGTAAAGTGAAAAACTTTGCTAATATAACATTTTAATGTATTCCTAATACACTTTGATCCATGTGCGTTGCGATGACAATCATCGCAAAATATCTTCGACGATATAACTATATCCTGATTTTGTTTGGTCATCAATCACGGGCTTGTCAAAAGCGAGAGCAATCGTTGTCTATTTATCACGCACGTGTGACGCAACGTAAGTTGTGAGTGATCACTTTTTTCTCGCGAGAACAGAAAGAACAAACGTTTGTTAGCGAACCAATAAATGGCGCCCGACGGTCACACCGCATGGTATAAGACGTCGCATATGACCGACTGTTTGCTACAGTCTATCTCGATGAGAAGTAGCAGATTCTCCACCACCATCCTCCGCCTTCTTCGATTACGCGACAATCGTCATCTGACCGATCGGATCATTTAGAAAAACTTGTCAACGACTTGCCGAGTGCGTCGCAGATTAGAGAACTGATTAAAAGGCGTTACAACTCGTGTTAATTTCATTGTGCGAAATTACGGCGAAGTGGAGAGATCGACAGAGTGAAAAGTGAGTCCTCTGGATAACATCGGATATCCTCGTGAAAAAAAACGACCTAGATAACAGAAGGACACAGTAAATAAGATCATTAATAGAATCAGTAGTAAGCATGAGACAGTTTTTGAATTAAGAAGATTGATCGAGAAAGGATCCAAGGAAAAAACCATTTTCTTGAGTCGCATGTTCGATTATCGAAAAAGAAAATCTTCGAAGTCTTGAACGTTTATGGAAGAAAAAGTATTTGGAAATCTGAAAAATTTCAAAAAGTAAGAAGCAAGAGTCAACATTTCAGGAATTGATTGAAGATACAAAATCAGAATAAAAAATAAAATATTGTTACAATTTTGTACTCGGTTTAAATTCACGTGCATCGAAGTGTCAGTCGTTAAAAAGTTTGGTGCCAGAATCGTGCGTTACAATAAAACGAGATAAACAGGATGAACAGGATAAATGGCGATGCGCTGAAAATGGGTGACAAATCACCGTCGCCCGATTGCGGGGAAGAGCAGAAACTTATTTCGCCGACTACGCCGACGACGCCGATGATCGTGCAAGTAACAAAGAATCCATACGCATCTTTAAAGTACAGGTAAAATAGTACAAAAAAAAAAAATTGAATTTTTGATACTACGCCTCCGAAAAACAGTCTCAATACTTCTGTAATCTTATATTGTTTTGACTAATGAAGTCGCGTGACAGAAATCAACCACAATCAGCAATATTTTTACATGTACTCGTCATGTGTCAGTACGATCTTCTGTGTTTGAAACGATATGTTGCGTAATATGCACGAACCATAACACGTTTTTCAGATGTAGATATATGTTTAAACACACGATAAATTATTTCTAAAACGATAAAAAATCGTTACTTTCACGCTTTAAGACTCTCCTTCCTCTTGTGACGCATGAAAAAAAATGCTTATCGCATCTTTTATTACTTGTGTGAATACAATAGAGAACATTGTATTCACACAAATCTATCATTTAATGTTATGCATAATAGACCATAAAAACATTTTGTCATAATTTTCTGAAAACTTACCATATTAATTGATTTTAAATATAAATCATAAACTTTAACGAGAGAACTGTCGAATATATTTATTAATATTGTGTTTATACACATGTTATTATTATAATACGTATAAGAAGTTTTGCTCACTTTAAGGAAATTTACACTTTACTGAAGTAGCATTCCAGAAACGACTGATATTTGATTATTCTGCGACAGTTACTCTTATCAGCGTCTTACGATGTTCGATAAGCGGCTTAGAGATCGGCATATCTTAAAGACGGATTGTTCGAGGTCGCGAGCTAAATCGCGTTTGTAAATACTCTAAATATTAGAACAATTAATCAAATTAAATTTAAAAAAACCTTTCACGTGTTTGACTTATAAGATATCAGATAATTCGGTATAATGTCGCGTAACAATGACCTAATTTTTTTGTATTTGATATCGACTGTCGACAAAAACAAATAAGCTAATAACAATCATTCTTCCCGATCAGCTGATCGGTGTATCGTTGACCCGAAGAGAAGTTGCGGAAGCATACAGTCACTGGCTTGGGAACTGATTAACGCGCGGTAATAAGTAAATTGGCAGATAACGGCTGCTCGGCTATCGTTCAAAGTCAAAATGGCGACTTCCCTTTTGTACGTGTGTACACGCGTTAGCAAAGGGAGATCCGGGAACCCAAAAGAGAAAGAGAGAGAGAGAGAGAATGAGTCTTCTCGGTGGTATCGAATAGCTGACAGTGATATCTCGCACACAAACAACATCGGGCCGTTCTCTCCGCAGCTTGACCGCTGTGAGATTAGTGCGTATGCAAGTGACTCGCGTGATACGATACGCGCTCGCCGCGTATTTAATATTCGTTTCCAAATTGATAATGATTTTCTATGCATATAAAAAAATACGTTTTGTTGAAATCCGTTCGTCAATACGTAAAAGCCCACGTGGAGGTAGCGCGATACCGTATGTAACAAGTGTAATTAATGCATAAATATTGACTACAATACAATACGCTATAGCTATAGCTAAGTAGCTTTTTTAATACGATAACGAAGCTAGTGGCGAGACCTTTGTTTTGAAACATTTTAGTCGTTTTCCGTTGTCATGTCAGAGTGCAAGAACGATGACGAACAATGCGCAGAGATCCATGGTGAGTGAAGACTGAAACTAAAATCTTTAACTTCTGTTAAATAAGCCGAAGTACAGCTGTGTGAGTTACATAAATGAACGAGGCGTATCTGTAACGCATATTTTGTAACACAAAAGAAGTTATAAAAAGAAGGCCGACAATGAAAAAAAAAAAAAGAAAAGAGTAAACTACTCCGGTCACAGAGTATTGATGAGAAAAGTTTACCATCATTGTCATGTAATATTATCTAATGTCTCGTTAGTTATTGTCATGTAAACGCGAGGAAATGCAAATACTTGTGGGTAACTTGTGTCTTCGAGATTTGTTATTCAAATTCCATCTTCCAATTGCGTTGCACATCTGGCACGACAGTATAATCCTCACATACCTTGTAAAGCAAAACCTTGGCAATGATATACATAGGTTTTACATTTTGCATTTCAAAACCGCAAATTGCGTAATGTGTGTCTTTCAATTTATGTCGCTATATATAAGTGATTTTCAAAAAACAAAAAACAAAAATAAGTTAATTATCACAGTGATGTCACTCACTTCATTCGTTGTCAAAAAAATGTTACTTTGATTAATTAAGTTTTTCAAGAAATTGATTCGAACAGTTATACAATATATAAATTATTTTCTAATGACGAGGAAATTAATTGTAAATTAAAGAATAACCCACTGCTCTTCAACACAAGTTGTACATTTGTATTTTCAGGAGCCGATACCGGGCTGGACCGACGCGGAAGCTGCGTCGTCGCGCCGTCCTAAAGAATGGCGACTGCAACGTGTTGCAATCACGCATTTCTCGGCGATCGTTGCGTTTTCTGCAGGACCTCTTCACAACCCTGGTAGACACACAATGGCGTTGGACACTGCTGTGTTTCATCCTGAGCTTTCTTTTATCCTGGCTAGGCTTCGCAGTGTTATGGTGGCTGATTGCCTTTACTCACGGTGACTTTGAAGAAGACCACCTGCCGCCGTTCCAGGTGGAGAACAACTGGACGCCGTGCGTCTACAACATCTTCAGTTTCACCAGCTGCTTTCTCTTCAGTATCGAAACTCAACACACTATCGGATACGGCAGTCGTTCCACTACGGAAGAATGTCCTGAGGCCATATTTGTCATGTGTATACAGAGCATTTCCGGTTGCATGATTCAAGCTTTTATGGTAAGTTTGTTCAGAAAATATTTGTTACATGCAAATGTTGTGTGATTTCAGAAGTTCCAATTTTAAGTATCTAATCGCAGGTGGGCATCGTGTTTGCCAAGATGACCAGGCCGAAGCAGCGTACACAGACTCTGTTGTTCTCACGGAACGCCGTAATCTGCCAACGAGATGGCGAGCTCTGTCTTATGTTTCGCGTGGGCGACATGAGGAAGAGCCATATAATTGGGGCAAACGTTCGCGCTCAGGTAATCCGCACCAAAACGACCAAGGAGGGCGAGATTTTGTCCCAGCATCAGCAAGAACTGACGGTAGGCACCGACGGCGAGAACGGCAATTTGTTTTTCATCTGGCCGACCACCATTATTCATCGGATCAATGAGTCCTCGCCTTTTTACACCATGTCCGCTGAAGACATGTTAACCGAACGTTTCGAGGTCGTTTTGATCCTGGAAGGTACAATTGAATCGACCGGACAAACCACTCAAGCCAGGTCTAGTTATCTTCCTCAGGAGATTCTGTGGGGTCATCGTTTTGACCCCATGGTGAGTTACTCGAAAGAGCGGCAAGGCTACGAGGTAGATTATTCGCTGTTCAATAGCACCACCCAGGTGGACACTCCATTGTGCTCGGGCAAAGAGCTCGCCGAGTTCTACAGGGATGAAATTCGTCAGGGAACCGGTAAATACTTCGTGATTTACTTTTTACTAACACAAGTCTTCACACAATTTTCTCTCGCTTTATGACACATAAACACAATAGAATAACAACAATCTCTCTCCAAGTAGCGTATACTGATAAAAAAAATCTGTTTCGTTTATAAATTATTAGAAAATATTATCAACAAAATTTTGTTTCGCAAACTAGTTTATAAAGTCAGAATGACATGAGTAAAAACGAAATGCAGACCTTGTCGGAACACACATGTGATTTTGCACAAAAATTATCGCATTAACACCGAGATCTTTGATTCTTGATATCATTATCAAGATACGAGCATGAAGATATTGACATATCGGAGAACGCAGATCTTATCTATCTTATCGATATACATTACAATTAATATATATACATATCTCATGGTCAACAAGTTTGTTTAACGAAAAATAATTTCTCGATGTATATTCGATAATTAGTTTAATATCACATAGTTATATCGATATATGACACTTGACGTTGTTCATTCAAAGTTTTTATCTTTAAAACTCAATGCTCACACACAACACAATATTTAAACGTTTTCCGATATAATACGCCTTTAAAGATAACCAGGCAATGAGACTTAGAAACCTAGCAATGCATCCTCTATATACATATGTAGATCAACTTGTAAGCTAAACCAGATCTTCCCACTCTATTTTTCTAGAAGGAAATATGAAACTAACTGCACATCTCGAAATCGATTTCATTATACTTTGTTAGGATGCATGTTCGGAAATTCTTATTCTTCTCAAGCGCTTTGAGATTCGTTTATTGATGAGGAAGATTAATAAAATGCTAAATGTATATTAAATGTGCAAGTGTCAGTTGGCATGTTAACGTTTTGCTTAATCGGACCTCTCTCGAGCATATTAATTTTCAGCTTTTTGCTAATCGCTCGTTAAGATCAAACGCTTTGCACATGTAGCTTGTTGTTGTCCTTGTCTGATCGTCTGGTACCGGCTATACTGCAGATGGAGGCCTGAAGAAAGTGCCTAGCGAGCCAAAGAGCGTTCCGGTTTTCAACACGCTCCCTCGAGTCGATAGCACGGGATTTCTCATTCACCAAGGTCACCATTCTCAGAAATCGTCCAAGCTGCATATCGACATACCGTCTATCGACGATTGCCCTGGAGTTTGATGACTCGGTTTCTCGTAGATTAAAAAAAGAGAGACAAAAAGAAATTTAAACGAAGCAAATATGAAAAAAAAAAAAAAAAAAACAGTGGATACAAATGACAAGATGATAAAGAAACGACATCGCTTCTGTTCTTCAAAAAAATTATACGTTTGCTTTGAGATTGGATAACCAAAAAAAGTGACAAAGACAATATAAAACTTGAATTCTCTTAAGAAAACCAAACTATTTGAATCTTTTGGAATGTTTGTTAAGCTTAGTTGTGATCGTTCATAAATTCTGTGTCGAACTACGCATTAAACATTGAGATCATATTATAATCATGCTGATTAGAAATTAAAATTCGACTCTGAACGATGGAGAGCAAACCGAACGTTTATTTCAATTTTTAATGCGTAGTCTTCATGCATCGTACGAACATAATGTAAACGATGTTGAATTGTTTTTCTGAAATCTGACTGTGTGTCGGAAAATATTCTCCTCTAACACACATTTACTTATATATTAAAATTTATTTCAAGTTTCAACGCAGACCGTAGGAGATAAAGTCAACATAATGCAGAGGAAATGTAACACAATCTATCCGTTTTGGCTTTTTCTTTCATTCTTTCTTTGGATTTGTTGTACATATAACGTTGTATGTTGTATGAAGATGTTCGAAGGCTTAAGTTTTGGGTGTGGGAGAGAAAATCTGTCCTCAGCATGACGAAATTAAAGTGGATAATAACAACATTAACCGATCTCAAGGTCTTGAAAATTATTTAAGTCGCAGACTACCTTGCAGGTGTTCTAATCGACGAGGATCATTTAACCGGAAGACAGTGTTGGTGCAATTGTCACGCGTCGATTAATCAGCGATGTCTTCGGACGCCTCTCTCACCTTTGACATGTTCGAACTGTACATGTTCGAATTGTACTTCGCACGAATTCCCAAGTGAAAACATGGAGCAGTCCAGAGTATTCAATTTCGATCCTGACGCCATTCAGGTGATGCAAGATACAGAATTCGAACAACTTCCGGAAGCGGTGAACAGAGAGATCGTTAAGAATAGCGAGGAGATTGTCTTCGAAGATGAAGAGGAAATTTCTCCGACAGATTTTAACAGAAATCCGAATTACGATGTTTTTGTAATAAATAACCGAAGTTTTCGAGGATCCGGAAGAAACACAACTAATCGAGCAATCGCGCCGACAAGAGAACAAAAACATTCGATGAGAGATTCTTTTGCAAACGAGAAGCAACAAAAGTCTTTGAAACAGTCCAGTCGAAATAATTCGTTCATTATAGATGATAAAAAGTCGTTTAGAGAGTCAAGAAAAAAAGCTGTTGACAACGTGAGGAACATCAGGATATTGGAGAGTCAAAAGTCTTTCAGGGAAACTCGAAAATACCTTGCAGTGCCTTTAGATCATGCAAACGGCAGACCGTTTTTTCATCAGAGATTGAATTATGATCTTCTGAGGCAAGGAAAAAATGACCATCTAATGCGACAGTATGATAACATCAGGATCGAAAACGAAAAGACACTAAAGAGACCTTCGTCAGATAGTCTTGCTAAAATAGTGGTACAACGTAAACTTTGTTCTAATGATTTACGTTTGCCGATCTCTCCGGTTTCCGATCTTTCGCCGGAATCGGGATTTTGCGACGGAAGTCCCCAGAGCAATCATACGGAACCTCGTCTGTTTACGAGGAGGATGAAGTACATTGATGAAGTTCTGGACAGAGAAAAGAGTAGTTCTTCAGAGAGTAACTTATCACAAAAAAATGTTGCTAGTGATGTTGACAATCTAAAAGAATGTGCTAAAGATTATACTTTTGAAATATCTAACTGTAAAAGAAACGACGTCAAAGATGATGAGAACACAATTGTTTTACACAGTAGTCCGTCTTGTAAAAATATTAGTGATGACAATGACATTCCAATAAAAAAAGAAGAAAATATTGACGACTCGAAACTGTCAATTATTGAAGAACAATCCACACGTGGAAAAGACAATATTCAAAATGTTGACGAAACGAGAAAAGCAGATAGTTCCTTAAATATCGATACATCTTACAAGTGTGTTATCGAAAATGATGATTTAGAAGAATTCGATAATACTATTGATATTGAAGAACCACTTATCAACAATAATAGAATAATAATAACAAAGATGCAAAATAGTGAATTTTCAGAGCACGATATATCGAGTGAAAATTTAGTAACAAAATTAATTTAGCTAACTAATTTTGTATAGCAAATTGCGATAAAATAATAGCGACAAAACAAAGATTTAGATTACAGGCTCTGATAGTAAAATTGAAATTGTGTCAAAGATAAAAGACAGTGATAATGAATGATGTAGAAAAAAAGTTGTTGGACAATATCAAAATTGAAAAATAATTATAATAATATAGGTAGAAAACAATGTGTTATAGTAATAATTGAGAATCAGATTAAACTTCATAATAATATATCGAATAAATTCAATATACATAAATAAAAACTCTTTTAAAACAAGTGATAGATTAAATCGCTGGTCGATTGGTTGTAATATTGTACAGTTCAAATTTTTATATATTGTATAGAAGATAAAAAATGTTGAAAAGAGAAATTAATTCGAACAATTTAAACATTGTTGTGTGATCGATATTGTTATTTAGTGTTGATATAATTCCAATTCTCTAGGTTTACAAAAATTTATTTATTATTTAAAAAAATCAAGAATGTTATATAGAACAATTCCAAGTAGAATAATCTGTGTATATAATAATTACGTCTTGTAATTTTTTAGCTAAGCCAATATATCGAATGTTCCACAAAAACAATAATATAAAATTTATTATAAAAAGTCAAATTTAGTAAAAAAAAATATATCAAAAATAATATTGAATCTCTAATTCGGACGGCTGTTTGAGAATTTTGATGCATTTGGTATTGTCATTATTAATATATTGTATTATTTAATATATTAATGTATATCAATGATGTTATATTATGTTTATAAAATAAATTATATTAATATAATAAACAAGATGCGACATATGAAAAATGTATCAGTGTATAGTAATACAATATGAAAAACGTAATTTATTATACAACATCTTTTGTAATAAAAGATATAAAAGAAAAATTATTATTCTAATTAATATATCTTATTGTTAATATATTAATCGTTGGTATATTAACGTTAGTACATTATTAATTAGTATTTACACTTCTTTTCACGTTGAAAGTGCGAATAACTGTTTGAGAGACTGTGACGTCATTTGATGTCGTGATTGTGTGAATTATGGCGATAAATTAAATTCTTATCACACGTAAGAAAATCAGAGCTGCATACGAATCATGTAATATTTGAATGTTTGCTTATCTGTAATGTTATCATCAAGACCGCGATAATAACTAGAAAAATTTTAACCGCGGTACAAGCATGTGGTTTTTTATTTTTTCCGCTTCGCACAAATTCTCATAAAGTATATAAGACCGATGTTTATTGGAAGACCTTAGTCTATTGAACGCCTTGATCGAGAAATATAACAAAATAATCTGGTATGTACAATATTTTAATTATTACAAGTTTTTCGAATCGCTTAAAAAAAAAAGTTTAAAATATTCCGTTATAAATAGACTATCTATCATCTAGATGATCTAAGTACGTTCTGTTTTATCCATGGACAAGTAATCTTTGCGATCACGTGTGTCGTACAGTTTATCGTTTACAAACACGCGCTGTACAACCGATAAGTCACGACAAGTGAAACAAATAAACGAGTCGTACCTTTCAATGTCACACAATAAACATGCAGGTGTCCGTGATATTTGCAGTAACAAATACGTGTTGAATTCGTTACCCAAGAAGAAACGTCGAGATTTGGAGAGATTCTTCGTTCATTTTAATTCGGGAAAAGTGTGCACACTGTTTTCGCATAGATGGCAGATCGGGAGGAAAAGATCAAGGTATGCGTGATCGGTGGCGGCGCGGCTGGTTTGTGCGCAGTCAGACACTTAGCGGCAAACTCGAAATTTGAAACGACGGCGTACGAACAGACGAACGAAGTAGGAGGCACGTGGGTTTACACGGAACAAGTGGGTCTCGACGAAAACGGTTTGCCGATTCATTCCAGCATGTATCGTAATCTGAGGTTCGCGATTTTATCATTCTTTTGTTATAATATATATATTTTTAAATTGACTATAATATTGATTGATTCTTTGGATATAAATGTGCAAGCTCACATTTTGTTTGCACTTTATGTAGAACAAACTTGCCAGCGAAGATTATGAACTTTCCCGATTACATTGTAATGGAACAACAAGAGCCCAGCTGTGTAAATCACGAGGAAATTTTAAATTATTTGAAAAATTACGCTCAGCATTTTGACATATGTCGACATTTTCACGTAACTGTTTTATTCTGTTAAAACCGTTTACAAAAAAAAGTTTGCGCACTTGCGTGTGTTCAATAATTAATTTTCATTCTTTAGTTTAATACGAAAGTCGAACATGTTCGGCTGGAATCGTCCGAGTTTTACGATAAGTGGTCTGTGCAAGTGAGAAAATTGAAAACTAACGAGACGGAAGTTCGACGTTTTGACGCGATTATGGTTTGCAATGGGTGAGGCGTTATATCCGTTATTAAATCAAAATTTAATTCGTATATGTAATTTCGCAATTTTAGATTGAATTTCTTCTCAAAATATTTTTTTCTATAGACATTTTTTTGTTCCTAATACACCAACTGTTACGGGAATAGAGAGCTTTCCAGGTTTGATAATGCACAGCCACAAGTATAGAAAACCTGATGGGTTTTCCGGAAAAACTGTGTTTATCTTAGGTGCAGCTTCATCTGGTATCGATATAGGAATCGAATTATCCGAGTACGCGAGTCACGTATACTTAAGTCACAACTACGAAAAGTGAGTGATTAATCGAGTTAATGATAAAAAGTTTTTTTCAACTAACATTAAAATTTAAGATACATTACCAAAAAAAAAAAAAAAAAATACAGAAAAATGTATGTAAGATAGTTTGTAAATATTTTTTCCTGCAGATTAAAGAGTCCTTTGCCATCGAACATGACACAAGTCGCGGGTGTCGAAAGCGTGCACGAAAATGCGTTTCACCTCAAAGACGGTACCATTGTCGACGCTGTCGACGTGTTTCTCTTCTGCACCGGATACAAATACAGTTTTCCCTTCTTGGACGAGAATTGCGGCGTGCGAATTGATGATAATTATATAACTCCGCTTTACAAGCATCTGATCAACATCGAGCATCCCTCGATGTGCATCGTCGGTGTACCAACGATTGTCTTGCCGTTTCCCATGTTTCATATGCAGGTAATTATTCACGTTATCTAATATATAACGTGATAACAACAATAAATTGTTGATAAGTCGCACGTAACTTTGTAATTACCCACAGTGGTGCGAGTAACTTTGTTCGTTAGCCGTCTGATTGTGAATGCTTGATCTATTGTGTGAAATTACGTCCGTATTAAATTTCAAAAGTTTCCGATGCAATATAATGAAATAAAATAAATATACGCGAAAATTAAGATAACTTTGTCGCACGATAATTATATACGCGTGGAGAAAATGTTTTTTGAATTTGTGTGTCTCAGGTACAGTATTTCTTGGCTCTGCTGGAAAATCGAGCAACTTTACCAGCTAAATCCGTGATGCTAGAGGATTCGGTCTTAAAAACCGCTAGAAAGAAGCATGCGCATAAGTTAATGGATAAACAGTGGGATTACAATGATTCCTTAGCGGATGCTGGTGGATTTAAGCGATTACCGGTATTCTACAAGATCGGTTATACAGCGTGGAACGTTAACAGAATATCGAATCTTTTGCGTTATAAAGATTCCAAATTCGTCGTTTCCGAAGACGGGCAAAGCGTCGAGGTGGTCCTACCAAATTGAGAAGTAAACTTCTACACTAGTGCTTTTTTTGATAATGACCTTTCCGAAAGACAAAAGAACGCATTATAATATAGAAATATTATAATATAGGCATGCATTCATTATAATATAGGAATTACATATTTTGTAAATATCAGAATTAATTTCTTACAACTATATATCTGTTTTAAGTTGTCGGCACTTTTTTCTCTTCGTTGATTTTATTTTTAATCCAATTTCGAAGTAGCACAGCGTCGGTATACACACCAGGCGAATTGTTATCGGCACAACTATTTCCCCATGAGGTTATACCGAGCAGAATATTGTCTTTATTAACTAGCGGTCCTCCGGAATCACCCTGTTTGTAATATCAAATATAATAAATATATAAATGCGCAAGTATAGTTGTATCTCACCTTACAAACGTCTTTAACTCCTTGCTGAAATCTGTAACACGTCATTCGAGGTGTCAGCATGTATCTGTATATGGAATTCTCGTAGCATAAATCTTTTTTTACATGAAATACATTGGTGCATTTCAGATCTTTAGACAGAACTGGTTCAATAAAGCCGTCGACTTCCTGCGTATTTCACAAAAAAAGCTTTTAACTTTTTTGAGAAAAAAAAATTAGAAAAAAAAAACGACAATTGTTTTTTCAATGCCAATATTGTAACGACGTATATTACCGAGTAATATCTCCAACCGCAGACTTTACCCCATTCTTTAAAAACGTTTTCAGCGTTGTCTGGTGCCAAGTCAACTGGTTTTGTGAAATTATTATAGCTAAATGGAGGAGTTACTTTAATGGTTGCAATGTCGTAGTCTTCATCGTTTGTGTTGTATTTTTCATGTATCGAAACGTCGATCGCATCATGAATGACACAGTTTTCAAGATTAGAGGACCCACTGCATATAGTTATGTTTATAAGCTGACTTGTAGTTCTACGATGTAATATGTACTTATTAGTTTTGTAAAAATTGACAAATTAATTTTAGACATTGTTTAGGTAATTTTAGACATTTTTAAAACACCATTGTTTTACCCTCTAACGCAATGAGCCGCTGTTATAGCCAAGTTGTTGCTAATTGAAGCAGCGCCACACACATGTACATTATCCATCATCAATGACAACTGGAAGATAATAATTTTTATATATCTTTAAAAAGGTTAAAAACTGTTGTGTTACATATCGTGTCAAATTTGATGTAAAATTTACCATGTAGGGAACTGATGTAATTTCGGTGTCCGACTCATCAATGACTCTTTCTCCTGAATCACTCAAAACTCCGCCATGCCACCATACTATTTAATTTGTAGATTTATTGTTTTTTAGATAATGAGAATAAAAATTTATATAAATATACTCACTCATAAAATAAAAAAGAACAACCGAAGGAAAACGAACGTTCATTTTGACGATAGAAACGATACTAGGCAACTTGGCAATTACTAATCGTTATACAGCCAGTGTTTTTATGCCGTAAGTTATCAAAGGACAAAACGTTTATAAACTGTTAATAGAGCACTTTATGCAAATGACATAAAAAGTGCTCTATTTGTCATTACATAATTTTCAAACGGTGTATAATGTTATCGATAAAGCGTATTGCAAACGTATAGTTTTATTCTAAAGTAATATATGTGCGCTCATTATATAAAAACCCATTCAAATACATACCATGAAATCAAACTTGAACATCCACAAAGAAAGCAAAAATGTTTAATAATTTTTCTCATATACTATTTCATACATTTAATATAAAATATATAAAAAGATAATAAAATATAGAATATTAATATAGAATACATTACAAGTAAAAAGAATATTTAAAAAAATATATAGAAAAAAAGCGAGATGTTTTGTAAGCTTGCAGCACGTCGGACAAGCTCCGAAAGCTCGCCGGGCGGACCAATCGCTTTGCGAAACAATAAGCGACGAGTGCCTGCGGTGGCAGCGGCGGCGGCGACGGTGGCTAGTAACACCTACGTTCGAGGGGTGGCAGCGGTGTAGCGGCGCGGCGCCGCGACCGAAACTACCCTCCTGTCAGTCTGAAAGTCGCCGCGTATGCTCGCGGGCGAAACGCGATTTGTGCGTTAGCTGTGGTGCGCTGTCGCCGCCGCCGCCACCGTCATCGCCGTCGCCGCTGCATTAAAATTACCTACGTGTATATATGTGACAGTATCCGTGTGTGCATATTATATACGTGTACATAACACACGTGTGAATTCGCGCGAGTAAGTGCTCCGCTCTCGCACAAGGGGATATAAGTAACTTCAGGCGGCTCTTCGAGGGGAAAGCAGCAACTTCAGGTGTCTCGGCAAAGCGGCAAATCGCCGGGCGACCAACGAACGAGACCACCGTGTCCCCTGCCTCCTCTCTTCCCGGTGAGTTTCTCTTTTTTTGAATGTTCGCCAAAAACTCGCTCGCGAGTGACATAAGTGGTCGCGAGCCCGTCGGCGCGAGCTTGAGCTCATTCGCGAAACGTCGAAAAGAGCTGACAAAAGAAAAGCTCAGGTTTGATCCATTCCGCCTTCCGGAACGCCTTTGTTTAAGTGACCTGGCATTTTCGTTCTCCTTCTCCTTTCGTTTCTTCCCTACTGCCTCGAATTAGGAGAGATCATGATTTCGCGCATTTCTCTTTGTTGTTCGCAAACAGATGTGTACAAATCGCATCTGGTATTATAATTAGCATTAGCGGAATTATTGAACGTGTGAAAGAGCTAATCCGTGTGTAATCCGCGACGACCGCAAAGAGATTGTGGTTTGACGAAAAATTGCTCGCGCAAATTTTTCTATTCGAAAGAACCGAATGTACACAGTAAATAAATTCGAGATGATAATGCATCGCTGTGATATAAGACGATCATTGACGAAGCATATTTTTAATTTTCACTCCTCGCTATTTTAACGCAATAAAGTGACAAGTTATATACGTGTTCTTTTTTTCGAAAATTTTGTTCCTGAATTCAAATGTCAGTTATAAAGCGATAAAGAGTTCCGAACCGATGTTCTTCAACGTTGCTTTTTATCTTCTACTTTTTATTATAAATCGCAGTAGTACAGCGTAAAATTTAGTCAGCCGGCGCGCGCGCGCGCGTGCTTTATAACGTTTTCTTTCACTTGCTTGAACGTGATTCGATTTGATGTGAATTCATTGGTAGGAGACATACCCGAGCATCGACCATCAACGGCTTGTAGACGTAAACCTCCGTGCGGACGGGAATTTCTTTCATTCGGTTTCTCCTTCCTCTTCTCTCTCTCTCTTTCTTTCTCACGTTTAGTCCGATCGTTCGATCTTCCATTACCATCTTTGTGCGTGCAAAGGACTCTTCGACAAGGACCTGTTTACCATTAATGTCCTGACTCGCAATATCCCCGTTTGACGGACCGATCGCGGTCACGCGAGGATGGGTGAAGGATGAGGAAAGGTGTGCGGAGCGGCATGTAAGTGGTTCGATCGAGAGAAATGCTTTGCCGTTTCCTATCCTCGCGGATACGCGTATATCTCACTTCACATCGCTCACGAACAGAGAGAAATATTCACGGATATGAAAGAGCGAATAAATTCCACGAAGCGATAAACGAACGTGTGATAAATGCAAGAAATGAGCAGAGCAAGCGACCGTTTTCCAAGGTAAACAGCGTCGCTCGCGGATAGCTCGGGGTGGTTTGCGATACAGGTTATAATTACCAAACCTCTTGAGCCTGAGAGTTAGAAGTTTGCCTAGTTACATGTGATGCAGTCTAATCCGTCCTCTGTCCAAAGGTACTCTGTCTTTTTCTTTTTCTCTTTTTTCTTTCTTTCGTTTTCTCTCTGCCTAAATGCTTCTTCGTACAATCTTACTCAAGATGTCAAAGACACGTCGTATGCTTGCAACAAAATTCAAACAAAAACACGATCCGCTCTCTCAATTGAATAGAGTTATTGTATAATTGTACAGTGGAAAATGCAAAAAGTAGGTTAGATGATGAGACCATAGTTTAAAATAAAGCATAAATGCAGTTCGTGTCTGTAACGAGCCAACAGCGCAGAAGGGCAGAGGAGGAAAGGGGATGTATACGCACACCATATATGAATTATGAGTGAATGTATCGATCCCTCTCTCTTTCTCTCTCAACACGTATTTTATCGAGGACCGCGCGTAAAAACCACTCTCATTACACGATCTCTCTCTTTCACACGTTATTTCCAGAATGACTTTAATTCGCGGGACTGTCAGTCGCGGCATCAGAGTCGCATGTTCGTATTTTACATCTACAATTTACAAGTTATACGCGTCACATTGTCTTTTCCGAGTCAAGCAAATAGACACGTATTTTCTGTTGTTTTTCAATGCATTAAGCGAAAATCCAATACACGTTGTTCAATGTCTGGTTCATTCATAGATCTGGCATACATTGCAAGATGTGTCCGCGACAAGTCTCTTAAGCACGGCTTATCCGATTTACAGAGGCGATAAATCCTCGATACATCGGTTACATTTGTAATCGCATTAAAGGGTTTTGCTGGAAAGCAGCAAATACCAGCGTCTCAAATTATACAACCGGAGAGTTATTCCGGTCAAGTCGGACACGCAATAAATCAAGCGAGTAAGATACGTGTTTGCGGGGAGAAGTGCTACTTGTTCGGAACAATTGGATTCTACATTGACGCGCTGATGCATGTGCGTTATGTAAAATTTGTAATTCCAGAAAGTAAAGTGCGCCACGCAAATTTGCTCCCGAGGGAAATACACGCGCGTATTATTAATAATGCAGGTAAATATATAATTGGATATCGTGTCTACGCGCGGGTATTTAAATCGGGTTGCAAGAAAATCGATTAATTAAGCTTTGTTTACCCCGTTGCTGACATAACCGTATAATAACTCTTGATAATTATAGATCGTGCGTATAGCATTTATAGAACACTTGACCTGATATTTATATTAAACATTCGAGCTTCGGAATTTATAAAAGTATATACGAGGATTTCTCAGAGAAAGAGAGAGAGAGATATGTACATATATATTCACGGTTTCTATGTATAAATTTATGCAGTTCTGCTACCAACGCTTTCAAGAAGATCTTCACTCAAAGGTTTTTTTACTTCTCGCGAATGGAGGTTTCTGTAACTCTCTGGGTTATTTTCAGAAAATTATCAAAATGTCAGGTTGACAGCAACGGAGAAGTAGGGTGTACTACTCATTTAGAACATGTGAACTTTTGACCTCATGTTCCGTTATCAAGTCGTGCGCAAGTAATTTCCTAAATTGTACAAATGTACTCGCGATCCTCAGTGTTCTCCGTAGATAACATCCGTGGAAATATCTTGGTTTTTTTAAATATCGATTTACAAAAGTATAAAACCAAAACTTTTTGACTAAAACCAGAGTACAAGATTGGTCAATGTCACACGGTGAAAAACAGTCTTATAACTGTATAAATAGTCGTATTTTCAAGTAATGTCCGTCACAAATCTAGAAGTCACTGAAGCGACAAAGAGAAAGGATCGCCTTGACTTCGAATAACCGGCGATATTTCGCGGTTCACCTCGATCGAATCGATCGTCCTCATTCGTCGCGATCGATCGTTAATTCCGCTCCAACTAACTGGTCTAAAAATAATTTATTGACTACGTTTTATTAGAACAAGCATACAAGTATTGTGTGCCGCCTGTCTCTTTTATACATACCTCCGTTCGTCGAACTTTGCATGATCGATCATCGGAATATTTGATGCGTGCCAGCTTTAATGGACCAGAGAAGATAGATATGTCACGTGTATCGTAATTGGTCGCGAAGCAAAAATCCTCGAAGTTAGCTTCTTCTTTCAATGAAAACACTTGATAAACAACAACTTCTTTGAGTAAAATCGTTTGCACGCTTGCAATTTTTCAAGTGCATGACTCTCAGAAAAATGTTACAAAAACAAACTTCAAGAGCAATAACTTTATGGCAGCCAACTTCTCTCTCCTTCAACTTATTTGAAATTTGTTTTCAAAATCTCTTGCAATCGATAGATTCCATCTTGAAGTTAGCTTTTGCCTAAATTTCTTTTGTAAATAATTTTTTTAAGAGATATACGAACGAAACTTCCGAAATGCGCGAGAGTATGCGAACAATGTACGAACGAGTCACGCGAAGAAATTGTCTCGTTACGAACGAACTACGAGGATCGAAGAAAGGTATTTCTTAATACGATCGGTGTCAAGAGAGATCTCTTTTAAATTCAATAAATTAAGGATTCAGAAACTTCAAAGTTTTCCTTCCTGACCGATCGCATAGTGAGCGAGTAGGATTACACAGGCTCAGCGCTGGCCGCTGATGATATTCGCAACAAAACGCTTCGTAGCAACCTTCTCTAGTGACCAAGCTCTTGTTCTGCATTTATCACGATCGTTGCACTTGTAACTTTGAACAGTTGGCTCGGATCCAAGTGACCGACATCATCAGGCGCGTATCGTAACCTACATGTACATGTAATATTTCTTTCCCATTTTTGGAAACCTCGTGCTAGACCAATAAAACCGTTGCCAACAACGGCAATAGAATTTCAAATGAACCAAGAGATCTGGTTTTTATGATTTTTAATCTCACATATATACGAAAAATTTTATACACCGCGAACCGAGAGAGTATGTTTCCACACTATATTGCGGTGAAAGTACTTTCTGAGTTTTTTACTCACTGAACGTACAATGTGTGTATTTTTTTTATTTCAGTCACCACAGAAAAACTTGATTCATTTGGTTAAAATATTTTATTTACCTCTCTCGGGCGGGTAATTTATATTTTTCACACAAACGTTTCATATTTTATCCAGCGCAAAAATGCGTGTTGGTTTTTATTTTCATTAAAGAAAAATTAAACGATATACAGCGACATATATCGTTATTATAATATTCAGCTTTTCCGTTCAGCTTGAGTGTGCGTGATAGCGACGTACGAACAATCCGTTGGCCGTTTTCCAATATATACCGGCGGTCTGCTCAATGTCGCGCGATGCACTTTGTCATATACACATGTGGGGAATCTAGCTAGTGCAATAGGCCATTGGCGAACACGGTAGTCTTTGATGCCCAACAACTTTGTCCCGATGTATTTATAACCGTCAGAAAAATCTGCGTTTTTCACGCCGATAAGCGTTATTCAAATTGTATTTGCGCGAGAACATATCAAATGTCTCGAACACATTGAATAGACTTCTTCAATTTTGTATTTTATTCTCTTGAGAGAATTTTTTCAAGTTTTTCCGGAATAGCTTTATTAAACACGGGAAAACGCAATTGAATTTTGACACACCGTTTTTTTCGAGTTTTCACGAGTTTGTTCTTTGCGCGCGCATAGTTTCTCTTTAAAAAACAACTAAAACAATAAAGAGAAAGGAAATTTTTTTCGTTTTTATTTCTTTGCGCAATTGGATACTTAAAAGCATCTCTGTGTTTAGTTTCACTAGAAGGAAACGAACTTAGTCAATTAATGGAAATCGAATCAATAGGTTCGGGGCCGAGAGGGCAGAAATTAAATTCCATCGTGTATCCATTTCAATCGATGTGTTGATTTGCCTTGGAAATATTGACCGGAATAGAATGAGAGGCTCCGATAGAGAATGATCTTATCATTTCGTCGTGATGAAATTAGTAAATCTTTGGATTGAGAGAAGCGAGAGAAGCAATAAATCTATGCAGTGCGAGTGATCGAGTCGTTTAACATAATAAAAATGTTTGTCACACAATGAGATAATTGGTTCAGCGCAAAATGTCACAATGTAGAAAAAAATCTGATTCACCGGTCGGTAGTTTTTTTTTTTGGAATTCACTTTTGATATGTCAATCAAATGATTATGTAAACTATCGTAGTCACGAGTATATTTTTGTCGTAATAGCTTTTTCTTACCGCAACGACGAATTATCGCTTACACGCGATTCTTGGAGCTTCTCGGAATTTCTAATCAATCAAAATTTCTAATCTTGTACGTGCCGTTCGATTAGTTCCGGGATTTTCTCATTTGCGAAATTCAGTCGCGACACGACGTTTCATAAGATAGATCAGACGCGCAAATACCATGATTTCTATCGCGCGATTTGCGCAAAGTACACGAACGTGCTTTATCAGGTATTTCTGTATGGATAAAGTCTGAGGTGTATCGGTTAAATTATACGTATTTCGTTCAGGCGCATATATTTTTAATTATATTCGAATATAAATATGTACGTGTTCAATATCGGAGAGTGATTCCGATCGGGATCATCGCCACGTAGCGGGAATACCGTCGATCAGGAAATAAAGAAAATATCCTGCGGGAACGAGGATAACCTAGTTTGGTTCATTCTCTGTTCTTTATTGGCAGAAGGGATAAAACACGAATTTTCCGTTTCGCTCTTCTTACGTATCTGCAGATACGACAATCTCCGTGCTGAAAATACATCCGGGTGTGTGTGTGTGTGTGTGTGTACATTCGTAAATTCTGAAACTCTTGATACGTATAAAACAAGCGTTTAATTCGCGAGAGAAGACAAATAACAAGAAAAAAGGAAAGAAGAAGAAAAACCAACTGTTTGAAAAAACGTATGTATTTTTCACTGATAATGCAATCACGGATCGCACAATAGTATTTTAATATTAAAATTGTCTCACCTTCGAAAGATGCAAATATGTGTTGCATTCGTACCATAAGTACACCTACTCGTGAGAAGCTTGCCTAAACCGAGAAGATGATAAATATTTAGTTAACTAGGAGTCGGAAACACAGGCAGAGTCTATTTTCGAGCTGCCGCCAGCGAGTTAATAAAACAGACGTGAAATAGAATGCGAATGCTAGATAGCGAATAAATCAGACGGAAATTTAAGATTTGTGCAAAAAATTAAGTTTTATTCACAAATTATCATAACGCGGCTAATTCGCGCAGGTGCGTCGACTCGACTAATTTATGAGATGTACACAATTTGCCGAGAAGAAACTCGGTGCTTTTTTACCATTTGCGCGCAACTCCCATCGGTGTATCGAGCTCGAGTTCTCGCTGGTATCGAGCTACTTCTCGTATCGAAGAAGCAATTAATTAAACTACATGTAATTGTGGCCTCCTCGTGGCCGATGACGTGAGAATTTTAACGAAGCGCGTCTATTCAATTATTTTCCGTGAAAGAGCTTCTTCCTTTCTCTCTGAGAAAAGGCGACGTTGCTCCTTCTCGTTATAAATCGACTCATTGATTCGATCGATACTTGTGAACGTGTGCCGCACCTTCAGCATCACGTTCTCGCACGATTTCGTCGTTCGGTCGCATATAATCACGTAATTTCACAAAAATAACATTTTTGTTAGAAACTAGACGAGCGTTCGATAAAGTTTTGTGTCTTTTTTATCTTATAAATTCCTGTTCGTTGCGCTGAATAAAAGAATAAAGAAGAAGCTGTAACACATTAATCAAGTGACAGGCTATTGTCTTGGAATTGTATTTTCTCTCTCGATGCTGCGGCTCTAACACGCGAAGTTTTCGCTTGCGATGATACGCATATGTAATATGGCTCGCGCGCTCATCCACGCGCGCTTCTCTCGGTGTAAAAAGTTTTATCGGTACCTGTCAGACTGTCAGAGACGAGTCCCCGCGGAACAGTTTCCGGTCTATTAGGAACGGTGTCACATTTTGCATGCGTCTGTTGAGAGCAAGCGCGCATTACGTCGCGGAATCGTTTCATTCGCGAAGAAAGCAGAAATTCGATTTTACCGCAGCGAATTGCTCGTGTTTCTGCGATTAAACCGATTAAGAAGCAAACACGAACGCTGCGCAAACATCCCTTGTGACCCGGGGACGAATAAAAATGTCTCCCTTGTTGATCGTTTGTTTTCCGAGAAACACATCGAGAGATAAACCCTTTTGACGCGAATATATATCCAAATGCGGATGTAAACGTTGTCGATCGGGTCGAGTCGCGTCAGTCTGGCAGAGAGAGCGTAGTCTTTCTCACTATGACGTCATGCAACAACGACAACCTTCTCTCTCTCTCCTCTCTCTTTCTGTCTCCCTCGCGTGCAACGTCAATGCTGCCTCGACGTCCGCTACCGGGTCAACCGAGGTCGAGCTCCGACAACTTACATCTCATTTCAAAAATCCTCCTGTTTCCCGAGAGAGAGAGAGAAAAATCTCGAGTTAATTTATCTCATTTTATGGAACTAGAGAAAAAACGTAATTAAAATATTTTTAAATGTAAACTCTATCGCTTCGGCAATTAACTTAGTTTCATTATGACAACTCGCATCCAGCGCGTTTCTCTTCTGATCTTCAGTATTGTACTTTTTATCATTACCCGTGTTTAACAAACATTTACATTTTAATCATTGACGTTTAATATATTGTTATTTATTCTGTACTGTTAATAGTACTATTGTACATGAAACGTTTATTTCAATTAATTAATAGTACATAGAGGAAGTCAATAATTAATTAATGTAATATATGTCATTGCATTTAAGCATAATTATGTCAAATCGTATTAGTATTCACGTTCGTACGACCGAGCTATTTCGAGCTTGTACGAAGGACGGCTGACTTACGAAAATACTGTTCTGGGGTCAAGGATAAGCGCCGCTGTGTGACACGATGGTATTTAAATGCAATTATATTTATGCTTTCCCAGAATTCCCCTTCTCTCTAATGGTAACTCGAAGGCGATGTATCAGATATGGATCAGCAATTAAAGAAATGATCAGAGATATGGAATACGGAACATGCAAATATTATTTACCGTAATGCTACATGTACGTATCTATAGAAAATGGTATAAACCAAACTTATACTTTGTACGCGATACCGTTCTCAGCTACAGATTCAACGTTGTTCTATTAATGAAGCTGCAGCGACCTCCTCCGAATGCTAATAGACACAATGCGGCTTTGCTTGCGCCCTGTCGCTATACGGATTTGCGTTGATTGCATTCCGTTCGCGAATCAATTCGAGAATACAATCAGCAATAAATCACATAACGGAATTGTTTTTTTACGACTAACGTTTTTCACCGTAAAATCGACTCTCAATATTAAATTTCCCACCCCCGTTTGATTGATTATATTGATAATAACACGTTCAATATTTCGAAGTTTGCTGACAAAGGCGATTAAACTTTTATAGGCGGCGTGGAAGTTTTTAAATTTGATGCAACTTTTGTTTTCGCCACGCAGTGTGTCCCTTTATTGCTTTCGTTTTCCAAGTTTCCTAGTTATTGTGTGACAAATCGCCAATAATCGTTAATATCAAAAAGAACAATTGTTGCTCGATATAATTTAATAATTGGAATTTATTTATCAATAGCTTGCAAGAAGACGAGTGATGCTATGTTTTCTCTTACAAGCAGCTCGAGACATTAATAAACAATCTACAATTAATTCAGAAGCATCTTTGAAATATCTACTTCTAGAATGCAGTTGAAACGTCAAGTAAAGATCTATGCTATGCATGCCTTAGAACATTTTCATGCCAGCTTTTCATGCCAAGCATCACAGCATTCAAAAGAACTTGGCAAAGATATGCAGATGCACTTTACTGTTACTTCATCGTTTTGAATATATATATATATAAAACTCTGATGTTTACAATAATTGACATAAGATAAACAAAATAAAAATATTACAATCTGCAACAATAAACTTGACGAATAATCATGAAAACACGGTCGATCAGATGATATTAATTAAAAAAACGTATCAAAACGCGACTAATTGCGATTTGAGTTCCTCGTGCGTTCTCAAAATACAACGTGACTAATTTCCTCTAACAAGCTCGATTACAAATAATATTCTTTGGCACGTGAATGGTGCGACGGAAACTATCGGCTGCTGAAGCCCGTTCAAAATTCGCACGCTATGCAAAATACGCGGACATAAAAGATCTCTAGAGTGTATCAGTGCTTAATGCATATACGTATTGATTTCTCGGATACATTCAAGAAAACAGAATTTGTGCCAATAATCGCGCACACGTACTCAATCGAGGTAAAAAAATATACGCTCTCTTATCCCGGAAATCGTCGCCAGTTGTAAGGTTGCTTTCACACTTAACCGAGTGAAAGCAACCACGGCTGAGTCAGACAGACCGTCTGACCTTCGTCGGCATTACTACTGCGATAGTTCGATACATCGCCGCGTTGATGCCACGCTCGTCGCTTTTATGACCTTACGCGGGGCTTCAGCAGTGAGAAAGTTTATACCACATATCGCGTACACGTGCGATCATATCGTTATTCATATATTTCGTCCAATATTTCTACAAAAATAGAGTGTATTATTTTATTATTTAAGAAAGTATTATACAAAAGCGAGCCAATAAAGGTTCAATGCAAAGTAAATGTTTCCAGTCTGCACAGTTTTCCGATACTCGGTATAATATTTTGCATGGAAAATATTTTGCGAAAATATTGCACGCGAGAAATCTCTCTAACATAAGCCACTTTATTTTTATATTAGAGAGGTCAAAGTACACCCATACGCATGTGGAAAAAAGCGCCACACAACAACATGCGAGTATATGAGTTCCAGTTGAAAAAGATTACTTTCGGCGTGTTGGCTGCGTGCGTCGTCGGTCTGGCTGGCACGAAAAGACACTACTGTGTCATGGCCACAACGAAACAGGTTACTGTCTTGAAACAAGCAAACTTTTGTCGGAGGCGTAGGCATGAATCTACCATTTTACGCGAGAGGACACTGACACATGAAAGAAAAGTGATGTTTAACTCGTTGTCTTTTCTTCCTCTTTCTTCATTTGTATTGCGATGATACTGTGCATTAACGAGAAAGAGAAAGACAATTCTTCTATTACGAGTTAATGTTAATATTAATTATTCAGAGAGAATTATTATTACTAAGCTAGTTTCGTGTATCGCAGATCGATGAATGACTCACGAAACATTGATACTCCGGGTTATTGGCACGGTCTCAACTATTTGAATGCATCATTATCGCATTCACGGCGTGATTTGATGAATGAAGCGATCGCGATATATATATATATATATATATGTGTGTGTATATTGGCGACGCGTTAGATTAAGGTCAGAAAACTGCGCGATAAGCCGCAGCCCGAGATATCAGAGATCATTGCGAATTTTTTTTTTCTTTTGTTATCGTACCTCGGCAATCATTGTTACAATTGATCAATAATTCAAGCACATGCGTATTATTATAATAAATGAACATGCTTGTGAGGAAGCTTTTTTTATTTTGACATTAATCATACTCGGAAAATATCGCGGCGAGTTGTTTTCTTCCTTTTTGCGGGAGGGATTTCTTTCTTCCCGAACCATTATCGAAATACCATAACAATCGCTCCGACAATCGTAGTTGCTGTACAATTGTACGTAAGAGTGATCGATATAAATTTGAGATCAAACAAAAATTATCTGAAAGTGATTCGCCCAAGTGATAAATTGAAAACAATCTTGAAAAAAAACATAAATAGAATCTCACACACGTTTTTTTCGAAACAAACGCAAGTAGAAGTTACATGTTGAGTATGCGGAAACGTGATGTAGAAGACAACACCACAATCATAGTGCTATATGTATATTGAAAACTTCTTATTATGTAACCACATAACTTTGCTCTTACTGTGGCCTTCACCCCAGGTGTAATAAAAAAATTTATATGCAGAGCGAATATATCACGCGTGTGCCTATATTCGCTCTATACACGTTCAAAGGACATCTTCTTAACGAGAAAATAATATATTTCATATCGTCTTGTGCATAGAAAAACGGGACGGTCTCTGTGACATTATCGAACAGTTTTTAAGTAAAACTCGTGAGAATTGATGTTGAAGTTCTCAGACACGAGATATACAAAATGCAACGTTTACTTTTCACCGCTTGCGCTGAATTATTCTCACGAATCAATCCAGACGTTCGTGACTAATCCGCGGAGTGCGTGGGATGTCTTATTAGTTCGTCAGCTATACTCGAAACAGGCGGTAGATGGGTGAAGGTTGCGGTAAAATCCATGATTACCTTTTACAAAAGAAATGCAAGATAGGTTTCAACGATCGATTTCACTTGTCGATGTAAAAAATAAATGAAATTCTTTTTTCTTTCGTTCTCGTCTTATGTCGATGAACGAAGGCGATATCTCTACGTGAAAAACGTACGAACGTTAAGCCTGGTGCATGCGTAATTTGATTTCCCAAAGAATGCACAATGATTTATTTTATCGAACTAACGGACTCTCTTGCAATCAGAAAGCCATCAGCTTGTACTGTAGAGAAACTAAGACATCTATAAGAGAGTTACTCAATTAGCTCTAAATCCATCCACTAAATCATTGGAATATTGCAAAGCAACTTATATATACGCAATGCTCAACAGTGTAAAGCATGCAAAATTGTATACAATCATATATAAAAATATAGACACGTTTGCGAGACTTCCATGCCGAAGATAAATGCTGGGAAAAAACAACAGGAGGCGGAAGGCCCGCGTCTATTTCCGCGGATACTAAAGTATAAAAACCATATGCATTCGTTCTCACGTAATTTTTTCTCATCCCGGTTTGCGGTCGATCTTGGTCGAGCGATCAAGCCGATTAATAAGTGATTTATGAAAGTTGTGCACTTCTGTGACGCGTACCCCGATACAAATGACACGCTCCTCCTACGCTCTTCCGCAAGGAAGAAACGAGCGCGAAATTTCTGAAATTTCCTATACAGACACTTTTCGCAAATCTGTTCTTTTTACAGATACAATATTTTTGCGCAAAATTATTATGCGCGCAGCTTGTTTTTCAGCTTGCTCTTCTGAATTTCTCTCGCGATAGATTACAACCGCCATTTAATGTGTCAAGGTTGGCGGAAGGTATCGCTTCCTTCTCGCGTCTCTTATCGATATAAATAATCGCGCGCGAATCGCGCAAGTGTATATTCATTATTTCTCCAAGAAAATGTAAGGTGCTCGTGTGCGGTGTAAAATATATAAGGGTCGATAAGAGCGCGCACACGTTATCGATGGCATTACGAAACAGGAGTAGCCGCCGCGCACGGCCAGGGTCGCGTTAACGGACCTGCGTGCTCCGACAACCACGAGATTACCGTGTTAGTTCGGTTCTTCGGATTAGTTTTCTTTGAAGAACAATTATTTCTTTCAAAAGAAAAATTACTCGTGTAATTGTGCACGTTATGCTCGCAAATTCAAACAGACGTTGTGCGAGCGTATTTAAAATTTAACTTGATGCTCTTCATCTTGCTAATTAAATTGGTGCTTCACCTCGCTCGGCGATAATTTAACGAAAGCACGTTTGTAAAATGTGTTGTTTCACGGTACATTTCATCTTGCAAATAAGCCAACTTCGTGCGCGGCGAGATATAATAGAAAATGTCACATTTAAGTTATTTATACTTACTTTTTTCTCTCATTTCAATGAAGTTGCGAAATACACAAATATTGCGCTGTCCTAAATTTTCCAACTATTTTCTCCGTGTAATTCGACCGCGCATATGAGACCATCGCGGCGGATTGCATTCTTGCAATTGCGACGGCTTGACACGGCTCCGCACACACCGTTAGTTATGAATGTAACATTTTTGGAATTTTTCGCGGCATGTCTATGCAAATAAAAACAAGAAAAAAAAACGTCTCGTTATACACGAGTCGGCCATTGCGGCGCTGTGTCAGCAAATGTCAAACAACAATTTGTTTCTGACTGACAAAATAAAAAAACGTTCATACTTCTCGGTGGTCGCGAAAGGATTTATTCATGAAAAACCGTTATTGTAAAACATCACGTTGTAACTAGCCGAATTTGTGTGTTTTTTTTTTCTAGATGGTACCGACAACTTGTTTGCACTGAGACAACAATGAAACGCTGAAGGGCCTTCCATTCGCAAAAAAGTGGATGAAGAGGAGCCGAGCGACGCGAGAATGAGTGCTCGTAAAAGTTGAAGGGGACAATCTACACAACGAATAGCAACAGCCTGCCTCGTCCATTGCGACTAGCTACATATCTCACGTTAAGGTAACAGTTAAAACCATATGTACCGCGATAACATAAATATACACAAAATAACATAGTATATTGGAAAGAAATTACACAAAATGCGCAAGAATTTGATTTTTCTTTTACTCCTGAGATATGATACGCTACTACTTGGGAAAGGTAATAATGGTGATTTTTATTTTTATTGTCCGGTTGTGTTCTAATAAAATGCGACACTTGAAAACGTTGGCGAAGACTCGTCGGCACGCGAATATGTATATATAATTGTACAGTTATACAGCACACCATTTTTTTGTGCCAACACTTACTTTAAAGAATTTGTTTTTTATAGAAGCCGAAATAAGATTAAAAGATCTTTTACAGAGATTGAGAGTAAAAATCTTACAAAAGAATTATGTTTTTTTATGGCGGAGTACTTGATTAAATTTTTACTTAATAAGGTTTTATAATGTCTCCGTCATTCGCATTTGCTTTCGCGATTACGCATCTTTTTCGTGTCTCGCTCGCACGCAGACACGTTTTCTCCCTGTTTGTGTTCCAGTGACACCGTTTGGCGATTTCCGTTTCCTTCCCGTGATTATACCGCATCGTCCGCAACCTTGTCCCTCACCCTATTTCTTACCCTGCTCGTCCTTTCGGCTTCGCGTGATTCCTCGTGCCGTTTTGCCGACGTGACTCGTGCTACGACGCGATTAAACAGCCCCGACGAAGTCGATCCCCGCGAACCCCCGCTCGACCATTGTACTCGACAACTTAACGGTCAAGTTCCTCCCTCGCGACGTTAGCCGCGTCGATAAGTCCGAGTTAACAGATACTTGCTAACGCGGTCAAGTTCTCTCACTGCCAAATGATAAAACTCACGAAAAAGAATCACGAAGAACAACAAAACTACGATCGCGTAAGAGAAATGCAGAAAATTTCTTTTTGTCGCCGGAGCTGGTTTTGCGTTAATTAACGGATAACTCCGCGGGACCGAGTTTTCATTGAAAGGGAACATTGTAAAATATGGTTGAAAAAAAAATACGTTCCGACGATCTCGAAATAGCTTGTCGACGTTTTTCGCGAAGCTTTGTGTTATCCGAGATACTTCCTCGCGCTCAGGAATTAATGTCGTGAAAAGACGAAGTACCGCTACAGAAATTTGGTTCGCGCACGTATGTGTGTGTGCGTGTGTGTGTGTGTGCAATGTAAGGGGTTATACTTCCGACGACAGAATGCTTGGACAAAGATGGGACGCTGAGATTTGTGAGGTCGCACAAAGAAGCTTGAGCGTGAACAGAGCGTGAAAACGAGTTGCGCGCGATCTCGCTCAGAATGGAACAAGCTGAGCCACCACGTGACGTAGTAGTCTATAGAGCGTTTCGTGCCGCAACGCCCCGTATTGATCGGACGGCATCAGCTGTACGCTGTTGGTAGCGTTTATACCAGAGCGTGGACGCCCGCCGGTCTGACTACCACTGCCCACTACTACTTACGCGAGCGGTGCCCTCTTTCCGTTTTCCCTTCGCACAATGATGTCAATGTGTCACTGTTATAACGTTCCCCTGATCGACGTAAAGCACTGAAATTTCACCGATATGCAAAGAGAAGCAAAAAATATATTTGCGTCAGCGCTCGTCTTCGAATGTTTTGCTCTTTTTTGTTTGTTTCGAGAGATTGTTTGTTGGTCACAGTTTTTTAAATTTGAAATTCAAATTCGAAGGGCGCAAGAAAAAAACACGCGCGTGCGTGAAACACAAAGGTCACATATTTTCCATATTGTTGAACAAAAAATTAAATACACCGCACGACATTATTAATAGACTTTAACATCTAGCGGAATTAATTGCTCAAATGGAATGTGTAATTAATTACTTTCTCTCTCTTTCTCTCTCTTTCGTTTTTTCTCTTTGTGGCTTTGTTTTGAGATTTAACACTACTAAAGCTGTTCAGCGAATCCGAGTTGTAAAAAACATGATACAATTGAAATAATAAAATTTTTACGGATTACGTTCCGTACACAATTTCCTGTTATTAACTCATTACATTTTGATAATAATGATGATGATGATGACGATGCACACATTCTTATCACATAGTTATATATTGGATGTTATATACAGGCAATTACAGACGTGCATCTCTAACGGTCCTTATCGTCTAGTAGGTATATGGGTGTTATTATCGATTATTACGTACACATTATCAGCACCCGCACTAATTTTATCGCGTGTTGTTAAGTATTGTGGACGTAAACAAGCAGTGCAATTACTTCTGTATACTTGACCCTTTCAAATGATGCCTCTCTTTGTCGAATGGCTTAAATATTTAACGATTTAACACATGGTCTCAAGTGTGTCACAATGAGTTTCGTATTCGCGAGGGTGGCGTATGCAAGTGTGTTGTTACAACCACGTGCATACAACACACACCGCGCGCGCTACCGATATAATTTTCTTATGGCCGTATATACTAATCCAAGTTTGTGCTGTATCAACATCTATAGCTAAGAACAGGTCTATACGAGGCAAGCGCGCAGCAATTCTTTAACAAAAAAAAACAGGGAAAGCAAATTTAATTGAATGGAATTAATGGATAAGATAATCGATGTCTTGCAGGCAATCGATCATTTTGTGTTTGTGATTATATAATGCGGTTATAAAAAGTCTCTCTCACGTTATTTATACGTCTACAATTTTGCAAGAGAGATACGTATAAAATTTTATTTTTAAATTCTGTCTCTTGCGTGAAATGAAGTTACATCGAACTAGACCCTTTGCATGGTGTATATTTTTTTGCAAGAAAATCGCTCCATGTGTCTTCACGCGTATAAATCCTATGTACGTTTCGATATTACGTCTCAACCATTTTACGAGCGGACGGTGTTACTCGATTTGAAATTTACCGACTCGGAAAAGTGATCGCGCAAAGCTGTGTGTATCGTGTGCGGGACGAACGGCGTTACCATCAATATTAGAGTATGAGCTTTCGTCCCCTAAGTGGATTGCCGTAGCAATCTGGTTAAGCCAAGGCTTTGCTGATAGATCTCGGTCTATTAGAAAAACCTTAGTTGTGCTAAGAAGGCAATCTAAAACAGAGTTATCCCTAACCCAAGAGTTCTGAAATTTCTTTTAATCCTTTTTTCTTTGCCGAAAACTGGATGTTTGCGAGAAAAGAAGAGGAACAATTCACACACACACACACATACACACTAATATTCTCAACATAGTCTGGCTCTTCTCCATCTGAGATGCTACTAAAATGCTACTTTTCTGTTTCAGATGACATAGAATGGGTTGGGTGGCGCTAGGGCGGTGTGCGGGTGGTGGCGGCCGCCTCTCGTCCATCCTCTCGCTGTCTCTCACCTCCCTTGCGAGCTCCCTCATCTTCACCTCCCTCTGTATCCTCACACTTGCCTTTACTCTCGTCACTCTCGCGCGTGCTGAGGACATGTACGTATTACATGCAACAACAAGACAATCGACATGTTGTATCGTCTCTTAGCTTCTCGGTCGTCGTCTCGCAATTTGCTTCGATCTTGAGGACATGTAAGAAGAGAGAGATTATATGAGGGAAATATTATACGATGATAAATGACGAGTTGAGAAGCTAGGTGCGATTGTATTGTCGTAGAACATTCACATTCTGCTCCTTAGAAGGGAGGAAGATAGTATTGTTGGCAATGATTGATACATTACGCAATTGTATTTCCACTCGCCTTCCGTTTTGTTAATGTTGATGATATTAGAGTTGTCGACTCGGTGAATAATATAAACGGAATCCGAACGAAAAAAAATAATCTTGTTTTCATATTTGATGGAAAGGATTTATTATTCCGTACAGATTTTCCGCGTCAAGAATACATGGCTCGGTATGCTTGATTTTTTTTTAGTATTATATATTGATTTGAGCCCTTCAATTGTGCGGCTAACAGTTACGACACACCGCGCGCGATCGATGCCCAACACAACTGCAATGTCGATAGCCAGTACTATACTACTTCCTTCCTTTTTTTCTAGAGCGCTGTTATAAATATCTGTAATTGATCTCTACTTGACGAACTCGAGTTCTATTGCTATTTCGTCGGAATCTTAATCGAAGAGAGCGTGATGGGACTTACGACGATTTTTCTGCATGTAAAACCGTGTTAATCTAGAATTTTTATGGATCGAGAATAGAGTTGTCAGTACTTCGTCCTATTTTTTTCTAATGACGCGATTAATACTGACGATGAAAGAAATCGAGAATATAATATACGTATAATATACATATATATATATATATATACATATACATATATTCGTGTTACGAATGTTTCGATCTGTACTATTGCATCGAATGCATTAGCACAAGTAGACCAGTGGCGAAGTTTAGCGATCGTGATTTAGTCACGATCGAGGCAGAGCAAGCAGTCGTGTGACTCTGGTAGTTTCACTTTATCATCGTACGTAACGTGATAAAGCTAGATGCAATTTCGTATAGCGCTTTAGAGAGAGCTACGTTTCTGTTTCCGTTACTCAACTTTGGTAGACTTTTTATATGTACATACAAATTTCAGACGAATGCGACATATAAGTTTTACACTCAGAACGTAAACCGCAATTTTTACTTGAATCAACCTCGCATACCTCGAAGGTCGACGACGCGTTGTTGGCTCGATAAGATCGATGTCCCGCTGTGTTTATTACTTCGAAATTTTATATTTTGGCACACTTTGTTTTTTTTCTTCTCTACTGAGAGATCGAGCGAGTAATAACGACCTTCGAGGTATCGAGATAAGGAAGGCCACCTGCCGGAAGCTCACGGGAAAAAAACCTACCGCACCACACCGTAAGCTCGCCAGGTTCCTTCCGGATGCGCCTACAGTGCGTTGTGTTGCAGCTTCGAGGAGGGAAAGTCGGACAAGGAGATCCTGGACAACCTGCTGCTGTCGACGCGTTACGACAAGCGGCTTCTGCCCCCGGTCCAAGGTACACTGAGGCCCCTATCCCAATCACTCACAAAATCAAAAGGCGACTACACCTATCCGTATCCAAAATTGACTCCCCAATGATCATCCAGAGCACCTCGAACATCACCGGCACCGCTACCACCACACAGCACCACACAACCACAGCTCACTGCTCACTCCTCGTTATAAGAGTTATATACTCTCTTTGAATCAATTTGTGCTCTAAAGACCGAAAAAAAATGAAGGAAACATATGCAAAGGAAGGAAATTAGGACGCGCGAGAGACGTGCTCGAACGGACAATTCACGTATGACTTTCGTACGAGAACTGGTCTCGTTTCTTCCGTTATTTTCATTAAATCTTGATTTAATTATTAGCTTGAAAGCATTTTGAGTTTTCTCGGTTTTTTTAATTGGTTTTCCACTTGAGAGACACAAGTAACGACAAATCGTTTATTACGTTTCGTTTCACTTAAGGTTTTTTATTTTGTAGCTTTTTTCCGTGCATCTCACAAAGAGCAGAAATATTCCAAAAATAATATTATTGAACAAAACCGATCTAAAAGCTCCTTTTTGTGCCGTTTTGTTAATTATGATTTAAATTTTGGAAATTTTTGAACTGTTTTATTGCCACGCAGCGCCCATTTGTCTCATATATAGAACGCGCGCACGACGTTCGCCATGGTTCGTAATTAACGTGAGTGTGATCACGATTCGATTGAGAACCTTGGAAGTACGCCAAACAATAATATTTATATACATTTATAACACTCTCTTGATAGAACTGGAAGAGTTATTAACAGCTTCACGTTCATATCGCGGTAACGACTGTATTTATGTGGGTTGAAAACGGGTGCCAGCATCCAGTTATTAACACCTGCTGAACAGTGACACATGCAATCTATGAAGCGAAATTCCAGTAATCTGTTCCGCAATTAATCAAACTCTAATTCAGATTTGAGCGAGTTGGCAAAATAGAATCCTCTCACGGAAACGGGATAAGTTTAAGTAGACACGTAAAAGAACAGCACGCTTTTTCTATACTTTGAGAAAATTTTTTCACGATTTTTTATACGACGCTGTGCTTCGTTGAATAAAAATTTTAACTGTTATATTAGCAAATACTACACATATATCTTCAATCACTATATATAAAAATATAAGTGAATTTTCAACTTGTTCGTGTTTTGTCGTGTGAATAGATGATCAAGCGTATATGCGACGAAAAAAAATCAAACCGCATAAATCGAATTGTTCGCTTGGGGAAGAAAGCTGGATACATTCAAAAAGTGAAGTGCACTCCACCTGTACGAAGATTGCATTATTCAGACTTCATCAGTGGAACGGCTTCATATGTGTCGCGCAACAACACAGATTATTACCGATTCTTTTGCGGAGTGTCCTCGATCCGCGCAAAGCACCTTGAGATATCCCGTGAATAATTCACGGACAGCGAAAATTTCTTACGAATGCATGAAACGATTAAAAGGAAAACTCTCCCATTCTTCTCACGTTGTGTAAAATTAATTCTGAGAAAAGAATGGAACGTGTGGGCAAAGGTTGTTTGGTGTCGTAGAAAAAGAAAACACGTGTACACAAACACACTCACACTTGAAAATCTAAACACAGTTCTCATTATTCAGAACACTATTTTCCATAACGATATCACACTATCGTAACCCCATATACCCGCCGAATGCATCACAACAACATATTAATTAAGACTATTAAGTAAACGAAAGAGAAATACGCGCGGATTAGAAGTTATGTATATACAACTTCGAAATGTCATGCGATGATCTTTTAAACTCTCTCTCTCGTTCGTGCCGTAAAATATAAGCCGTAAAATATAAAATCGAGATCCAGAGACGTAAACAAAACAAAAAAAAAAAAAAGAATATGAAACGAAGAAGACAGATCTCGCGGATATGTCTGTAAGCGGCTTTTTTGAAGCCGTACATTTAAATGGGATAGATGAAGAATGCACAAAAAAAAATGAGGATAAGACGTGCGCAAGGGCTGTTGGGTGTTACAGATGCTGATTTCTGCTGCGGAATGAGATGGCCTGGTGACACCACCGGCTTGACAAACCAGTCGTCGATCTTCTTTAACAACCCTGTGAACCAGAACAAGAACCAGAACAATAACCACTACACGCCGCACCAATACCTCCGCAATCACCTTCGCGGTCCGTTCTTTTAACTTCTATTTCTTACTAACTACGTAATGACACACATATTCCATGTATAGAAGATATAACTCACCGTTATACTACGATGTTTTGATCAATTCAAATTGGTCTACTCAACTTATTCAGTACCTGGACTCGATCTTTGTGTCAAAAGAAAAAAGGAGAGAGAGAGAGAAAAATAATTAGTTCGGAACAAGTACACGAATAAACGAAGCTGTTTAACATGCCTATAGAACCTGTGATTAATAAAGCAAATCGCAAAGTTTTTTAACAGTTTGAAGAATTAAACTGTTGGAAAGATGAAAAGAAACGATGGTTGCACTATCATTTTTGTATACATTCAACACTTTATATATTTTTTTAATAGATAAACTTTTATTTATTTATTTTGAATGATAGCTCTATGTAGATAATTATCTGTGTGGTATGACAATTAACCAAGTTCTCTAACAAAAGTCACAGTTGCTGACAAAAAATAATTAAAGCACTTGGGAAAGTGTACGGTAGTATTATCGTGAGTATACAATTGTAGACTTGACTATTGATCACTAGTTGATAGCTGGTCGAGTTAAGTACTGAATGGGGCGTGTATCGACCTTCTATGCGAGGGTTTACCGGTCGGTTAGATTATATATACACATATATACACACATAGCATACGTGTGTCTTCATCATATAAATTTACGTACAAAAAGTTTTATACATGTACAAAATATCGGAACGGTTTTTAATAGAGAGATATTTAAAAGAGTATTTTATATTGTCGTTAAATGCACACATTGAAATTTCAAAACCTTAATCATAAAATACAGTTTAATGAAATCCGCGTATTTATTCATTATCGAGATTTTGCGTAATAATGAAAAAAAAAACTGACTTAATAGAACGGAAAGTCGCGCACGAATATCGTTGGAATACCAATGTCTAATTATTGCCGAATGCATTAGCACTGGTATCGACAATCGATATCGTCGACCTAAACCTTCGCCATACAATTTTAGCACTTTAGCAACCTCACACACAAAAATCCGATAACATTCACACATACACGCATAGATAAACGAATGACAAATAAATATTGACGATAACAATTTCACATTTTGTTAAACAATCAAGGAATGACGATGTAAATTCGATGTTTAATTGTGCGATGAGGAAGAGAGACATATATATGTACACACACACACACATACATATATATACATATAACCATGATTGGTAATATGAGCTCGTGTCTGTGACTGTGACTTGTGATGTGTATGTTTAGTTGTGGCAGCGGACCTTCCCTCACTTTGCAATCATTACAAATTGTTTCTCATTCATTACACTATTTCCTGACTTCTCATCCCGAGAGATGTACATTATTTTAATTAAAACACCGGTGCGCTCAGAGATGCACTATACTTTTAACAAATCTTATTTACACTTTTTTTCAACGCGAGAATATGTTATTAAGAGAAAAAAGAGTCTTTCCCGTCCCTCTGTGTCGAAGAGGAAAAAAAAAGAGAATAAACTTCTCGTTCAGAAACTTAAAAAACAACGTCGATGTAAAAACCGATTAATCGAACATATTATAATTCCGATAATTCAAAGAAAATGCGACACACACGGAATTGTCCCGAGCTTCTCGGGCATTTGCATTTTTCTACATTTTCGTTATAGTTGTGTTAGCGTGCTCGAATTAATTCCTTGTAAAACTTACGTGAGAAGATCCGATGTCGTGTTTCGATGACTGCGAAACCAGATGCGCTTAATAAAAAGAACCATCAGACGAAATCCGGCTCGATAAATAAGCTATATATCGTGATGCGAACGCGACACCCAGTTCGCACCGGCCGCACAAATGTAGCCGAGTTACAATCGATCGTGTGTTACGGCACGGTATAAAAGTTGGTCGCCAATCGCAGGATCTACATTCCCAGTCAAGGTGGCTCGACTTTCGTGCTCGATGCATCGACCTATTAATGCTCGCTTTGCCATGTACGATACGTTCTTATCGAAAGCCGACGCTGACGTATTTATTTATGGATTGGCAACACGCATCGACATCTTTTTTTTCCATGAAGTTGTTCATTATGTATTTCACGATTAATGTAAACGCACAGCGTTTGCGTCGAGATTAGAAAATGATGATGAAAAATTATGAATTTTTTGTTTCGAGTGTTTTTCAGATATATGATCTCTCTCGTAATAAAAAAGTGGATCATAACAAATTAGACGTACCTCTTTTAGTTTGCCTGATATACTCGGCTATATAAGGAATGCTATATGTATCTATCCGTCGGCACGAATTTCGGAAAGATCACATCCTACATAATTCTCCGCTCCAATTCCATATTCTTTCTAATTTTTCTCGCAGTAAACAAATCTATCTTAATTGTTAACACATGACGGCGCTGTTGGTCGGCTCGCTGGTTGGGACTCGAGTCCTTGACAAATTGGAACATTCGTGCGAAGACGTTTTGTATCTAGGAACAAATTGTTTTCCGCGGGGACAATTTCATTGTCTCTCGCAAGAATATGCCGTTTTATACATACATACATATATATAGTAGACAGTGTAAACACCCCGTCTTTTCCCTTCAGTATAAAGTACATATTGTGTTGATATTTTTCAACTCTGACGAGAATGAAATCTGTTTTATCTAGCTTATATACAGTTATACAGTTTCTTGTTATGTAATAATATACATATATATATATATAGCATTATGATATAATTGTTGTGTGACGTTAATGACGTTATTATTCGTAGTGTGACTGATATATCTACACGTACTTTTTCTAGCAAGATATCATATGTTTCGCAAGTGTATCTGTTTCTTATAGGTGATGGCAATGATATTAATGACTAGATGGCATTGTTGATTGTTTTTTCTTTTATTTTTTTGTTTTTTTGGGTGATATATCGCGGCGGAATCCAAAAAGCACTCGTTGCGACGTTACCACACAAGCAATTACGTTTTGTTTTTTCATTTGTTTTATTATCTCAGAAGAGAGAGATTTTATTCCTCTTAACGGGGAAGAGAGAACATGTAACCAACAATAGCCATTTTAGGATAAAGTTCGTAAGCCAATCCGAGTCCTAACCACGACCTCAAGCTTCTTTCCAAGTAAATAGCAAGCATGTGCACAGCATGGCTCGAAGAGAAAAGCTTTCAGCGTATTCCTTAACAGCATCAGCTTTTGTTGAGATAATAAAGCCAGACCTTAATACAATATTTTTACCGTGGAAGGATGTATTCTTTTCTATGGTTTACAATTGCATGGAAATTGCGTCGTGCAATTTCCATACGATGAAAAAACTCCGCATCCGATCGATCTACGTCCGACATTAGCAATCGTTTGATATACATCGTAAAATGCAATTTATTTCGAGATGCCTCTCCGGTAATATAAAGAACATACTGAAACGAAACTTGTTAAAAAGATGCAAGAAAAAAAGAGTAATTTTTTCAAGCGAGGTCTTCGTCTGCATAGCATGAATTCATCGTAAAATATTTCATTCGCCAAGACATAAAATATATTAATATAGTAATGTCTCTTTTTTCTTTAAGACATTAGAGATATTTAACTTCTATATATCATTTTGACTAAATGAAAACAATAGCAACATCATCGCAACGTGATCGATCGGAGAATCCGGCATATAACAGATAAAGTTATACTCGTTTGCTGTTTCAGGAACTTTGACTGTAAACGTGAGTGTGTTGCTGTTGAGTTTGGCTTCTCCCGACGAGTCCAGTCTGGTAATGTCATTACGTCCTTTCATTTCGCGTTAGTTTAATACAGAAATATGACGATGATCAATTAAATGAGTATAGTCACAAATGACGACAATTTGTAACGACAATGTTAATTTATTAAAAAAAAAAAAAAAAAAAAAAAAAAAAAAAAAAAAAAAAAAAAAAAAAAAAAGTCAAGAAGTCGCGACAAAGTTGTGAAATAAAATAAGAAAAATTTTTATGTCAACCGCGCGCACCAATTGCCTTCTTATCTCCGCAGAAATACGAGGTGGAATTTCTACTGCAGCAACAGTGGTACGATCCACGATTGCGTTATAGCAACAGATCCAGATATGAGTTTTTAAATGCAATTCACCATTACGAGGATATCTGGTTACCGGATACGTATTTCATAATGCATGGTGATTTCAAGGATCCCATCATCCCCGTTCACTTTGCCCTGCGGATATACCGCAACGGCACCGTCAACTACCTTATGCGGTACTTGTCAAACTGATTTTCTCTTTGTGCAACCCCAGAGATATATTTTATATCGCAAACTCTTCGAGAAACACAAAATACGCATGTTTGAGATATGCATTTTTCTCTCTTGAAAATAAAGTGCGAATATAAAACGTTTGAAAAACTTCTCGAATAAGTTTTACTATGTGAGGGTTTTTTAATAGCTCTTTGGGATCGATATTAAATAATTGAAATTTTTTTCACTTCGTATTCAATTAAATAGATATGTAACCATTTTACAGGCGTCACCTTATCCTATCCTGCCAGGGTAGACTTAATATCTTCCCCTTTGACGACCCATTGTGTTCATTCGCGATTGAAAGCAGTGAGTATCGCGCCGTTCAGAATGAAATAGCTTTTGGATACGAGCGGTAATAAAGAAACGCTATCTTCCGCACACATACGAGTGTGTGTCTCTGTTAATAAAACAATTTTACATTTTTATTTTTCAGTATCGTACGAACAGACAGCGATTACGTACGTGTGGAAAAACGACGAGGGTACGCTACGAAAAAGTCCGAGCCTAACGTCACTGAACGCGTATCTCATTAAGAATCAGACAATCACATGTCCGATCAAAGTGAGCTGGCGAGGTGAGTAAAATTGATCCTGCTGCATGTTTCGTAAATTTTGTTCAAGGAAAAAATGCGGAACTCGATAGTTTTTTTTTTTCACAAGAATGTTATTAGCGTTCTGTTGTAATCTCTTCGTGCGTCTTTATGCGATCCATTTGTTTCATTTACTATTTATAAACAAAACCTTGCACATATAAATACTTGTTGTAATTTTCTGTAATCGCACAATGTCTATTTTTCCCGACAGTATTTTCGTCAAAACAGAAAGTAAAATTCGTCGTCTCAATTGAGACGACGAATTCATGTTTTCTTTAAGTCAATAAATTCGACGAGTGTCAGAAAACAGAATTTTTTAGAATGCAATCTATTTATCTTCCTCTCTTTTCAAATCTATAAGTGACAAAAATATCGTTATGAGTTATCCGGCCGTTATGAGTCAGGCATAAAATGATTTTATTAATTTTCGAAACTAATCACAAAGATAATTTGTTTACATTTTGTTGAAAGTTCTTGAGTTGAAAGGTTTTTGTTTTTACTAACTCCTGATTTTTTTAATACGTTAATATTTTTTGTTATTTATTTTAGTCGCACTTGTGTATGTGGAAACATTTTGTTAATGTTATTAACAATATTTATATGGAGCACTTAGTTTTAATAAAAACTGACAAAAGGTAAGGACTTGCATGCATGAAAATAAATGTAGCAGAATTATGCGTCGTTTCTGTTCTGCTTTGTGGAACGTACGGTGCTTTTATATTGAATATATTTTTTTTTTTTTGTTAATAGCAAAGTGTTTCAGCTTAAAATCTTGAGCTTGCTGTCTCAAATAATATTCTTCCAATTTAACTGACCAAATATGAGTGTGCCTATACTCTAAAATGAAATATACATAATATATGTTGCAGATATATATATATTATATGTTGCAGATCTCTAAATCTTTATAAATAGTATATTTAAATTTCTTTCGCGTTTTTCTGCCCTTTTTTGAAAACCTCTTCTCGTTCACATATGTGTTTATATGTTATTTTAAATTTTTTAAAATAACGTAATCTTCAAACGCATATTCCTTATTTCTACGTCAAAAGTACATAAATCTATGAAGTATTACGCACGGAACGACACCAGCACATACGTTTTTAATTGTGTATAGATGCACAAGAAAGAGAGTCACTTGTGCATGTGACGTAGAGGTGATCGAATATATATATGTATTACATCTCTTTTCCCTCGTATTTGTTAATATCGTAGTATTTGAACGAGTGTGTACACACACATGTACGAAAATAGATCCCGTAGATTGCCCTCTAGAAGATGCATATTGGCAACCTTGGATCCTGTCTCGCTTTTCAACTGAGCCCGCTGTGGTTTGCTTTTTTGGGGTGAGGCTTTCTTACTCACAATGACTCTTCATTGGGGCGTCCTTGAGGGACGCTCTTTCTTTTTTGCCTTCTCGTGCTTGTAAATCGATCCGTTTTCCTGTGCTGCTGTGCGGTATCGACAGCCACCATGCGAAGAAATCCGAGGAATTGGCGTGAAGCTCATCGCGCGCGCACGCGCCACTTTGCCGTCTCTCGTAATATACGACAGAAATAGAATTCCGTTTCTTATTAATAATACACGGAGGAACTTTTTTGTTCATTACTAATATAGCTTCTGCTAACATAGAAATTAGGATTTACGTGTGTCTAGAGAAAACACTTGATGTTTGCTGGCAAGCTAACTTTTTAGATCGCTTCCTCTGGTCGTTCGCGAGAGAAGCTTTCGAGTTTGAAGTGTGAAACATTTTTGCGGCACGTATTTTTGAAACTTGTATCTTCTTTGTTGTACATGTGTATTTCCAGTCGAATATTATATAACGCCAAATTAAGTCCCGTGAATTTTTCATCCGATTGGCACATGCAATATTACAAGCATTATAAATGTAAAGAAAATTAGAACGTACACATAGAAAACAATTTGAGTACTATCCACCCCGGTTAAGATGGATCTGTTTGATTACACTTTACCCTGAAGGACTCAACCATAGCGGAAAACGGTTATGCTTGATCTATACATATAGAATAAAAGATACATAGTTATGCGATTAACAAAAGACAGAGAACTCAAAAGATCTAAATTATATCGTATGATTATTGTGTAATTATAAATGAGCAAAATGTGAACGCACGCGACCTGAAAATTTCACGTTATCCGCAATAATTGCTCTTTTTGTTCATAATTTGAGATTATTCGAGGCAAAATTTCATATGTTAATACATTTAATTTATTGACGCGTGCGATAAAAAATCACTGAAAATTTATTGAACATCAAATATTGGCTTTTGCATTGGTTTTTAATTTACTAATTAATTATTGGGATTTACTAAACGAGATCCAAAATGAAACGAGTGACTTTCGGAAAATGATGATTTGTGAAAATTATTATCGCGCGGGAAAGAAACATAAACTTGCCTTCTCGCATAAGACATTACAGTGACATTATTGTACAGTGGATCAAGCGTTACCTCCAAGCTCTGTGGAGATTTGTGTCTCTCCCTTCGTGAGAGAAAGAGAGAGAGAAAGAGAGTCGGTAGGAAAATGCAAAAAAGAAAAAAAGAAAAAAATAGGAAGGAAGATCGTGGGCTGTTCTGTTGCAGCTGATGGACAGATCATGGACGAGGACGAGTTCGATGAATTTGGAGACTCTAAGTGCTCGCTGTGCCAGCGCAGGTTTGAGGAGCAAGGTAACAATCACACCTATCTCTTCGACGCGAACGTGAAACGCGTATGCCTCTGTAAAAAGATCCGATTTAAAACGAAGAATATATTAATGAAGGAAAGGAAACGAAAGAGAGAATGAGAGAGAGTGAGAGAGAGAGACAGGACCAAGTTTACCAAAATTCGAGATGCCAAGACACCCCAGTAGTGGATACTTTGATGTTGCTTCGTATATAGAATATCAATTTGCGCGCTACTGCGACAAAATTTACCGCTCAGTTGAAAAATTTGTAGTTGGAGAGAGCCGTACGAGCGTTGCCAAATTCGTAATCGAATCATTGCAAATGCAGTTATTTATTCTCTAATACGTATTTCGTTTTGCAAACCTTTTAAAAAAGGAGTAATAACGAGATCTCTTCTAGTATAAAGTACATCTGTTTAATTTGGCTTACGTTGTTGTTATGGTTTTATACAAGATGCCTCAAACATTTTGTATATCAACGCTTAGTTTATATTAGCAAGCTTCTATTGTAGCGTTATGGAACATACGCAGCAGTTTTGTTTACTTCTGTTTTTTACTTATATTATTTTTCTTGAAAACGTAATAAAAAATAATAATGCATCAATATGCAGGTTCCTGCGTGTTTAATCTTACATGAATTACGAACAAAACTGGAATAATCTCGAAATAAATTTTATTATTATTTTTTAAATTGATGTTACTTTTGTTGTCCAGGTAAAAGCTTCGCTTTTTTTTTCATGTTTGTGATCCAAATCTGTGCACAATGTTTTCACTTTTAATTTTCTATTTGTTTATTATTGGATATCTAAGAGAACCTTGCCTGAAGTTAATTCCAAGAAAAAAAAGTCCAAACGAGACAGGAACTGCAAATTACTTGACGAAGTATAAAAATGACAATGATTGAATGCCATCGGTGTTGTTCGTGTCATGTTATTGAATAAATAGTATTATTGAATAAATGTTCAAATTTGTTTTTGTCAAAAAGTGTGAAGGACAAGAAAGTGAGAAATTGTATTAAGCGTAGGATTTTGTGAGAAAAAGTGATTTAGTTTGATGTACCCCGGTAGATGTTCCTTCATGCCTGCTATAGCCTTTTCTGACAAATCCTCCTCTGACCCACGTTGGTATTTTGCTCAAATGCTTGAAGTGCTTCCGCGAATGTGGGGTTTGGTGGCCACAAATTAACAAAATGGTTGTATACGCTGTTTTCCATCTTTTTTATTTTTTTATCTGCGAAAAGTCACGCCTTTCCGAACGAGCTCGTCACGCAAAAAAATCCAATACTAATTCACACGTTTTTTTTTTTACTTTCTCTAATATACTTATTTTATATTCCGAAGAAATGTATAAATTGTATTTATTGTACGTATAAATATTTTAATGTGGCAAAGTGTTTCTTTTTTAACATAGTATAAATTAACAAGTTATTCAAATGAAAAGTAACTTATTAAATGAAATAACTCTCGTTATCAGTACATACGGATTTTTGTCAGCAGTTTAATAGTCACTGCTTGAAATGATATATAAAAGTGCTACTAGCTTCTTTCTGTTCTCGGAAATACGAATCTCTTGTGCCAGCACGAAAAATGAAGTTGCGTGTGCGTGACTTAGGTAATTACAGCTGCTTGAAGGTGGATCTGATCTTCACGCGGGATCGCGCCTTCTATTTCACCACGGTTTTCATCCCAGGCATTATTCTGGTAACCAGCTCCTTCATCACATTCTGGCTCGAATGGAATGCCGTGCCGGCGCGAGTGATGATCGGTGAGTCTGCACAAGCGCGCACAATACCGTCTCTACCATTATCAAAATCGACAGATTTATCCCAATTCGGAATGAGTCGGCGGAAACCACATCTTTTGCTAGCATCACGTATCATGTGCATGAAAAAAGATATAATTTATCACGCGTGTGTACAAAAAGTTTATCGCTATACGTTCACACGTGTACAGTTCCCGAATGTTAAAAGAAATCTCACGTATTTTGCGCAAGTACATTTTACAAAACACTTTGCACTTGCAAATTAGATCCACAACATTTTTGACATTTTTTCCCCGAAAATGCTTCGGAAGATAAATTGTACTTTCTGATTGCGTTGCAGGTGTAACAACGATGCTCAACTTTTTCACCACGTCGAATGGCTTCCGGGGAACGCTGCCCGTCGTTTCGAATCTGACTGCCATGAACGTGTGGGACGGCGTGTGCATGTGCTTTATCTACGCGAGTCTTCTCGAGTTCGTCTGCGTGAATTACGTCGGCCGCAAACGACCGATGCACAATGTTGTCTATCGACCGGGAGAGAACCCCGTCACCCAGGTACTTTGCTGATTGACGTGTCCCTCTCGATAATTTTGTCCAAAAAACGCGGCGCAAATATATATAAAACACAACGCAAATATATATATATATACATACATATATATATATATATATACATATGTATATATATATATATACAAAACAATACTCTCCCGATCACGGATATTTCCTAACGACGCGAATTTAAATGGAGCCGTACTGCCTTCTTCGCGCTATTAATATCAATTAACAACAGACTAATTGATACGAATATATTAATAAATTGCTTTTTTTTTTTTTTTTTTTATGATAAATGTAACATTCGGGACCGGTTTAAAGTAAAGAGAGAATGACAGCTGACCGCGCGTTATCACGCGCGCGCGACACATTACTGATACGTCTTCGGGCTGTTGAATTTTCGTACGATTAATTTTCTAATGCGTGCACACAAATACGTGTACGAGGATGTTGCAAAACAGAATCGATTTTAAACCGGTCCCGATAATCCTCTTTCATGCAAAATAAGCGATCAGACATTTATTTTGCAGAGGAGTTATTAATTGTTCTCTGCTCTCTAAATATCGACATCCGAGCGAGAGAGACTATTAATTGTCGTTGTGTTGAACGCTACGATAAATAAATATACTGACTCCCATGTTCGCGCGCACGGACATATTCAAAATGACATCTAACCGATATTATATCTCAAAGTTACGATTTTCGCGACGTGATGATAGATAGTATGCTGACACTGTTATTAGATGAAGATTATATCCGATATCGATAGTGTACGAGAGAGAGATCTTGTCAGAGGGAAATTAATCTCTCCGCAGCAAATTGAGAGACCGTAGATTTCCGTGAAATCTTAACGTCGAGCTTAATTTTATTTAAAAAAAAACCACAGTCGCGATTATTTACTCTCCGATTTCATCGGCCGAAATGAACTCACAGGAATTGTATATTGAGACGAGAAAAAAAAAAAGATATATTTTATATACGTAAATCTCGAACCGAAAAGCGGAATAAACGCCAGGTAAACTTATGTTCATCGTATATCTCAGAACATCGGGACATCTCATTCATCACCTGACTTAGTCTCTTTCATTGACTTGCGATCAAAAGATTTCTCTGCTAATGTGAACGCGATGAAAACACCTATGGGTTGTGTTAATTTTTGACAACCAATCACGTTATTAGCTTTAGTATTTAGAATTCTGAGAATTTTTCTCAGGAACAGACTTATAATATGTATTAAAATGCGATGTTCCACACGATATGTTTGCGATGTCTTCTTGATATGCCGCTCGTTATTTTATCGCGTTTACATCCTGCACATATGAATTTGTTGGCGTGACCTTGCACAAAAACACAGTATGATTTTTTCTACATAATTTCTGCATCTCTCAAGATCTTTTAATTACCCACATATATATAGTTTTCTTTCAATTCGTACAATATTTTCGTTTCTTTTGTCCAGAGAGTGTGAGTATTATTTTCTTTTTTGCCAAATTTTTCGATCATGCGCTTCGTAAGCTGTAAAAGTTGTCGCGAAAGAATCGCGCGCGGATGCGTATAGTATATCTATTATATGTATTTTTTTTTTTTAGCGACGATCGATCGATCCTCGAAACACGTTTGATGACACACGTGTCCGACTATTTGTTCTCATTAGCTGTAACACGTTTAATGTTTTTTATACTTGACGCACAAAAAGCATCCAAAAAAAAAAACACATAAGAAGAAATGTGGAAAGACGATCTCTGCCTGTGTCTCAAATAGATAGCCTGTCATGGGACAAGTTGGAGCACCACTGGCAATAATAGCGCGCTATTCCTTCGAGAGTGCTCATTATTTTCTTTTCGAAAGAGGCTGCAATATGCATGTCTCCGCCGTTTAACTTCTCTTTCTTCTCCCCTCCTCTTTCTGTGTGCCCTAATTTCTTTCATTTTCTTTCATTTTTGTTCATACTTTCGCTTTCTACTTTTCTCTCGTTTTCCCAACTTCTTTCTTCTTCCGTCTTTAATTTTCTCGTCTATTTACAAGCTTTCCTCTTTATCTCTTAGCGTTTTGACATTTCAGAATATACTTTCTATAACATTTGACTCTTGTAGTTTTTCTAGAATATGCGTAGTTCTACGTATTCAGATACGCTTCTAATCTTGTAAAATAAAATTTGTTTAATAATATTCCTTTTTAAACAAGATTTAGAAATATTAGTTTTTTTGCTGTTAGTTTTAAACAATTTGTTTATTTGCTTTCACTAAATAAGTAGAAATACCATATTACGTACATATACGATGTTGGCATTAAACGTCACTATCATGTAATACCTTGATACAAAGAGGCTGTCAGAAAAACTTCAAATAGAAGGATAAAAGACTAAAAGAATACGTAATCCTTTGTGATTAATTTATCAGGTGGAATACCACGCTAGTACACATTTTTGTGGTTGCTCAGAAAGGCTTAATGACAGCGGAACACAAAGCGAGGATCGAGATATCGAAAACAAAAGAATCGTGAAAGAGAGATTATCAGAAAAAAAAAACAAAAACAAAAAGAAACTCGAAACATGCTCTTCTCACTGTTTCTCTTTCTTTTGTTTCTTCTCTTTCTCTCTGCTCCCCCTATCTCTTTTCTCTCACACTCTCTCTCTTTCTCCCTCTCTCTCTCTCTCTCTCTATCTTTCTGTCTGTCTGTTTTCTGTTATAAACACGATTAGTAAGAATTTGGTTGGTGGAAACGTTGGTGAGTAAGTCTCTTTGTTTGGTGTCTGTGATGTTGCAGCGGCTCCCAGCGGTGCTCAGCAGGATAGGGATTATATTGGCCAGCCCCTTGGTAAGACCCCCCATTACTTTAGGGCGCGGTCACGGACTTCGCGCGTACCTGGCTGTCGCAAATTGCAAAATAATTGTTTGGTTCGTCAATTGATTGGAGTTGAGATCACACGGAGAAGACAACTACGAAAAAAAAATGTAAAAATTTAAAATAAATTTAATTTTACGACGCGCGTATATAAAATTTTATCTAAATGTGTAATTACGTCGACAAATATATCAATTAAAGAGAAAAAGTAAACGAAGACAACGCACGTGCAAGGTCCTAACTGCGTCCTAAAAAAATCATACAAACATTAACACACATACGTACAGACACAGACACTTGCTCTCGTTCTCATTTTCCTCCCCTCCTCCCTAGTTTATATATTTTGTATATTTATTTCTGTTTCTGTTTTCGTATTGTCTTATTGACAAGGTGTCAGCATAGAGAAAAAAGCGGAAAAGTATTTCATAAATAAATTACAAAATTATGAAAATATAGTGAAAACAACATTCGTGAAAACAACATTAGAGTAATCTCTACGAGAGACATGTTCATGTGAATACTTTCTCTGGCACTTTGTTAATATTAAATTATTTTCCCTTTCCAAGTGCTCTTTTACCAAACATCTTTTATTCTTCAGCCTTTGTCTCGACTTTTCTCTTTGAATGCACGATATAAGTGCATGTTCTTATTCTACAATCAAGTGCATGTTATATATATATACATATATGTATATACATATATATATATACATATATATATATATATATAAATGCACAGTTATGGAACGAGGAAGACTCCATTTCTCTTTCAATATTATGATAAAACAAGAAGAAGAGAGTTTTTTCACATTCTCTGTATTTGCAATATATTTGATTATTATTTTGAAGAGAAAATGTTTGATTTGTCAAGCCAAAATGTAATCAAATTTAAAACTAACTCGATAGCTTTTGTTATTTTAAACTCTCAACTGTATAAAAGGCTGCGAATTGCTCTCTGTGCATTCATATAAAAATAGGGAGTATGGCAATATATACATGTATATAGAGAATTTCTTGTTAACTCGTTATGTATAAATTCCCATCCTCGTCCGACCCTGCCCACCTCTCTCGCATCTGGCCTGCGTTTTATATCGATGACGGGAGAATCGGTAAAATGTACGTATTACGCATGAAATGCATGAGATACGCTTCCATACATGTGCATGGATGCATGCTTAAACTTAACACCTCGACATCTATGCCTTGTAATACTTCGATATTTTTGATGCCTGGGCGAGGATAAATTATCGTCGCTTGTAACAAAAAGATCTCTACTCATTGACGAAGAGAAAAGATACGCTCAATTATTTGTTTCAATCGCTAACTCTCATCTCGCTTTTTATATTTTACAAAGCATATATACGTAACAAAAATTTTTTCTTTTTTAATTAACTTGGCCTTATTACTTCGCTGTACTAAAGAAGTTTTTGTATTATATATATAGTTGTTTTAAAATATTAATTTCCTTTTCTCCCCAGTTTATAATTTGACAATGTTGAATTTCACCTGTGTTTCACGAAATATCTCGAATCCAATAATTGTGTCCTTGTGTTTGTTTTCATTTTTGCGAAGGCGTTCATTAAAAATATCGATTACTTTTACTACGCTTCAGCTTTATTACCAGCGACCAGGATTTTTCGTATAACATCGTTTTTCAAGCTACGCATATTTACGATTCCGTGTCCCCAGCAAAGTGTTATTGATTATGCTCGGATATTTCTTATTTTTCTTTTTCTTTTTCTTTTTTTTTGTTTTCACTTAACGAGTGTTACGATCTAATATGACGAATGTATATACAAGATACACACACAAGAAGAAGTCTGTTCTAACTGGAAATATCATGGCCGCTGGCGTTAACGACATTATCTTATCATTACCTGCAGACAGCATTTCTAAAGTAGAAGAGCTTTGAAACGTTGGCATGCCGCCGAGAGAGAACATGAAAGTAATTCTCTGATATAATTCTCACGTTTTCAAATGCTTTCTGCGTTTCGACACCTTTTCTAGCATAAACACTTATCTCGATTAAGAGACAAGAGTAGAAAAGAGCGGCTTTTGTGACCCGTCGTAACTTTGTCAGGCAAAAAGATTTTTTTATTGGTGCAAGAGAATTACATGTGTGAATATATATACGCGCGGATAACAAAACAAGTTATTGTAACTGATTCTGACTATGACTCGGAATTCAAGATCACGATTATTAATTTTGCGCGAGAAAAAGAAAATTGACACGAAACGCGTAACAAACCAAATTCGAAAATTTATCATCTCGTTATATATATTATTATTTATAAATATATATCATATCTTTTTGACTGTGGTACCAATAAATTGCTTTTGCCATTGAACTAATTCCCATTGAAGCTTAACACACATTTATTAGCATAAGCTTGAGACGAGATATCTTTCGAGACGCAACAAGGCGGTGCGGGGATCCGTTTGAAAATTCGCACAATTTCACCGCAAACGTTTTCAAGCGAGATCACGGAGAAAGATGCGCAGAAAGAAGTAATTTTAGTGTTAATATTCTGAATTTTAAACTGACGTTTTACAACAAATTCGGTCTGGCATATTTTGACAATTTTATATTTTACAACTTTATATACAATTTACATCTGTGTGAAATAATTACTTGCTGCACTTCTTCCGTCGTCTTTCTCCTCCCATAAAAACTTCGAGAAGAAAAGCAAAAGGACTTCCCCGTTCGTGATTTATTCCGTAAAGGAAATCTTATATATCCGAGGAAGTATCCTGTCAGACAAATCGTTTAGAAAAATGTACATTTGTTTATATACGAGAATTAATGTTCGCACATCGGACCGACCATCGTGTAGGAGAGACATTAATGTGTTACTTTAACATGTCAATCGGGAGAAGTTGTCCAAATTGTTCGAATAAACTCGGATACGTTTATTCAGCCGGAAAATCGCATCGGAACAAATTATTTTACGATTGAGTTCACAGCAATAAGATCGCGGCGAGAGAGAATATTCACGCCCGAATGATTTGCGCGCGCGGCACCTTATTTTCTGTGATAACAGCTTTAATCGGGGTCCGATGTGGAGCATAACAAAGTAGATGTTTATATACGGCATGTAATTCGTAAGTTATATACGCAGAGGCACGAAAGTGTTGATTGATATATACATATATGAGAGGACGTTTGAAAAAAATATTATGAAAAGCAACGATTCACTCTTTTATACCGGTGTATATCGATTTATCGTTTATGTTTTATTTATGGTCTGTATCGCTGCGCGCGAATTCATCCGATTGCGACGGCAAAATTCATCACATGTAGATCCTGATTTGTCAAGGACTGTAATTTACATTTAAGCGAGACAGACAGCTCGCAATTTCCATCAGCCTCTTTCAACGATCGAGGCCACTCGACGTTTTTATTTTTGAAAACGGTAACGATCGTGTCGAAGCGAAACGCTGCCATAATGTCGGAAACGTAGCGAGCGTGTTTCTCGTTGGTTTAAAAATGAAAATGATACTTTTACAACCGTCTCCGGTGAGCTTTTCCAAAAGTATCACATGCCTTTACGTGCAAGCTTTTAATCGCCTTTTTATTTCATCAAAGCCTTTAGTACGCTTACGTTATATTTACGCTTATAAGAAACCGCGCGCCACTTGATCGTTTACTCTCATCACTACATATATTCGAAAAAAATCGATTACCCTAATAATATAACGCGTATATCGATACTGTAACATGTTTCGTTTTTTTTTCATATTTAACAATCGCTTGAAGCATATATCCGCTTATATGTAAAAAGATTTTCAAAGAAGCATTACATAAATATACGAAGGAAATGTAAAAAGTCCAAAAAAATCGTCATGTACATATGTATATGGGGTATTTCGAGGGGAAAGGGAGTCTACTTTGTAAGGACAAAACGTAGAAAAAAAAAGAGCAAGTCGAAAGGGTGGATCGTTGTTTATGACTTGTTTTTTTTGTCGCTGAGAATATAAGTTTCTTCTACGGAGACCCTGTCGCAGGGTAAAAAGAAGCGGGAGGGCGGAGCTCCTACCGGTGGTGCTACTGGACCGAACGAGATTGTCACCTGCACCAACTGTGGACCTAATCCCTGCACGCACACGGCAACTAACGGTTGCACCGCTGAGGTAAGTGGAGACGTATTTTACATACGTCTTAATAATCAACTGTGTGTAAAAATATCCTTGCAAAAAAAAGATTTAAGTAACTTTTAAATAACGTAAAATATCTATAAACTTTACAAAAAATAAAATTGCGTTTACGGTCAATATATTAGCCTTGCGTTACATATGTTCGCTCTTATATAATTTTTCTCCCGCCCGTGTTACCAAACCTTACAACAACACGTTTCGAACGATCGATAGATACGACACGATCGTGTTGGTGCCTTGAAGTCTGAAAGTCTGGTAACGCGGTAACGAGGCGCTTTCTTTTTGCAGCTGAGAAAAAAAGAGCCACCGCATCCGATTAGAGTGGCGAAAACGATCGACGTGATAGCCAGGATCACCTTTCCAGTCGCCTATTTCATGTTCCTCACTTTCTTCTTCATTCACTATAAGGGCACCTCGTAGAGTGGCGTACAACGATCCCTCGAGAGATCTCTCATCGCTGCTGGTGTGAGCGACAACGAAGCCTCGCGCGAATAAGCGACAACGATGCTCGGCCGCGGAGATTGTATCTACGGTGGGTTCGAGTTTTCCTTTCCCTGAGTAAAAACTTTCAAGTAGGCAGAATAATAAGTTTGCATGACCTTGGATCTTCTCCAAAAAAAAAAAAAAAAACAAAAATAACACACAGTAATAATTCAGATACGAGGAGAGAAAGAAAAGTCTTAGACTCTCCAGCGAAAGGTCGTGTTGTTATTTCGATTGTAACAGAAGAGTGAGACAAAAAGCGATTAGCTCCGACGTATCGGGTGGGAATGTTTTGACGGATGTGAAAGTTCTCTCTCCGAAGAAGGAAATGCGAACCGGTAATTCGACGACGCGAAGATAAAATAGCACCTATGTGGATTGGTCTCCTACCAGTTATATTTCATCTTTCTTTCACGTGTGATAGCTCTTGAAAACACTTCTCTACAGTGGAAGTATAGATATATTCTGCGATCGCTCCGCGATCATGCGCAACATCCGTGTACGTTACTACACACTTGTATCTCCGTTTCCTTTCCCTTTTCTTATCTCTTTAGCTAGGATAAGGTGCCGTCGACGAACGCTTCGGCCAACACGCATAAGCAGAGAGAACGACGCTTAGCTTGCTCGATGATGATCAAACGTAATTTAATGTTGTAAACTTCACTATATTGCTACGTAGCACGATCAGCAGAAAAATATCTCGTCGCCACGAACGTCGCTGGAAGATACGTGATTCGCGTACCATTCGATCCTTCTCTCGTTATTTGATTCTACTTGCGAAACGTTCGTGCAAATCGCAAATCAAATGTGAAAACGTCTTTCGTATCGGAAGATGGCCAACAATCGCGCGGAGTGTCCGCGCAACGTGATCCATTCATGTAACGTAACGAGCATCGAGAGAACACCATCGTTGCATCGTGAACGGCTCATTTTACGTATCGAATAGACGCTGCTGCAGACAGAAAGCTGAGTTAAGTCAGAGAAGCGAAGAGTCTATTTCGCCTAGTTTACACTCGATTTACTCACGACGTAACGTATCACGGAAACGGAGAAGAATTGCCGATCAATGTGGGAAGAAGTGGAAAAGATAAAGTGCTGCGGACACATTTGCTCGCTTTATACAAGTAGAAACGATGCGTCAATAGGTCAACACGTTAGAAGACGAAGAAACGATTCGTGGACAACGCGTAACGTGCATTGCACAAAAACAAACTTTAACATTGCTGAAAGTAAACGAACACATTGTGCTCTCTCTTTTCTCTCTTTCTCTCCCTTTTTCTTTCTCTCCGAGGATATCCAGGACATCCGAAGACGTCCAAGCTAGCAGATCATCGAGCACACGTTGCGCCGCCGTCGGCTAATTCGAAAAAAAAATCTCTGCGTGTAGCCTGCATACTATTTTAGGCACAAAAAATCGCTATGCTACACACTACTATTATTATTACTACTATTACTACTACTTTTATTATTATTGCAACTAATATTATATACTACATACCGTTATGGTTGCTATTCTATTATCGTAATTACCTGCTACTACGATTACAAAGTTATTGTTATAATATTACGGACTTTAAGAAGGGACACGGAGTTGATAAAGAAACAAAACCGCCTTTGGGCGCATACGTACGTACGTTTATACTGATCGAATTACAAATTTCCATTACTCCAGCAATATTAAAACAAGAAAAGAAGACAGCAGAGAAGAAAACGCGAGCCGAACGTAATATACGTACATATGTATATATCGAAAGTAATATTTCGATAAATCGCGACGAGACTACTCGAAATATTCAGTAGATGTAACGTGTAATTGTTTAACACCGCGATATATACGATCGTCTCGCTATCGTTATTGCGGGATGCGTAATAGTGTTTTTTTTTTTTTTCATACATATATAGACATGAAACGCACGCGCGTATACATACATATGAACGACAAATGCACGTTCAGATTCCAAAAAAAAAGACACGTTACAAGGATCGATAACTCCAACGACGGTTAGCCGATTGGTTCACCGATTCTTCTTAGTTGAGGAAGAAACAAGATTTGACAACACGTGTATATTAACTCAACTCGGTAGAAACTCGAATTTTCTTGTATTAATTTTGCAATAAAAAATAATTTTAACATCTTCTTTTAATATTTCTATTGTAATTCATGATTATTCAGAAGAACGTTCGGATGACCACAATTATTGCTAACCGACGCCCAAGAAATCGAGCCTGTGTGAACTGTAAATATACATATGTACTACTCGTTAACACAGATCTCTTTGACAACTGACTGCCAAAAAAGTATTTTCACCGGTAAGCATATGTATATCTTATTTCTTTAAATAATTCAAACTCTTCTCCACCGCACGAGCAAAGCAGAATTATTTTCTTGGAAGATCACGTAATGAAGCATATCGACATTGTCGAGACGTCGTTCCAGTTGAAAACTTTGTTCAAACCGCTTCGCTTAACTGTCAACTCGATAACAATAAATTTACGTGAAAAACTATCTCTGAAAATGTGTTACACAATTTTCTGAAGAATTGATATACAACAAATTGTTCGACAGATATATTTCACAAAAGAGTATCTTTCACTACTAGAAACAAATGCGCGATCCTCAGTCAAACGAGTTATATAAAATGGAAAAAAAAAGAAAGATATAAAACGGACGATCATAAAAACTATATTTGTACGAATATATATCGCGGTTTCTTTCAAAACACTCTCGCAATATAGTAAAACCGTAGATCACGCAATAATATGAAAAGAGCTCTTTGTGAGCGCGTATAAGCCATCGAAGATAATACGCCTTTAGGATTTTGCAAAATTGATCAAGAACGTGACATCGCAAAACAGGAATAAACTTCGAGTTCCGCGTGAAAGTTCGGAAACGCTGTGCACATTGTAATTAGATCGTTTGCATGTCTCACAGTTGCAAATTCTATATGCGTAATAAAATAAAATAAAATAAAATAAAAAAAAGAATCAGAGATATATTGTATCTTTAAGCGATAGAGAGACCACTTTTTATATAGAACCTATTTCGTCCATTCGTGTGTGAGAAGAACAACCCTGCTCCCTTCATCCGGGTTCGCACAATTAAAACGCGTTAAAATATCTCATCGCGATTCTTAATCCACTCTAAATATAACGCTTGGCCAATCAGAGTTTCGCACGATCGTGCAAATATCCGTTCGCGTCCATTTGAAAATCTTATAATTCGAAGCACTGCCATAATTAAATTTTGCAGACAAAATCTATTGCTTGTGGCATGAGAGGCGAACGTGCGTACTTAATACGGGTGCAATTTATGCGACGCGGCAAAGGAGAGCAGGGTGAAAATCGTAAAGCAAGTGTCGTACACTCGTGGAAAACGTAATATCGCGCGCGTCGAGTACGATCGCGCGACACACGTCACACGTCATACGTAAAATGTAATGTATATTCTACCTTGTAATATATAAAAGAGGATTGCAATACGTAACCGTGTAGAAATTTCGCGCGAGACATCTTTATCTCGAGAGGAAATAGTACCTTCTTTCGCGACCGTTCTTTCTCATGCGGATCGTACGGGACAAAAATCGTTACGTCAAGAGCCAATCACGCGAACACGTGTTCTGCGTGTTCACTTCTTTACGGAAACTCAAAGAAAAAAAAAAATCGACGCGAAGCTTGCGCAATTAATATTTATTGTAGAATTATATTTAAATCATGATTACGCGCCGAAAAGAAAGAGAGAACACGCAGCACATGTCCTTTCTCGGAGAAACGTGTCGATTCGGTAGGTTTCCCGAATACAGGAGAAATTATAACGTTGCTATATTCAGTGCTTGCGCCTCGCTATATAGTGTCACACACGAAGAAATAGCCACAACTCGACAACGGGTCGTGGCGTTTTAAAAACGACAATTTCTATCTAGACCATCTGTGTATACGCACTGTGTAAAAGTTGACCACGTAGATATGATGTAATATGATACAAGAAGATATATTTCTTATGGTAACGCGGAAAAATTACGGATCGTAGATCGTTGCACTTGTATTTCTTGCTTCTTTTGAAATTGTACGACATATAAAATTGCACTCTATTTGTTCACACGCAAATATACGTACTTTATTACGTACTTCTCTTCGCAATTCGTCTTTTTCGTTCGCGTTAAATTTTTTGCAGAAGCCTGTGAATCGCGATTAAAATAAAAAAAAAACGAAAAAAAAAAAAATATTTCTCCGTGAAATACAGAATTTGCCTGATCTGATAGCAATCAATTTTTACCGCACCGCTACCTCATCGTTTCTTGATGACACTGATAAAGAAAAAAAACAAATATGTATATGCAATCGACACAACGAATATTGCGTAGAGCCAAATATTGCGAGAGAGACACATGCTCTATTTAAAATTAATCGGACTTACGTTTACGGGTAAAATAAATCGATCGATCGGACAGACGAGGGAGAGTTGTCTTGCGTTCGTTGCGTAGCTAGGCTCGTCGGTTAAAAAATTCTTTAGGAAATGGAAATCTTTGTGAATTAATTTTTATCAATAATTTTTACCACGCATGCAACCCGTTTTTACGATTATTTTTATCTTTCAATTGTTTTCTCAGATGTGTGGAAACATTTATATCCTGAGCCTGGCAGCTATGCGAAACAAGAACAACAAAATGTTGAACCTACTGCTATCTTTTGTATACATTTCGCGCCGTAAATGAATACGAAACTATTAGATGATAGGAATGCTGATGAGCGAATTAATTAATTAATGTCGTTAAAGTTTAATGCTCCACGGACCAAGACACTGAGTAGTTATTACTACGGCTACTTTACTAACGTATCATTAGCGGCACTTTTTTAGACATCCTGCATTATTTATATTTGTATGCAAGAACGTCTTGTTTATTAAAAATTCTTATTGCGAAACTCTTCAAATGCGTGTGCGTTAAACGAAACTTTAGCATTTATAGTAAGAAACGTAAAGACGCATATAAGGCCTTCTTTATGCAAAAATTCTAATACTCTCTGAATGGCTCGTAATGCAACAAAATAAACTAAAAACAAGTATTAATAAAAATTTCTTTGGTAATATAGAAAAGTATCTGATATGGAAAATTGTATATTTTAAAATTGTTAGATTTTGTATCTTTCTGACCCTGTTACTGTTATGTATTCTTTGTTAGTATACCAAAAATTGATTAATTGACGTTACTATCACCGTCGTAGCATAAAGGATAAATGTGAAAAAAAGTACTTAAAACTGTCATATATCTATGACTAAAGGCTTTGTTAACAAATGATATGTATCTCGTAGCTTTTGAAAATAAAAAATCACGCCGAAAAAGTATAAAATAAGCCAGGCCGAAAGGAGAGAAATTGTACGGTGTATATAGAGCGATCCGCGCGCGCGCGCGCGGCGCGGATTACTAAATCTCGTTGAGAAGAAGATAGATATGCAAAAATACATATATGTTTAGTAAGAGCGCAAAAAAATTTCGAGACTTCTTTTTCTAATGTCACACCGAATCTCTGTGTCAACGTAACATAATTATGCTATACGTAAATTATGCTACATATAAAGAAGATAGAAAAGAGATAAAAGTATGTATGTATGTATGTGTGTATGAGTGTGTTTCTCCAATCTATCTGATTCTATTTTTGTTATTTTTGTACCTTTTCACTGCACTTGCTATACAGCGTAGAAAGAAAACTTCTGCGTTGGCATGCGTATACATAAGTAAAATTATATACCGCGTGATAAACGGATTATCGGTTTTCGAGTGAGATAAAGATTGTTTTATAGATATATTTTATATTACGTCATTACATTAAAGTATAATTAAAAAAAGAGAAATTTTAAATACAATATCGTACAATCGTGCGTACAATCACGTACATATCCGAAATAACAATAAATAAGTAAAGTGAATATATATATACTAGAAATATATATATATATATATCTGCAAAAAATGTTATATGAATACTTCGCATACAACATAATAAAACATTGAAACCTTTTGACAAATATCTATACAAACATTTGCTCGAATTTCGCTAACCGATATCATGCGGATGCGAAAATAATATTGCCTATATGTACACTGCACATTTATTGAACACATATGTAGATGAAAATTCACGTGTAATTCTTCCTTCTATCTCTATTTCTCTCTCTTGTTTTATAAACTTTTATTTCGCCAAAATACTAACGAATTTATTGCAAAATCGAATATGTGTAACATTTAGTTATTCACATTTTTTCATTTGTTCCGCATTTTGTTTGAAAAGAAAAAAATATTTCCATATTTCCATATTTTCTCAATAAAAATTTCAAACACGCACCTAGGACAAATAGAATTTCACAAACCTACACGTTTTTTAGACGATCCTGCATATGTACGCGTATACACGCGGTTATATATAAATATGTATATATTCTAATTATACACGCGCGCGCAAAACAAGTCGACGCAATGACGGTGATGGTGATGATGCAGAAAAACAAAAAAAAACAAGGAAACTATATTTAGATAAACAAATATTGTACTTTTATGTTCAAGATTTAAATGTTATGCAAGTTATAATTAAAACAATTGTCTCACATACAACTCTGTCCAAATCAAACATTTTCAGCGACACATGTAATATTGTGCGTTTGCTAGCTGTCATTATTTATTTATTACGTTAGGTTCGGAAGACTTAACTTCGAAATTGTATTTATTTTCTGTAACAAAAGTTATTTATTAATTTTTACGATTATACCGTTCTTACTATTCTGCTCAAATCATATTTTGTCATCAGTTTATGTGAGAAACTATCGTAGAATAATTGTTCCCTCATTAAATTAGAAATCCGCACACACCGTGTAATACTTATATATATACGTCCGCATCGTCAAGCATAAAGATTACTGCGTTTTGCTTTAGTGACGCGCGTTCTAAGAAAAAAAATGGTAAAGCTGTGATGTTATTAAAATGCCGACACGGTACGCGGCTCGCATGAACACGTGACTATTTTTGCAATATTAAAGACGGTTTATATAAAAAAAAGAGGTAACAAAAAAATGATGCACAGACGTGAGTAAACGAAAAAAATATTAATAAATGAGTTTTTATGCTCTCTCCCCAAATCGCAAAATGGCTTTGCAACAAAAATTACAGATAATATATTTAAATACATATATACGCGACACACACACACGCGTTCAGAGGTATATATGTATAAACATTACTCACGCGCGTATAACATTTCACGTACGATTAATTGTATCAATATAATAATATATATACGACGTGTAGCCCGTTTGTGATATTCGAAACGGGGTATGAAACAGCGATATGTACTGGTATAAAATTGATTCACACAAATGCATATATTAAGTACAGATGATTTTTAATCGTAAGCGAAATTTATATTGATCGTTACATCGTATCGACGATTGATTATCTGATTTATTGGCTGTGTTTGTAACATAATATTGTGATTAAATATCAAATTCTCAAAACGGCAAACTGTTAATCTTCTTATTCTTCACTGAATTATTACTTTCGCGTACCATCACGGCGTGCTTCGACGATAATAATTGATAATTGCAATTAAAAAGAAAAACTATTTTTTTGTGTGCTTAAACGTTGCAAAAAACAATACGATTCTTTTAATGAATGTTTAAATATAGAAAAATCGGGACTTTGTTGAAAGTAAAGCAATTTGACTAATTTAAAAAGTGATGTTATTTTATTTGAATATGAATTTTTCTATGGAGTAGCTTTTATAATATATATAAAACATTCTATATGTATCCACAATCTCATAAATATTAGTTTATATCTGTATAACTAGAGTATCTCTTTCTCCCTTTTTCTCTCTGTACATTTGATGCTTGTATAAGTTTTTACATTATATAAAATTATAAAAATTATTTTATTAATAAACTTATTTCTCCCTATTTATTCATGTTTTACTCTACACAATGCAATATACGATTTTTTGGTGGACAAATCATGCCATCCCACTGGACCCCTTTCACAATCGGCACAAGCTAGGTATTTGACATTGCCTACCGTGTGTGAAACACCAATATTTTCAAAAGTGTACATATCTTCCACTAACCAGTAGTCAGAAATAGTTTCTTCCTGATCAGCTTTGCCACTTCCTTTGCTGTGAATATAAGGTAGCACAAACTACAAAGAGAAATGTTTATATATTAACTAAGTAATTATACATAAATTATCCTTTATTCTCTTACTTGTATAATTGCCTACTATTTTCATCAAATTTTTAAAATGTATACAAAATAAAGTGTATGGAGTACTATACACGGAAAACAATAAACAAATTCTTAGGTTAGATTATATAAATAACCTGTGTGTTGTAAAACATAAATGTACTAAAGATACTTTGTATCTAGCAATAAAAAATAGCATATACTTATAACTAAATTAATGTATAATAAAATAAAAACAATCTCATAAAAACCTTTTCTCCAATTTCTATGAGATGTAACACACTTATATACACCGTATAGAGAAACTAACCTCAATTTTCGTTAATTTAGCAGCTTCCGCATTTAACATTTTTGAAGGGCAAAATGTGCAATAAATTTTATTTCTATTCTTGCCTTGTGCGTCCGTTTTTGTCTCGATATCTTGATCCGACATTATTTTTTTCAATATGCAAAATAAATTCCGAATCGAAGTGATTAGTCAGTCAGATTCGTGAAACAGCTTTGTGATAAACAAGTTGAATCGAAATGTAGCGATCGATAAATATCTGTCGTCGCATATCGTATCGCAACTTAAGATGCACGAAGTTTGCGAAAAAATTCACATTGTTTCTGATCTGCAACAATGTTTACAGAAAAAGTCTTTTCTTTCTTGAGAAATAAAGAGCAGATATATACTAATGTTTACAGAGAAATTCACCATCCAACGTCAAAAGTATGGTGATCCTTTTAATCCATGGACCTAATGGACGGCGCGTTTTGCTGCGGGGTGGTAAGCTAAGAGGAAGGAGGGAGGTAGTGTCTGATACCACGGGCACACATCAATATGGCCGCAGAAAGACGTCAAATTAGACACAATCAAAAGGCACGGTAGAACTTCGCGTCAAGTTTAATTTTGAAATTAAAATTATTAACAAAAAAAATTAAAAAACAAAGCTATGATTTTTAGAGAAATTATTTTCTATTTATATATTTTACTTTATATATTTTTGTAAATACTAACTTTAACAGTTTATAAAGACTAGAAATAGAACAGAGACAAGCAAAAGAACAACATATATATATA
>NW_018020600.1:531115-683634 GCF_002006095.1 Pseudomyrmex gracilis
TTTTTTTGTTTTGCGCACTTGTGTTGATCGGTTGTTACAACCAGTTACAATGCAATCTGGCATTTTTTTTATAAAAAAGATCACTTGAATAAAACTACGTGATATCACAAGCCACGAGGTTATTGCCGTGATAATGACAACTGGCTAATATCCCGTATACTTGCAGCCATATTGATGTCCGCAAAAGTGACAATAGCCTTCTTACCTCCTGCCTCTTAGCTTACACCCCCCTTTCCCAAAACTGTACTTCACGCGCCGTCCATTAGGTCCATGTTTTAATCAGAGTCCCGCAATCGTAGGTTTGTTCGCGTCGCATGTCCCAACGTGCTCCTACTCGCCCCAACGCGCCATAACAGCAAATTCGATAGCCTGCACTAGTGCGCACTGAGTGTGACTTTTTTTTATTGAAAAAGTTTATTAAAAAGAAGTTTTGAAATTTTATTAAAGTTTCATAGAAAATAAGCGCGTTGGAGCAAATAAGAGCATGTTGGAGCACATGCGACGCGAACAAACACCTCATATCTCTTCGTGATTGGTGCCGCCATTTTGAGGCAAACTGGATGAGTTCAGACAGAAACTACAAAGCCATGTCTACCAACTTTTTTCTAGTATCTTTTGATTTATTCAAGAACTTTACGGGAAACACTTCCGTCCTATGGAACACGCGTTGCTCGAGAAACGTCACGAACAGCTGATTGCACAAATCACGTGTACCGTGCACACGTGCGAACGCAAAACAAGCGTTGTTTGTGTAAGAAAACAAGAAAAAAAATCTGAACAATGGTAAGACACAAGATACCAGCGAAGAAGCACCGGGGTGTGAAGGATCCTGGAAAACAGCGCGCTAAGCGTCTGGCAGAGTGAGTTGTTTGTAATAAAATGACGTTGGTGAGACGTTGGCGATTCTAACGTTGGCTTTTAGGTTAGCAACGTGCACGAATACCGCGCCGAAGGACATAAACGAGCAGGAAATCCCGAAGAGTTTGGAACGTGTGATTAAGTTGAAGGAAATAGCAAAGAACAGTAGCATTCTGAAGAAAAAGCGAAAGAAGAAAAAGAATGCGCTTATATGTGTGGGTCAGCAACAACCTAAAGCGATGCATCCGAAGGCGAAGCCGGAAAAAGTCGTGCCGGTGTTTCAGCAGCTACCGGGCGAATCGGGTCAAAAATTCATGCACCGAGTGTGTAAAGATACGCACTCCTTTCTCAAAGAGACCCAATTTGAGAGGAAATATAACGTTCAAATCGAGCGTGATCCCGAAAGCGGTGAAATACAAGGCTTAAAAAAATGCAAACGTGAAGACATTGATATTGAAATGTTGCAGGCTAAGCACAAGAATATCAAAAAGAAGAAAAAGACAATCGAAGGACCCAAACCTCTGACAAAGAAGGAAAAGCAGAGACTAAAACTGAATATGAAGAAACAAAAACAATTGGAAGATGATGAGTTTAAAATGATAGAGGACAAAGTTGCCTTCGGCGAAGTAGCACATGAGCCGCCTAAGTTAAAAATCAAGTCGAAAGACATCAATGAAGGCAGAAAGCCCAAAGGATTGCTCTTGCATTCTCTGTTAGAAGATGCAAAAACTGTTTCTTCCAATTCCAGAGTGATCGATAGATCTGGAAAGAGAAAGAATTTACCTGTTGCAGAAAGGAGAAAGTTAGAGAAACAACAAAGCGAAGCTATTGCTTCTTACAGAAAATTGAGATCTCAACAATCAGTTAACAAAAGCTGATATCTGAAATAAAAAAAGAAACGCAATAAATTATTTTGATATTGTATATTTGTTTCTTTCTTAAACTTAATGTTTTATTTGTCTTCTTTGTATGTAAGGATTGAGTGTGTTAAAATTCTCTATACAGTGAAGCTTTTTACAAGTGTATTGAAATTCTTAATATAGACAATCTATTTTTTTCTTATAGTCACAACTTTGTGAAACAATGTAATTACAGAATATAGGTTTCCTTGCTAAAACAATGAATAAAGGTAACAATCATCAGGTGCGGTATTCTATACTCGACTTCGGTTCAACCTGTGGTCCAGACAAAGGGCTCGAGTCTCTCTTCCACCGGCAATAGATTGTTGAGCGTTTCGAGGCTTTCAAGAGTTTGATTGAGCAACGAGTGGCACCGAGTGAGCTGGCGGCTGAGCTCGTGCACCTTGTTTAACTGATCGGCGAATCTGGCAAACCTCTTCTGCCGATCTACGGCGAGGTTCAACATTTTATTCAGCTCAGATTCCATGTTGATACACAGAGCAGCTTGTTCTGTAGCTATCATTTGTGCATTTGTGTTCAAATGATGCTGATAACGCGCACACAAGTTGAACAAGCCAACTGGATCGAGTCTCTCTAAAACTTCAGGATCTCGTACACCTGGTGGTAGGTTCAGCGTGCCACGCATAATCGGTAAGAACATTGGAATACTCTGTAGCTTCACCAAATCTGGATCTTTGTCCGCGGTAGGGTCTGCTTGAGCAGGTTTCACCACCACAATATTGTGTACTTTGCTGTCTGTGTTGGTCTTTTTATGGCTAACAAAAAAGTAGGAAAAAGTTAAGTTAAAACTTTGTACAGTAATGATTTCTCTAACATTTAATAATGAACTTTGATATGTACCTGTGAGTTGCAGCGCTCAAACTATTTTTCCGTCTTGATATCTCACCAGCTCCGATAGTCTTTCCTCTATATAGTTGTGATTGTTTGTTTGTCATCTTTGGTGAATCTCCAATAGGTCTATTCACAGTATAAGAAATGTACGGAAGGTCAGAATCAGAACAAATACTAGCACCAGGACTGATACATCTTGGTGGTGTATCTTCCGGTACTTTCTCACGATTCGGAACACTTTTGCCACGCCTGAGTTGACCAGTTCTTGCTCTACCACCACTAGTACCTTGACCACCACTTTGAGAACTCTGCTCAGATCCCATTTCTGAGACTTTTCAAGTTTTAATTTCAAGAGAAGATTAAAATTGTATAAAACTATGTCTTTCAATAAAGTTGCAGAATGTATTTAAATTTTTTGTTTTTTTAAAGTATATAATATTCTCTTGATTTATTTTCGCTGATATTATGTTGATGACACTTGCTGTTTGTGTTTGTCTGTAAAATATCAAAATATGAGCTTAACAATGACTAGTTGATGTCACAAGTTATATAAATACATACCGCACAACATGCATACATAGAGCTGTTCCATTTTACTTTACATACATTTTTCAACATTAATATTTTTATTGATAGTTTGCTATTAGTCGATCCTAAATTTGTAATAAGTCACCTAGATTTTGTGATAAATTTGTGCTCAATCAATTTATTTTAGTTTGAAACAAAAAAATCTGGCCGAGAAAGAAAGCGTTCACTCGGCCCTACAAAGCGAACAATTAAACATTAACATTGAAAGAGTTTTATGCCATATTTATTATGTCTTCAGCCCTAGAAGGCTTTCTGACACACTTAATCTCTCAGTATAACCCTATTCTTCCACGCTACAGTAAATGTAATACAAAAGCGGTAAAATTGGTGACGTTTGAGGTTAGAAAATCTGTCATATTACCAGAAAGTAGCAACACAAGCATGCTCGGTGTTTGACCAATCAGAGAGTTGCCTCAAGTATTGAGACGACAGAAGGGATGTGGGCGAACATCTTTTAATTCTGAGCGAAATGGTTTCTTTCGCTAAACTTTTAGAAACATTTGCATTTTTATTACTTTTGGAATTTTGTTATTCTAATTTTACAGTAAAAGCTCTAAGATCTTTGTATGCAAAATTTCATTCATTTTCTATGATTAATGTGAGAGATACAAGCATTTTTCGCTGAAGTTTAAGCGAGAAAGTCGGCCGCTACGGCCGGGATAAATTTCAAATGTGTTATTAGGATTACAGGAAGCGACAAGAGCTCTCTTACCAAGAAAGTAGAGAGAAGAGATGAACTGGCGCTGTCGATAACGTCGTCGTATTAGGAAAACATAAATTGAAGAAAGTGGCACTAATATATCTGTCTCTGTATCGGTAAATTCTAGCGAAAAAATACAAGTACAAACTTTCGTACCAGGATCACAGAAAGTAACAAGAGCTCTGTTATCAGAAGAGAGGTAAACTGACTCAGTCGATAACTTTGCCAAATTAGAAAAGTATAGTTGAAGAAGTGGCGTTATTAGATAAGAAAACGGAACGACGCAATGATACACTTTGTCTTTTTACATTATGAGCGCGTCGTGTAATAGAGATTAACAACATCTCTGTTGTCTAAGTGGCGGAAAGGTGAAACATAAAAGTGATTGAGTTGAATGAACACAAATTTCATCAAAATCTAGGTGGGTTGACTAACAAACTTTTATCAAAGTCACTTTGTATGTGTATGTGAAATGAGTTAAGCGAAATGGCCTGCCACATTAAAGGAATAGCACATATACCGGACATAGATAAAGTAAAGAAATTGCTTTATGGCGATGCTATTAGCAAATGTGAGTTTGATATGAGATATGTAGATTTGATGTAAGTGCACTTACGTATTTTATTATAATTTCGTGTATTTATATATTTTAGTTGAATATGTACCTAGCAATGAGCTGCCTCTCCAAGATTGTCATGTATCACTGTCATCTGTTGGAGATGTACTTGCAATGGCTTGGAATACAAAAATGATCATATTTGGTTGTAAGTTTACTTATTTGAACTATAGCTTTTTTTCATAAATTTGTATCTGTAGTTTTTATTTTTAATAACACATTATTAATAGCAAAATGGGATTCTCAAGAGTTAAATGAAGTAAAAACAAAGTTCCATGTAACATGGCATGGGGAAATAACACAGCAGCAAAAGTAAGCTTAAGAAATTTTTATATCTCAAAATATATATGTATTATATATGATAATGTTATTATTATTACACATAAAAGTTATATTTTTCAGTGAATGGATAACTTCGGTGATTTGTTTACCTTTAATATCTTTAGGAAAGGCTAGTGGTCCAGATTGGACATGCATAATTGTTGGATTTAATACTGGTTTTATTCGATTTTATACAGAAGTAAGTATAAATGGTTACTTGCTGTTTCACATAGTGAAGTTTATCTCTTATTAATTTATTCATTTTTTTAGACAGGTGCATTACTCTTAGGAGAACAGATCCATAATGAATCAGTTTTAGGAATAAAATGTCAATCATTTTGTCCACCAAGACACTCTGGAGAGACTGGATTCAATGAGGAAATTTACATTTCCTATAACAGTGGTGTCTGTATATTGCAAGGATTTCCATTATTTTCAACTTTGCGTGCCTGTAGAAATCATTTAGCTAGAGGTAGGTATGTTATTGCTCATTACATATTGTTTTACTTATAATAATTATAATTTTATTTTTACAGTACAAGCTAATTGCAATGATTTGCCGCCAATTACAAATTTGTCATACAAAAAATGGGCATTTAAAAATCAAGACATTGCAAATGATTCAGAAGTAATCGGTACAACATCGATAAATAGTTTTGATCATTTGATGACTGCCTCGATTTGTGGCGGTTATAACGCGACATACAGATCTAGTGCACCGCAACACAACTTAGTTCTTGCGACAGGAAAAAGACCATTTGTAGGATTCCACTATGCACTGGAAGGTGGGAATGCACCTGTCTTATCCGATGTTGCTATCGCTATGGCCAGCAAATTGGCCAGTGCTATTGGTACTGCTGTTCCGTAAGTGCTCTCTTTTGTATATACAACATTTATAAGAATATAAAACCATTTGCAGAAAATATTTTTGATTTGTTTTAATGTAATAGATAATAGATTCTTTCTTATGTGAAAATATAGGTGGTTCCGCAGTGGTTCCAAGAGCTCAACATCTGAAACGTCAAAAGGTAACATTCAGGAATCTGTGGAAACAATGACTTGTCGATTTGGTTTAAGCGATATTATGAGAGAGGGTGATTGCATCGTCTGTAGTCCAAATAAAATGTTATCGGTAATCTCTGACGCCATGGGCAGAGTAATACTTATAAATAATAAAAGAGGCGTGGCTTTAAGAATGTGGAAGGGATATCGCGATGCTCAATGTGGTTGGATTGTAGTTGACGAGGAAAAAGAACGTGGAATCCACAAAAACATCAATAAGTCCGGACGAAAAACTTTATTGCGCACCGCCATGTTTCTAGTTATCTACGCGCCGAAGAAAGGCGTGATAGAAATTTGGAATATTCAGCAGGGTCCAAAAATTACAACTTTTACTGCTAGTAAAAATGGACGGTTAGTTATATACATATATATATATTTGTTATATCTTTATCTAAATGTCAATTATTGTCGCTCTCGTTTAGTAAAAAGGTACTTACTTAAGATGTTGTTGTAGTTTATTGTATATTAATTATGGCTGTTTGGGAGCAAATAATAGTGGAACTCTGTCCAAGAATAAGCCACAGTATTCATGTGTGTTTATGGATCCATTCGGGGGATTAAAGGAGATTTGTGTTCCATTTCATTTTGCTCTTAGCAGCAAAAATGGAAGACGAGCACGTGACATACATCTGCTCAGAAAATTGAGAGCGTTCCTAAGAGAAGAAGATTTTAATGAAGAAAAATTGGTTGCTGAAGTTACTAACACTTGTCGCGAATTAAAAACAAACGAAATTAAAATACAAACGACAGAAGTTTTAATGAACAGCAAACATATTTTGCCAAACGCTTTGCTCGCCGCAACAAACTGTTTTGCAATGAAGTCTGGAGAAGAAGAATTAGAGCCTACTGCTAAAACACTTTGTCAGTTGACAACGCAGTTACAGCACATAATTACATTTTATAAATATGTTAAATCTCAACTTGACATTCCACCTGAATATAATATTGTGGCAGCTGATAATGTACCAAGTGCTAAAAGTTTATCTTTGATATTATTAACTTCAGAACGAGAAGTACATCATATCATTAAATTATCCAAAATATTAAACAGCTTTAAGAATACTGACATTTCAGTAGAACCTAAAGTTAAATTCAAAGAAGACGAAAGAGTATTTTTCGAATTTTTGTCATGCTTCGAATTTGGTGTATCGAAATTTGTTGGTCTACGAAAAGAATTAAAAGAGGAAAAAATATGCGAAATATGTGAGTTTGTTTTGACTTTTTTACGTTGTGTAGAAAATAACATTATGTATTAAACATATACAATGTTATTTGTAGCACGATTGATCTATCAAGGATGGATGTACTCCAATGATGTAAAAGAAAAATGGCAGCAAGCTGCGAAAGACAGCAATATTCGACCATCCACTTTGATGCGATTGGCATTAATATATTGGATGCACAAGCAAGAAGCTGCATCTTTGGAAATAGAGCTAAAACGCTTTACACAGCTTCTACATGTTATTTGTTTATTAGTTGGTAAGATTTATATATATATACAATTTTGTAAAGTGCGTTACACATAACGGGCACACACAATGAATTTAATTTTTACAGATGTGGAAGAAATATGTGCCGAATACAATGAGGTTTCTTCGTGGTGGAGAAATGTACGCACGATTCTAACGGAGTCTATAAAACCTTTTTCTGCGCTTACTGCCGCATTAGCTTGCAGAGCAATCTGTATGATTCTAGAGAAACATAAAGAAAAATTACAAAATCAAAAACTATTAGAGACTAACGGAAACGAAGGAGAAGATATTAAAAATGGAAATGACGTGGCCAAAGTAAATGACACTAATGAAGATAAACCAAATGATAGCACACCGGATGATGAAACATACAGTTCAATTAGTGAATGGGAAAATGTTAGTAAGGATACTTGTCAATTCACAGTGTTAATTGGAAATCTTGAAGATATTGCCATTTTAAAGGCTGTAGTTAGGTGCGTATCTCATTATCATTGACATACACATTTAACTTTATACTAATAAAATTTTTTAATTTTAGTCATCAAATTATACCAGATGAAACAACACAATTCTTTTCTTTGCCATTTACAAAATATGACATTTCTTTATCATCGATTTTTTCCAAGGGAAAAGGTTTGTTTAAATTTTATTACTCATTGTTTACTGATTGATTAGTCAGTGATATTGAACATGTATATAATTCTATACTTGTTATTTTTGTATTTGTGATTTAGGTTCAGTGTCTGAACTGGTTGCAAAATGGCTCAGCACAACGGGTATCGATCCAGCGCGATTAATCGACACAACTGATGTGGAATTCGATCAGCTACAATTATCAGTGGATCCTTTACAATTGACTGATTCGCTGGATGAAGCAACTGCAATTGACGTACCTCAACAGGAACAAACGAAACTTCTTTCATTGTCGGTGGAAATTGGAGACGAAGCAAAAGCCAACGCAACTATGGAAGCATGCATTTTAGGTAAGAACCAGAAAGTATATTATATAGAAACTTGGAAATATATGTACATATATATTTTACTCTCTTTTTTTTTGTTTTTATGTATCTTTTATATCTTTCGAATGTCTTTCTTTCAGATAAAATTAATTTGCTTAAACGCCATTTCCCGTATAGTTTAACGAGTAGTGTTTTGTTGGCTAATTTATGTTGGGAGTTTGCAATGTCATGGAATAAAGACGTTACTCAGCTAGAATCACTTGCAGCTGCCTTGGCTGTTTTACGACAAATACCTATGAAAAATATGCGACACGGTAAGCAGCGATTCCTGTTTTTTCTTTCAACAATATTAGTTTTTTCAACACAGATGTTTAAACTTACATGTTTATATTTGTTTATATTTAATAGGCGTTTGTTGCTTATTATGGACGCTTCATATAAAAAAAAGAATGGAAACAGCGGCGAAACTAATGAACAAACTCGGAAAATTGCCGAAAGAAAGATTATGTATGCAAGACATTGGCTTATCTGACATTCAATTGACATCGTTCTTGCAACACTGCGTTACTTTCTTAGATATATTTATCGATGTTAGTGTATATAGAATTCATAGCAAAGTTGTATGTAAATTATTGTATGTGTGAGAAAAGTACAATACATATTTCTTCTTAGATTTATTATATATATATACTTTCTATATAAACATATATAAACTCATTTTCTGTTATTTATGCTATTCAGGCTGAGATACTCGAGCGAGGAGATAGTACAACGATAAAATCGGAAGAATTATGGGATGGACATCCCAATGGACCGCAACCGTTTGCTGCTCTAGCTATTTCTCAATCACCAGCTTGGTATGACTTGGTCTTGTTACACATACAAGTGGCTAATGTTCTGTACATGATAGCATGTCTTAATTTAAAGATACTGAAACCATTAAATAATTTGTTCGAATCTGTGGTAAGTAAGAAATGAGCTAATATACGCCTACGTTATTTCATACATATATATATGATATGTGTGTTCATATATATTTGTTTATTATTTGCGTAGGTACAACCCTATTTCTTTCAAGACATAACGGATAAAGCAATGCTCACATGGTATCGGGACGATAAAAGAGATAACACACGTACGGAATTTTTATGTAAAGTAATCACAGCATCGATGGAACTCATTCACCGGGAAACTACGGATGGTGTAACAGTCAGTTCGACACAAGCCGTTTTATGGATGAGCAAATGTCAGACATTGGCATCTATTTGGAAGATTAATAATGATGAGTTAAGGATACATCAAGCCTGTCAACTGTATATAAACGGTTTTGATCGTTTAGCAGAAGAAGTGAGTATTTTATTGACCAATATACAAAATCGGAAATTTGTTTATTATATATATGTTATTACACAGTTGCTTACAACTACGTGTTTATACGCAATATTTATGTCTATGCTCACAATATATTAGGTAACTATAGCGGTAACTGACATCGAACGCTTAGCTGCAAATTTATTACCTATAGCCGGAAGAAGAATGATGGCGTATCTCTCGAAAACGCCTAATCTTCTGGAAGAAATGTCACGAATGAATCCGTCACTTACAAGATACTTAGAAACCTTGGTAAGTTTCGCGTAAATCTCGTGTTGCACACATACACACACATACATACATACATTTGCTGAATACTTTAAATCTCTTTCTAACTTACAATTTTTTCAGAACGTGTTCGAGATAGTTTGTACAAATTGTTCGAACGCCGATAATGTTGAATTAATTCGACGAATATCTATGCATTTACCTACAACTCATTGTGACTATCACATTGCACAATTGATGTTAGATGCAACATTTATTTATGAAGGTAACAATTAATTTTCTCTACTTTGCAAACTTCGAATGTTCTTTGAGATATCGTAAAATATGAAGTTGCCATGCTACAAAAAAATTTATTAAGTCATTTAATTTGTACATACATGTATTAATACAACGAAATGAAAATGATCCTCCGAAAAATGAAGAAAAAAACATGTCATTATCACGCAGAGTAATAAGTATCTGCAAAATTATGAGAATAAGTAATAGAAATTGTTATAAATATACTTTATCGGTGATTGTGAGCCATTTAGAGTACGTTTCACTTAGAGAGATCGCTATTGTAGGCTGCATATACGATCAGGTTGATTTGATTAAGGCCATTGGACTGTTAGTGCGATTGTCAAGTGAAACTTACCTTTAAAAACGCAATTATATTAAAGAGCAAGTGTATATATATTATTTCCTGTTAACACTATTGTCTCGCAAGAGCATTGATTGTTCTTGTTTCAAGATATATGTATAATTGATTATATATATTTATTGTTTTCATGAAAATTAGAACACGTTTATCAAGTTTTTAAAGGTCTAGTGAGAATATGAAGTTTAAATATTCTAATCATTATTGAGCATTTCTTTCTCTCTTTTTTTTTTCTCTCTCTCTCTCTCTCCATCTATCTATAATCAAATATACCATTTTCTTCAAAAATATATAGATGTTTTGTGACAATAATAATAATACCTTTATCTTTAAAAAGTCTCATACACACAATATTATACTCTTAGAAACGAATCGCAAAACCTTGATACTGTTGCTTTGTGATAGTCTCCCGATTGGTAAATTCACAGTGATGTATTTCACTACCTGGACTACCCACTGTCGTTAACCATTGTGACCTAGAAATTGAATACTTATTACATTTGACATTTGACATTTGACATTTGTACTGTAAATATATTTTTTTTAGATGAGTTGTTACAAAGTTATGTAATTTTAGTGAAAACTTGAGATATAATTTTATGTTTTCCTGCCGGTAGAATTTTACCTAATAAAAAAAATCGAGAGTACTTGATTTCAAGTTTAAGAAGGTCATACTGCGGGCGTTTGTCGTGCTGCCAATTGCATCGTTGACATCGTTACTCGTTACCACACAACTTCGTTTACTCAGTGTGCGTTCTGTGTACGAACGCATTTACCACTAACACTTTACACGCTCCGGAATTATAATTAGCAACTAATCAGACCGAGTTCAGATATTTTTACACGAAGATATCGAAGTGGAATTTGTTGCTAATATTGTGATATAATAGTAATGATAGTAATGATTTTTTTACTCAAGTACGTTTTTCCTCGATATGATTTTAACGCGCGAGTGTTTACGCGCGTGTTCGTGATGTATAGAAGAAACGAGATTATGTAGTAAGTTTGGCTAACATCTCAAAATAATAAATATCTTCTATATCTGACCGTAACTCTGCAACTATTTCTCTGTCAAGGACAAATGGATTCAATCTTACACTTTTAGTCAAATGTGTGCATAGTATTTTTATTCACACACAGACTTTGAGAGAGATCTAGCTCGATTATCTTTTATTTCTCAAGATATATTGAGAAATGTTAAACCGTTTTTTTTTTTTTTTTGTATAAAGTAATTGTATTGACATCTCTCGATGTCCCGACAAACGTACTTTGACATTGTAACGTAGCAACCGCTGACGAAGGAAACAGGTGATACGTCTCATTCCGTCATTACTTCATTAAATCATTATTAAAGTCGATTTTCGAGACATTGCTTGTTACACGACAATTGTTGGTCACGGTCGAGAAACCATCAATTGTAATTAGAAAGATACTATTACTTTAATATAAAGAATGACTTTAAATTCAATTAGTTTTGCTATTTTTGAATTCGAAGTTTCGAGATACAAATTTAACTCACATCTGGTCGACAAGCGCTTGAGGTCCCTGCATCTTCCCAAGAATTGTACCGGTTTTACTGTTTTTCACCCAACCGCAGATACCCAACTGCAAACATATATCCCTTACGTACTTCGGAAAATATACACCTGTAATTTTAAAAGCTCTTGTTTTATGCTAATTAAATTTGTAAAATTTGTTAAACAAACGCGTAGCGACCGTTGAGAAACAAAACTTTGATATATTTATATGTATAAGAAAATTATATAAAATTGGAAAAGTTTTACACGTGAAACTACATGTGTTAAATGAACATACGATTAGTGTTTAGTAGTATTATAATTTTGTCTCTTGCAACGGTTACTCTTTAGATAAAGAAATGCAATTGCAGATAGATAGCTCCGGTTTGGACAATTTATCGTATTCGGATGAGAGCTAATGTATTCTAGCACGCTACTGAACATTTGATAATATACTCACCCTGTACTTTTCCAAAAACTTCGAATTCGACAGATACCAAAGGTTCTCGGCAAAGGGGATCATCCGCCGCCATCCTGTTCGAATCTTAGCAGAATATTGCGTTGGTATAGTGTTAATCCGCAGTATTGTTTTGTCAAGAGACCAAGTGTCAAACAGAATGCACGCGCATGTAGATTAGAAAATTTGATTGGAAAATTTCGTTGCTCACGTCGATCGAAACAACTGTTTTTGTCTTATGACTTCACCTTTCGCCACGACTCGTTGACTGGTTCTTGTTGCACGACGTTCGTGTCTCGTCGCGCATCCCCAAATAGATCACCCCACTAGCTTGACATTGATTCAGATGCAATCGATCGACGATCTATAATTTCTTTTAAAGATTGAGGAAATTATATATTAAACGCAAGATACAGAAAAATTTCTTTGTCATAATTTGATACGTAACTCTATACAGTAAGTATATATAATTTACATGATTTATACATATGTATATATGTATATATGTATATATATATATATATATATACACACACATATATACATATATATATGTAAAACATAGTAAAATCACTATTATATAAAAAATATTATAGAGAATAGGTATTACTAATCGCATCACAACACATAAATACAAATACAAGAGAAGAATAATTGTCATGTCATCAGCAACAATTGATTTCACAATATTTCGATATACGTAGAAAACAATTCTTCCCTCTTTGTGAGCGCGCGGGAGTTCATTGTCGAAACATTAAATGTAGGCCAGGGGACCAAGCATTTAACGTCGAACTAAGCACTTCCCATCCACCGTGCCTGCCGCCTATTGTCCCGTCATTACCTCAGCTAATTAGTTATTAGTACGTTATGACGTAATAATTGTCCGAGCAAAATCTACGGGGTGTACGGGATACGTGGGAGAAGGTTACATTCTACTTATAATATGATCCTGTTTAATCTATTATCGTCATTGTCCAAGGTCTCGTGGTTGACGCTAAACAACGCAGTGATAAATCTATGTAAGTATATGCATTATCCACGCAAAATTTGTAACAACGAGAAATAACTTTCTGTTTGAGAGCAAATTCAAAATATATGCGAATAGCAGATTTAGAATAACTCTTATAACATTTTATACCTCTTACTTTAACTTTTGTACGCAATGGGAGAATACAAAATATACTGTAAATAAATATAAATAATTACAGTAGAAATGAATGAATATGTGAGTAAAGAAGAATCGACACGTAGAAACGTCTAATTAATATTTAATCTTTATTCAGTATTTCTCTCTATATGAAATCATCTTTACGCACGCATTTTTCGTGTGTACACTTTGAAATAAATATATAAATAGTCTTTAACACGCATACACGTCATCTCCATTGAAGATAAAACACACAATGGCCGGCGGCAATGATTTCTATGTTCCAGTTTTTCATTGTTTTAGTCGTACAATCACCTCAGATATTGTACACTTTTTACGTCATATTATTAGTTTATGCACATCGCAACACTTGATCGTAATAATCGTACAGATTTGTCCACTTTGTACGTTCATTCACAGCCACACATACAACTTCCAACTATTCTTTCTGCTGCCATTAACAAGCATCTGTTGTGAAAAATACTTCGTTTATTGTCACTATACCTTGATTATGGTCGCAATAAGGCACGATTAGTACGAGAATCATCCTTAAGCGTTTCGAAGATCAATTCATAAAATCCACGACAATTTTTGATTTAGAAAAGAACACAAAGATCTCGTTGGTATCACGTTGGTGTGTTCAGTTATAACTGGATTACTGTGAATCGTCACATCCTCAGTTTAATTTTCTCCTCTACGACGAGTGAATTAGCGTCCTCATCTATGCGAGAGAGTCTGCATTCGCGGATATAATCGTCACCGCCGTATTATTCGGCAAAAGAGTCCCATTTTCACCGTTTTTCTCGTTTATATCGGTGCGACCGTCGAAATCTTGCGAAGCTACCAATAACTTCTGTTGCCTCGCCTGTTTCTTTTCGCGTTCGATCTGAAGAAGACGATAACGTTACATAAAATATTGATTATGTATATTACAATGTTTATATTTTTTTTTCTAAAGTTTCGATCTATTTTCTAGTTTTTAACGTGTCAGAAATGTTGATTTTTCCGTTTAATTTTTTATTTATGAAGTATTTATAAATATAGACATTTCTCTCACAAAGATAATATTAATTGTACACAAACCTTAAAGAATAATCGAAGATAGTGACACGGAAACACGACGCATTTTCCTTGCTCTTCCTCGGCATCGATATAAACGCCACGAACCAAAATGGTGTTGCCGCAATTGAGGAGGACAAGTAAAACGAAGCAGCCGATGTGAGTGATCCAGCAAGATAATTCCAAGTTATCTGGCAGTAACCACAAGTCCAGCGCGACCCATATACCACGCCAAACATTCACGGTTCCCAAAAAACTCAGAAGAAGAAAAGCGTCTGCGACTATTAAGCGAAACAGACCCTGAAGACGCGTGCAGGCGTATCGCATCAGCGGTTGCAGAGAAAATGTCACAGTGACTATAGAATATCCGATAGCCTGAAATCCAATTATGATATGTTTTTAATAGTTATTACACATCAAAATATACATGATTATTGTTAGAGTATGTATCTTTTGACATTGCAAGAACTCAGAATAGATATATATACAATAGGAAACAACTTGTAAGCGCGCATATATAAATTGTTCTTGATATTTTCTGTGGTTTTTGAGAAAATTACATTTATAACAAAATATTGTTCGTTTAAACACATTTTGAATTCCAACAGTTAATAATAAACGATTTTAAATAATTATTTTTATGCGACAATTATAAATTAAAGATAAAAACAAATCATATGATCTTTTTGAATCAAGAATCCAAAGCGCAAAACGTGTGTGTGTGTGTTCAAAAATGATATATAATATAAATTACATTGGTCGCGCCGACGGTGAAGTGACAAATGACGAATCAGGGATAACATAAAACATTTCATACGCATACAACGACAATTGTGCCATGTGCCCCGGCAATCATACAATTGGCGAATATTCAATTATATAATCGAACTACCGGCGAGTAGTGCCGTGGCACAAGGCACATTCGTACGCTTGCAAAATTTATAGTTTTACGCTGCATTCTTACAATTGTTGTGTTAAACGTGAGAAACTTTGTGCTCTATATAAATCTTTCAATCAAATATGCAGTAAGATATACATTTTCAATTAATAAAAAAAATAATATTCTTTGAAATATTTTAGCACAAAGATTGTCAAGCATCGGCGGTTGTAATTCTTGCATAGATCACATGACTTATGATTATTCGTATGATTTCACTTAAGATGAAATTTCTTAGAAAATAATTATTCAATCAAGATGACATTTCTTGAAGATGACATTTTAATTTTTGACTTGTTTTTATCGCTTAATACAAGTCTTAACGACACCAAATAATTCCGCATCTGATACGGTGATGTTAAGTAGTAAGAAACCTCAAATGTTTTTTAAGTGATGAATATGAATGCGAATAGGCTCAATAACTTCCGCTAAACGTTATTGTGATGCAATTTAAGAAACATATTTCATGTGTAGCAAAAACATACAGGTGTGCCTTCATTACATGTTTCAAGGTTTCCTTGACGGAGATTGATCACGTTGTTGAGTCTGAATCAATCATTTATTTATTGTCAGCAGCTTTTAAATTACATTATATATAACGTCATTTCTTTAGTGTGGCATATTTTTATTTTTGCTATTTATATTTATATTTATCTGCAATCATGATTTAAGTTTGTTTGAGAAACACTTGAATGTATCTTACCAGTGAACCAATGGCAGAATAATGGATATTCTCTGGAAATAAATACATATCGATGAGGCTCCAGGCCCCTCTCCAGACGAAAACAATCAACGTGCCTACCACACCGACGCTAAAAGCACAATCCAGTAAGTACAATGACCAGTCCCTCGTACTCTGCAACCGCAAATTATACAACTTACTTTTCAAATAGTTTTTATGTCACATCATAACAAAAAAAGAGGCATTAAATCATAATATATGATAAGCATACTGTGTGAGATTCTGTTTTATCAATCATAAATTGAATATATTGAGATATATGATTATATATGTGTGTGTGTGTGTAAAGTAGCTCAATCTTATTTGAAATTACTTTGTTGTATTGGTAAAAGAGATTTTTATTTTTGTTTTTCTGTTAGGGAAATACCTGAATGTAACATTGAGAAGTAAATTCAAAAGTAGTAAGAACGTAAATTGAAGAAAACACAGTAGTGTTTACACAAGTTTACTAACGTTAATATTTCTCTGTAGTTTCTTGTCATATTTTGGAAAAAGTTTATTAAAGAAATATTGATAAATGTTTTTTTATTGTTGTATTTAATTTATAAAACAAAATTGTATCGTTCAACAGACTTGAATTTTAAACAAGAAACCAATAAACCGCGTATTGCTGAAAAGATTATAGAGAGAGCTTTTGGTTTATAAAGATATTATCTCGCCACTTCAAAGATAATAGGCAGAAACATAGATAATAAACATATTTTACATAAGTATATATACGCACACACGCTCAGTCTTTCTGCAAATGTAGAAAACGACATTATTGAAATTGATATATATAAACGTATATACAACACATATAATCATGTATATATCATTTTCTCTATCGTACACAAAGACGTAATTTTATATTGCGATACAATAATTATTGCAATACTACAGTTGATTTCGACAGAGTTATATAAGTTAAGAAAATTGATTTGTTTGGCAAAAAAAGACAAGAAAGATAAGGATCTTTATATTAGTAGAAAAGAGAATAGCACGGCAACAAGATAGTGGCGCGCAAATTAGTGCATTTGCACGTATACTGCGCTACGTGCGCACATAGACCATACAAGCGCCAATAGTAGTTGACGATCGGGGGACTTAGCCGGAAACTATGCTTATACACACCGATAACGCGAGCTTGGACGGCGCGAGTAAACGAGGCATACGCAATCCGTCGCGATTTATGACACGCGTTTTATCACAGAATTGACAGTGAGCAATCGCGAGACAATAATAAATATCGACAAAAAAGTTCTTGTCTTTGTAACGTCGCCAGGGGTGATTGGCTTCCAGCGCGATATGTTCGCTTCTCTTCCGTGATCTTCTTTCGCTCTTTCTCCTTTCAAGAAACTGACAAATTTTTGTTAAAATTTTTACTAAAAAAAAGGCTAAGAGAAGATAAACTCTCTCTTGCATTGTTTGCTATAATATACCATGTGTAGTATTTAATCTTCAAGAATCAACACAGGTATTTTTCACGTCATTTACAACAACAAAGTTTTCTTGTTCAATCTACTTTATTTTTGTCTTATCGTGCAAATGTAAATACATTGCACAAGCAAGTATAACAAGTCTTTACATAATATATCTTCGAGTGTGCATTTAGTATTTCGATGATACATCATCGAAACACGTTTCGTTGACAAAGAAACTAAATAAGAGAATATAATACATTTGATAACATATCTTTAATTTTTCAAGATGTACGGCAGAGAGTTGTAATATAGTAATATTTATAATATGGTATAACATATATACATATTTATATGTATATACTTAGGGTCAAGACGCTGAAGAGAGTTCAGAACTAGGTGATGTGCAATATATACATATCGTCACCTGTGAAGGCCTGATTGGCCACTGGGACCCTATTCTGTACACTTGTACCGACAATTATCGGTTTATGTGATGTTGTGCAGCTAATTTTGATATCAAAACAGCTGCGCACCGATACATGTTGCATGTTCATATTATTTTTTGTGGAACATAAGTGACGATACATTCTCATTTTTATTAGAATGATATAAGTGACGTGTGAACATATAAAAGACTAATACCTCTATATACTTACGTCGACGCGAAACATAGTCTGCACTTCGAAATAGCCTGGACATGAGTCGAGAACAAGCAAAAACGGCGGCGCGGAGACATTGCGAATCGCGCGCATGATGCCGAGCGCGAGAAGGCTCGTGATTATTGTTGCGAAGACGGTGCTGGGTGTCAGCTCCGTGTAGATGTCCAGGGCCTTCCAAGCTCCGCGCCAGGCGTTCACGCAGCAAAATCCGAACACGAAGGTGTAGAGACGCGAGCCGAAATAATAAGATAGTCGGTGTTTGTCCGGGTGTAAAATATCGTCTATGGTACGTTGCAATACGGTGAAAGCAAAAAGACCGGTGAAGCCGATTGTGATTGATGCGAAGCTACTGAACACCGGCTCCTGCGGGTAGACGTAGAAGTCGCTGAGCTCCCAAGTACCGCGCCAATAACCGACCACTGCCGGCGCGACTACGGACGCGGAGAATATTGTGTCTAAGATTGCCAGGATGGCGTAGTGCAAACGATTCGACGATTTCATGTCGAGGCTTCCGGTCATCCCGCGCAACTCGACCATTTTCATCCAGTCTGGATCGACTTTAACAGTCGCACCGCTGGTCATTATGCATGGTCATTATACTTATCGAGATTAAATTGACAATTGTGTGTAGAAAAAAAAATAGATGCGCGCTCGCGCTCTTAAATATCAACTTAAGAAGAGCGGCAACGTTCGATGTTTTACTCCAGACATTTTCAGATCGAGTCGGACTCAATTTCAATTTAACTTATATTCGTTTTAAAGCAACTCATTATTAGTACCATCGTCAGTATCATTGTTGCAATCATCGCGGCAACGTAAATTTATCTAAGGACATGCTTTCAATGTGTATCATGTTTCTTCATGTTTGGGCCAAACTTCTTCGGTGCTCTTTCTGAGGAAGATGTAAACCGCGTCCTTTTTTTCCAAGATGTTCCTTCAAGTCTCTTCTAGTGATTAGTAAGAGACCTCTTCCTATTTCTCAGATAGTATCACACAATTTCGGCATAAATTTTTTCATCACTGGAATCACGTACCGAGACATAAATAGAAGCAAGTTTTGTGTACCGACAACTCAATCCTCAATCGTCGCGTTCAGCACCGATGAAGATCGGCCGGCCGAACTGCGGGATGACTACTGACTTGTCTTCGGGATAACTGCTATCTTTTATCAACTGCTAACCGCTAAACGCGGTCCAACACTATCGCATTATCGCGAACATTGTCGCTCGCGCGGCGAACCACCGGCACAGAGGATAGTACTCGCGACATAATGCTCTCTCTTTCTCCCTCGTTCTCTCCTACACCGACGATCCCCACCCGTATGATACGCATATGTGCGTTATAATCGCTTCGTTCCATCGTATATATCACGGTTGGTATCAAGGATTAGAATGATCGGTGACGAGAGCCACGCGTGTTTTAGCAATAATGAGAAGCAATAATGATTCGAAGACGATTCGGCAGCGCACGCGATCTTCAAAGATCTCAAAGCGTTTATAATTTGTGACAAGACGTGAGCACGTGCAACTTATAATATATGGATTGTGTACGTGCAATCTATGAAAGGGATTGTGTTACGCGAAACATTGTAATATGACAAATACGTGCGAATTTCGGAATTAAGATACAAAGGAAAAAGTTCCTTATTATGCAAAAAAAAAACATGCTAAGCTCTCCAAAATGCTTTTTTTTACTGCATTAATTTCTCATTCCCTGATATCCGACTGAAAATATAAGAATAACGCGAACAATCTCTATCTAACGATCCTCATTAATCTTATGCAACTTTATGAAAAAGAAAGAGAATACTTCGAGACAATACCATAATTTTTAGTCACCTTGATGCTGCTTTTTTTGAATGGTGTTTCCTCGTATTTATTTAGCCATTGAGGTATACTCATTTAGCCATTGACGCTTTAGGCAAAGTCGCGCCGTTAATCGACTCCTTTTTGTGTGCCAATTAAGCTTGGGTTGCAGCATTTTCTCACCTTCGTTCACTAATCTCGACAAATCTTGTCAAGGGCATAAAATTTGCTGAAGCATTAAATAATACAATATACAAAATAAAAGTAAGATTTACTTCGAGACTGTGTACTTGAATATTTCTTATTCTATTAATGTTTTAGTAATTTATTACACATTTCTTGTTATTAAGATTTAACGACACTTCGTCATCGGAAATTTTTTATATTGAGAAGAAATAATCGCATCTATTTCTTAGATAAAAGCATTACTCGATGTTGAACGCGATGTCGATCGTTATAGTCGCCGATTCGAGATAAGTGCGATTGAGAATGGATAATACATACCATTTTTCAAAGATAAGGAAAATTCACCTGTATCTATATATAAACAATCAGAACGCCATCGTATATCTTTATTATCAGCGGCAAATAAATATTTCGCAAACTTCCGGGGAAAACCGAATGATCGAAATATTAGCTCTCTTTATTTGCAAAATTGCAAAAAAGTTTTTGACCGTAGTACATCTCAGAACTCTTTTGGTTTGCTTTCCTATACTTTTGAGTAACATAATTCGTACGTTTTATTTAAGTAGAGTGTTTTGTTATATTTTGTGTTTTTTTAAGAGAAAGAGAACAAAATATTCTTTAATATATACATATATATTATCTAAACATATATAAAAACCACTAGAATTAGAAATATGTCACTGCAATTCAAAATTGCAAATAAAACATGACAAAAATATTTATCACATCGAGGAGAGAGAAAAGGTAAAGCGGTAGAGTATGCGTTCGTGAGGATTACTGCGTATGAGACAAATTTTCCGTTAGTTCCTTTTTAGTACATATCTATCTCTTCTATATCTGAAGCAAGAGAAAGAGAGAGAACTGATAACGAAAGCTTTGTTTTAAGAACAATTGAAAAGTTGCTGATTTGATCGTCTTCTAAGCAAAATTACAGATAATATAATTCTCGATATTAAATATTGGAAAAAAACTGTCTTTTCACTCATAAAAATATATAAACCTGTAATTTTGCAATGATTTATTATGTAATGCAAACCATGCATAATTTAACAAAATGTTTTAAATACATTTTACGTCAGATAAAAGAAAGAATATTTACACAGATGTGCGATTGCAATCACGTGGATATATTAATTACATATACGTGATTTGGATGAATTAATTTCCAAAATTAATATAAAATTGAATTGTGAAGTGAAAGTGAAGTGTGAGTAAAGACGATTACGCAGAAATATACTTTATCTTGAATTTTCTATATGTATGAATTGTTCTTCATTTTCAAATTAGCTAGAATGAATGTGTGCATTCGCTATATGCAAATGTCGTTTGGCAATCGAGGCGGTTCTTTAGGCGGTAATCGAAAAAAAGACTGTCACGATTGTCAAGACAGTTTAAAAGACTCGTGACAATTGTAAAATAGGAATAAACAGAAAGCTCTCTTTAAGTGAATACAAAAAAAAGATAATTTTATCTTTAAAATCTACAAATTTGCACAATAAGCAACAAAGTACTTCTTTAAATATTGCAAATATAATAGTTTTCATTTTTTTTCATAAAAAAGTAGATTATACTTTTACACTTTTTGACTCACCGTATTATATCTGGTAGGAAATAGAAAACATCTCGGCGTATCGATGCAAATTAGGAATGGAACGTGCATCAAGTTTCGAATGCAACGTAGAACTGCCAAGCATGTCAATAGCAAACACGTCAAAGATGTGTTATCCTATTACAAGATAATACAATTTTTTAACTGTCTGCTATGAATCTTTTTTTTCAAAAAGAAATATATATGTGTGTGTGTGTGTGCTATCATTCAATTTCTTTAAATCTTTATTAATAATAATAATGAGTCCTTTAAGATAAAAGTTTCCAGTGATTGATAATATGATTTAAAAATTACTCTTTTTCACGTTCTATTTTTAACAGACTAAAACCGATTGTGTCAATAAAATGTTAAAAATTATCGTCTTACCATATGTATAAACAAGAAATTATCGATGACGCCCCAACCACCTTGCCAGTGCATGATGCACGCCACTCCGAAAATGTAAGTGTACAGAATTCGTGACGTGCGATAAAATAATCGCTTCCGTGAGTTTAATTCAGTCCATTTTTCATTCATGTAAATGTTGTAAAATCGACTCTTGCAAATCGTGAATATCATGCTCAAAGCAATGCCGAATATAAAAATGAACCAGACGGGAAACCTGTTGATAAAATCTTTTTACATGATATACATGCATATATGTGTATATGAAAAAAAGTTATTTTCCAGTATTTGCAAATACCAGCATTTAACATTTCTTATGGGTGGAAAAGTAATTAAATTTATTAATTATTCATACTAGACGGAAAAACATTCATTTCAAATTTTTATTAGACATCGATTAGATGATGACGTTACATGAAATGACGTTATACATGATTACAGACGTCTAGTAAACGTCTTTAATCATGGATTGTGTTATTTGTATTCTCGTTGATTCAGTGTTAATCTTACGTGCGTCATCGATGTAAAGTATAAAAAATTTATATTGAGATAACAGCGTCCTATTAAATATACCTATCTTCTAATTGCCTGATAGTGTTTATGTAGTTAGTTTTACAATATTAAATTTCTCGAGTGATAAATATAATTTATCAACCAATTTATATCAAGTAGTAATCGAGCATAATGACTGTATAATACCTCAACAAAGATATAACTATGATCATCGCTTTTCATTTATTCACACTTATTGCACTTTTTTGATTGACTTTTCCAGTTTTGAAAAATATTATTTTATACTCACACTTTCAGATAAAGATTTATCAAGTTCCATGCTCCTCTCCAAGATCCAATCACCAAAGGAGCAATTATACCCACGGAAATTAATATATCGAGTAAAAAGAATATACGTTTTTTTCTCGGTCGTTTTGGTCTTTCTGCTAATTCGTCCGTTGGTTTGAACAATTCCTTAGAGAGATTTTGCAAGTTTTTTTTTTACAACGTACACACGTTAAAAGAAAACGTCTCAAGGAAGAAATTAGGGTTTTTCTTTAGGAAAAACCAATAGAGAAAAAAATGGACATTACCTTCGAATTGTTTTGTGTTGTCTTATCGACACTCGACACTGTTTCGTTAGTTTCATGATTTTCAAGTTGTTCCGTTTCTGCTTTATCAATCATAATTAAATGAAATAATTATTCTTATATTTACCAGTTGATGTTGATATTTATATTACGCAATATTTCTGCATTTTAAATGTTTTCTGAATATTCGAGAATCTTATATGTAATCCCACACAACACACGAGTGACTGATTGTCGACTTTTAAAAGTCAACTATAAATTGACTAGAGTCGACTATTTGCCGACAATTAGATAGCTTTGAAAAGTTAATTAAACATAATTATTGTCGACTCAAACATAATTGTATTTAATCAGCAAGGTGATGAAGGCTCCAAATATCCAAGATAAACACAGTAATGTGACAATAGAAGCACGAACACTGTTGTTTGTGTGTTGAAAATTTATTGAATATACAGAGTGTACACGTTTCAACACACAAACAACAGTGTTCGTGCTCCCATTGATCTTGTCACTTAAGAGAGTACTGGATACCGACTATAGATATCTGTAAATCGACGTTTTAATATTTTATTTTGTGTCGTATTTACTGCATTAAATCCAAAATGCTTCTCTAAAAATAAGTAAATTGTGTAAATTCATATGAATGGACATAAACTAATAATATGGATATAATATGTGATGAAGAAGATGTGTATCACTTTGCAACATATTCGATAAATACTTTACGTTTAACTGAGCAATGATAGGACGACTTACAGCATCACGGCCTGGTGTCGTATTATTTCGCAAATCTCAGAATACGGTTACATACAATCCAAAAAATAAAACAAAATAAAAACAAGTATAGTAGATCAATCAATTGCAAATAAACGGATTTTGTTTCGATATTTTATATATTCGCTTTGTAGATTTTTTGTGTTTAAACTTTTATATATACAAAGTAGAAATGTGTGGTGTATATATTATACATACAAACCTTCTCTTCGCTTTATTCAACGAATAAATCTTATTTATCAGCACAAAACAGGATATAATACAATAATTCACACTTGTGTTTTTATTTTGTAGGCTTTAAATTAATATTCCGTAACGTACATAAGTCTCGCGCAGCAGCTTTGCGTCCAATTATACTTTGTATGTCGTACAGCCTTAACAAGATATCAGTCGTGAATGATTCGGGCAATGCTTTCAAAAGACAGGGTACCTAAAAACAAACGTACAATTTTATAAAGCAAAAAATGGAAAACAATTCAATTTTTTAAGATTGATATTTTCTAACATATTTTTATAGTACAATAAAGATTAAACTATATCATCATTCTGTGAAGATATATAACATACTAGTGTTTGCGGCATCCCTTGCAGCACTATACGAGTTCTGTCTTTTCCACATTGTACTGTGAGACGCAGGAACTGAAGTATGAAGTGGGTCTGTTGCGACACCTCACCATCTCTACCGGCTAGGAAGTCAAATATAACGAACAGATTGTTCAACGCCGTCATAAGCGGATCCCTCAGGACAATCGATTTTTGTCCGTTATTCGAGCAGTGCGCCTGCGGACTTTGTGAGCCAAACATGGGAACGTTTTCTCCCGTCTCGTTCAAACGCAAAAGTTTGTTAGACACGCCGAGAGCATCCAACTCGTCCGCATCCAAATCTCGTCGCGTGCGTTTTCGACTATTTCCTCTATTGGGACTCGAGTTGTTGAACTCCAGAGTGGAGAAAATGCAGTACACACACAACTTCGCCAGGATAGACGACTGAGGTTCCACAAGTTCGTCACTTCTATGTAACACACAAAAATACGTTTAACAGGTTTTATATATTTGAGACTAAGTTTTACTTATTTGATTTTAATAACAACGATAAATTCTTACTGTAACGAATTGTGCAGGTACTGCGGTATTACGTGATTTATAAGATCCAAAGTACAGTTTTCTATATCGAGATGAAAAACTGCAAAAGCTAAATCCACAGCTTGATCCAATTCCTCCTGATAACGATACTTCAGCACTTGCTTGACTATATTCGTGACAAACCACAAAGAACCACCAGTATTTAACAAAGACTCCAGCGACTGCGTGGCTTGTATAGTTATCCATCCACGTTGATTTATGTTTTGCCAAACACTTTCCAATTGTTCCAATATTGGCTGGCGTGATATAATACTGTGAAAGAATGCAAAAAAGTAAACTATTAAAAGTAAACCGCTGTAAAACAATAATGAGAATTTATCTTCAAAAAACACAACAGTACTTGTGTGACATTGAGAGTATCTTCGTTTTCGACTGGATAGGCGGATGGACATCGTACTGCATCTTTCGAATAATTTGAAACATTAAACTGGATCTAAAAAAAGTCAAAGTGTTTTGTAGAAGCTTCAAAATGTTTTGAATTACGTAACGTCTGTTACATAATTTTTTAAACACATCTTAACTAATTTTATGTTGTTTTAATTTTTTGTCTTTATACGCACAGACCTCTCTTTAAGATTGTCTTGGATCTCGTCGTCAGGCAGCGGCGTTAGAAACTGTTGAACCATGTTCATAGGTTTCAGCAAAGCGTCCTGATGAGTGATACTCATGTATGCGCATAGCCACGCAGCCGCGCAAACTGGCAAACAGCATGCTACCGCGCGCAAACCATCTAGTGCTCGTTTAACATCGCCAGCGCCTAACACACCGCTTTCCCACGCAAACAGCAATTCTTCCACCGCTCCCATTGCTGCTTGACACATTACATGCCACTTGAAATTGCTCGATTTAAAATCGGGATCCGGTGAATTAATCTGCGCCAGCAGAGCGTCTACTCGCGTTGGATCTACACTTTGTAGCATTCTTTGGGGCGATTTGGGCTTATTTCGTTCCGGCATACATTCGCGTACCCATTGTTCAAAAAATGAGTTTCCGCCTTCTTCCAAAACTACGTCAGAGCCATACGTTTGCACTATGAAACATAACATGAGAAAAGACACGTCGAACAATATTGCTCGTGTTGTTGCCGATTTGCTGCTCACAGGTTCGTTGATCTGTTTGCTGCATTCGTTAAACTTGATAAGTTTGGTAACAAAAATTTTTAATTTTCCTTCTACACTTGCCACGGCTAACATTAGCTCGAAGCTCTTCCCTAATAGAACGTGATGCAACAACATGTTCAATAAGGAATCCTGAATTTTTGTGTAATCAGCATTCATCGTTTTCAAGATACCGTCCAATGGAGGTTCTGCGCGTAGAATTACCTTCGGAATACACGGTGTCATAGTGTTGGACATGTCTAATTTCTGCAGAGGTATTGTAACTACCTCTCTGTAATAATAACACGTGATGAAAATTCCTATCACTTGATACAATTCAGCTAATTAAAAGTTTCAACAATCCGTTTACATATACATCACCTTCTGGAATTTATTTCTTTTGCTTGCATCTCCGTCACAAGGTTTACTTTCTGCAATTCATTTAACAAACTATCCACGCTATTACACGTACACTTGTTATCTACCATATCCAGCAACGCTGTAAACTGAAGCAACAGCTCAAACGCGTCTAAAATGTCTTGCGAATACTCGAACTTCTCGTCACCTGCAATAGCATAAGAAGCTACGAAAATCAAATTTAAATTTACAGCATTTGGGAAATATCAGATGCTTTTGTATCACATAGTTTTTCACTAACCGTTTAGACTAGCTGCGTGCAACTCTTTCAATATAAGAGATACTTTTAGGAACGTGAAAGCCCCCCATTGCGACTCCTTAGACGTTCCTATTGCATTATGCAGGCACATCAAACAAGCACGAATTATCTCGCAGTAAAGTTGTGCATTTGTATAGCTCTTCAATCTCTGCACCATTAATAGCTGATTGACAAAGACGGATGTCTCAGTGCAGGGATTCAATAACACCTGAACTGCGAAAAATGGTTGCAAACAATAAGTGATAGATTCCATCTTGGTTTTCTCAGGACAAAGACTCTCAATTTCCAGATTACACAGCTTCTTCAGAGAATCCTCTATTGGCATCGTGGATTTATGAGTGCTTGATTTTAGTAATGTTTCGATTTCTTGGCACTTTTTCACAACTTCTGTATATAAATCTGAGAAACAATGCACAAACAAATATGAAATAAACTCTTTTTTATAGATCTTAATTGTGACATACATCCATTGATATACCTTTATCATCATATTTCGCTAAGTACATCATTGCACATAGAAAATCTGAATTCAGCATCTGCTGCAAAATGTTTGCAGGTTTATCTACTAGCTCATTCGGAGAATTAAGAAGATTATTTTGAGGACCCTTCGCCAACGCGTGTAGGTAGCATTGCAAGAGCCAGTAAACAATTGATAAAACTGCTGCTGCTAAAAGGTCCTCTTCAGGTTTACCACGACATGTAATACCAACTTGTATAGATTCCAAAAACTCCAATAAACTCACAATACAATGAGGCTTGTGAAAAGCATCATATTTACTTATCCTCTGTAATACAGCTGCATATGATACTAACTGCAAAAGAAAATTTTGTGAATATTTATATATGTATATATATATATTTAGAAAACTTTCATCACTTAATATACAATTAACATAAAGTGTATATAGCCAAATATATTTTATTTTATTATTTATAGCAAACAAACCTGTGAGCTTAATGAGTGTTTTAAATATGACAACACTAACTGATTAGGTCCTGGTCCCACTAATGCTTGCTGCAATATACAGTCAGCTAAATTATATACATCACCGCTTACCCCTCTTGGAAGAATCTAGAAAGATTTGTCTCTCAGCTCTCAGAAAATATTACAGAAAAAATATAATAATCATTATATAAATAGCATGTAAATACTTACTGTTTTGATATTGATACCCCATTGTAGATCAGTCCAGCGTTCTCGCCATGCCCGTAGCAAGAGAGCTTTTAAACTGCTGGTTTTACTAGTTACTTTGGTCTCCATTGAGTTAATATGTTAAAACATTATGACATTGTTATCACATTAAAAATCTTTTACAATTTGCAGATACAATAGCTGTGTACCTGTAACAAAAAAAAAGACAATATTCTGAAAAGTAGAGAAAAAGAAAAGAAGAAAACATTTTTTTCAACTCTTTCAACTTTTAGGCCTGTTCTATAATACAGTATTTAAGCTGTAAGTCGTAAGAAATTGATCAATTACAGACAAATCACAGAAAAATAATCGATTGTGATTGGTCAATCTCTTACGACTGTATTATAAAACAGACTTTATGCAAAGGTCAAATTTCTTCACTTTTAGATAAGTTCTCGATAACTTTATCTAAAAGATTAATAGCTACTGGGAGATACGAAGAAATCGACAGAAAGTAATGCAATTATTATATACTTACAAAATAATTTACTAGTATCTTACATAAAGCTTCTGAGAAAAGACAAGATTGTGAGCGAATGCTTGTGAAAAAATACTTTAAAAGCATGTTACTAAAATATGATTATTTGTTATAAAACATGACACATAAATTATACATCAGCCTTATCCTAAGTTTTACAAAATGGTTAGTTTAAATTCGTGCAACCACATATATACATTGCAATAATTTTAAATTTCTCTTACAGTCTCCAATGAAATTCAAGTGGTAATAGCTCGTTGTAATAGTGAGTTTTGAAGAAATTTCTGTTTTTAACACCGGCTTCCACAAGTTGAGCGTGATGTCACGTAAGTGAATGCAGTGTCTCCTCGCTTGTTGCTTCCACACTACGATGCTCTTGGCGGACTCACTCGAGTTGCGTTGCATGTCGTTAATATCAAGGCGTACAGCGCGGAATAGAACCACACGCAGTGGACATAGCATGGAAAAGAACCGTAGACTTGCATGCACGCACCGACAAATCGTTCGTGGATATGGTTACGCAGTTGCCAATGTGCACCACCGTAAACAATAGCGCTAGCAACCATCACGGCCAACTTAACGTAAGAGCCATTGCACGTAAAAAAATTTTAACTGTAACCGTAAGATCGTAAGCAAATCAACCAATTACAGACCAGTATTATCTTCCATTAGTTGGAATGCTGGCCAGCGATTGATCAATTTGCTTACGACCTTGCGATTACATCTAAACTTTTTCTACGTGCAATGGCCTTAACGCGTTACGAAAGACTTTGTGCGGAGGCCCTAAGTTAACTTCTGCTGAATTCAGCAAATGCCGAACGCAGGACGCAGGCAGGTTTGTTGCGCAGCAACTTGTTTTGTCTGCGCAAAGATTCATGCAAAGTTACAAAATATGAAAGCTGGTCGATCTTTCCAACTTTTCGGTACTAATTTCTGGCATGGTGAACATAAATTTTATATATTTTATTCTTGTATATACAAATATTTATTACTTTTTATACATGTTTGCTTCGATTTGAATATATCAACTAAAAAAAAAACACGCAGCGGTTATGTGTTAATCCAATCGAATATCATCTTTTCACAACTCAATCGTGATTGGTCACATGATTAATCACGTTTGCTTGAGAAGCTATTTTGTCGAAAAATAAGCCTTTGTTTCCGGTCCTATCTTTTCTAGCTAGTGTATCAAGTGGCAGGAGCGAATGCTTGTAAGAAATCTTTGATGGTGCTTAAGCTGTTCAACGAATATCATTGTGATAAATATTGATCGAAGATATAAGGTGTACGACACAGTAAGATTTTTAGTACGTATACAGGTAAGAGTTATAATTTTTGTTTGAGAGAGCACCATTTTTATTCTTCTGTTTGTCGGTTATTTTCATAAAAAACATAAAAATGTTTTTCAGACAAGTTTGAGACACGTGTTACTGTAGTTTTATCAGAAATATCAGAAATATCAAATCAGAAATATCAAAAAAACTTATCAAGAAAATTTAGTTTCTTCTATCAAAACTGACCGCATTGGTTTATCACAATATAAAATAAAATATTAAAATGGGAGGGAAGTGATAAATACGAGGCAAAAACTAGATCTTCGGGTCAACTTTTTTATTTGAAAAAATTATTTTAACAAACGATTTCACGAGGAAGAATAAAGAAGATAAAATATTAAATTTAAACAATTAAATATTAAACCATCAAGCATCTGTATCAAGTAAACAAAACACTTGTGCATTTTGCCGCCTAGTGCTAATAAGATTTGGCGCAAAATATAAACATAATTTGATATTATATAAATGTTTACTTGACAAAGTTGAACAAAACTGAAGCTATACAAAATTTAACCTTAGGGACAAATATATATATAAACCGTTCTTTTTTAGAAAGTAATCTTGTTTCTCTCTTTAAAAAAATCAACTTTCTATACTTGAGTGTCGACACACTGCTTACGAAATTCACTGCCAGTATTCACCGAAGTATTCATCGAAAATCTAATATGTCACGAACTAAAAATTTTCAGACTTCGACCGAGTGAATAACAAAACGCAACCTAAAAAACACTTCTATAAAGAATAACACATTTTGACTGTTATTTACTGTTTTAATTCTGAGTGGAATGTATTCGATTTTTGTCTTTTTAATTTTTTTAAATAAAAGACGAATAAAGAAAATAAAAGAAATAACAATCGAAATTGATGCTCCAATAACATTTAAATTGGATGGTGTAGTGTTGTAGCAGCTAATGAGTTATTTACTTCCATATAAAATCAACTCCAAAAAGTTTTATATCATAAGTATATAAAAAATTTTTCACAAGTATATAAAATTTTATTCGCGACGCGAAGAGAGTATAATATTTCGTTAGAATAGTGATTCTCAAACATTTTGGATTCAAAGCACACTGTAATACAGATAAAATAAAAATTATCACAAAACTTTTTGTGCATAAAATTAAAAATTTATATAATTACAGCAGAATTCTCCAAATACTTATCAAATTCTTTATAGATCGATAGATCGGATTATGAATATTATTTTAAAAGTAGACTTTTAAGAGAGACAAACAACTATATATAAAATTTTGCTTTTCTTTTCTTATCAACCGGTAGCCGAAATCGGAAGTTATGTAATTGGTTTTCTCATTTTTAAGCTATTAATAACCTGTTATTTATATCTGATGATAAATCGATATTTTCTCATTAAAAACTTTTTTTTAAATATTTTCTTATTGTTTTAATATTTTCATAATACACTCAAGATGCACCGTTTAAGAATCACTGTGCTAACAAAACATAAGTTTGTATTTATGATTCGTATCCGTTTTTAGAAGAGCAGTATCTTTAGTTTTTAAGACTCTTTACTGCTATTAGTATTTGATAGAATTAATTGCGAAATTACACATCAAACATTTCTTTCTTACACAAATTAATAAATAAATTTTAATAAATTTTTATAAATTAAAAATTTTTATAAATTTTTATATACTTTATTAACTTTATTTTTTCTGACAATACAAGAATATGTGTGAATTTTATATATGTATATAGTACATATTACATATACATGTATAATACATTTATACATCTATAGTATATAATATAGATATACATTTAAGAATCAATACTATCGAATGCTGGTAGTGGCATTTGAACAAACTAATAAATGAAATGAATTTTAAGATCTTTATACATTCAGCAGAAGTTACTGCTTAGTAAGCAATTAGGGCTTATTTTATCTGCAAATGACTTATTCTGATAAGATAAGAAGCAAAGAATCTAGATTATATATATGTATATATACATATATGTAGGTTATAATATAGGCAAAGTATATATTTTGCAAGTATGTTAATATTTTCCGCGTATAAAGTATAAGAAGTAACTATTATATAATGAAAAGATAATTGTATTATTATAAAAACTATTCAATTCCAGATATGTCTAAGCAAGAGAAAGATAGGGATTTTGATCCCTCAAAACCTTCAACCAGTGGGTATCGCAAATCCAGGTCAAGTCCTTATTCAAGACCGAAAGTAAGTAAAAATTAATTGAGTTACTATTTAAACAATTTTGTCTTATAGACCTTAAAATTAAATTTACATATATATTTTTTTTCTGTGCATAGGAAGACCCACACAAATATTCTCACAAAGAACACAAGGTTGGTATATACATAATTTACGAGATTATTATTTTAAATTTTAGTAACTATATTTAAATATTACGTTTAAATATATATAAATAGATTGTTATAAGATTGTCCTAAAGTTTTTCACCAATTTTTTACCTGTTCCTTCACTGGGCATCCTTTGTCCGACATTTTTATGCTCTAAGAAGCAATAAAACCTATTCATTGGTTGTTGATATTTAATTTTCTAAGCAAAAGAAAGATATTCTTTAAGAATATTTGGTCGTGAGCATGAGATGATGGTATTAATGATAAAATAACTTTGCAAACTGTATATGGTGTGTTTTAGGAAGTTATTTAAATAAATTCTCTATTAAAAAATTTTTTTCAACTGTTTAAGTTTTAGTAATGTTTTATTATTTATTTTTATTTTATTATTATTTTGATTTTTCTTATTTTAAATATAATAAGAATTTTACATGCAATTAACGTGTGTGTAAAAAATAAGATATTTTGAATTTGAAAGTTTTAAAGTAGTTGAAAAAAGTTTAAAAAGCACTATTGGTTTTTATTCTTATTTTATATATGACTGCAAATTTGTTTATATTATAATAGCGCACTGACAGTGAAAGTAAACATTCTGTAAGTTCACAATCAACTTCTGTTTCTACTAAATATGAAATCAAAGAAGAGGTCATGGAAACCAGTGAAGAGATGACAACAATAAAATCAGGTACTACATTTAATCTTCTTCTATTAGATTTCTGTTTCTATATATATATTTTTCGATTAATGTTATTAAAATGTTTAAAATTTTATAAAAATTCGTAAAATTTTTAAAATTAAAATGATTGTCTTATATATGATAATTATAGAAATATCTGAAACTGAAAATATCGAAACGAAAGAACGACAACAGGAAAACTTTTTCGTCACAAGACCAAAATCTTTGACCAACAAAAAAGGTCAGTATGTAGAGCTAAGCGAGACTTACCATTTTTAAATAATACAATTACGAAGAGCAATTAATCTTATGCATTATTTCGGATACTTATCTATCACTTTTATATTCAATTATTTTTCTTTTTTTGAACGTAGTAAAATAATTCCAGAATTTTTTTATTTTTATAGGCGTATCCGGACACCAAATAGCGCTTCAGACAAACCAGTTTAAAATGATTACGGTACCTAATTGGGGTCTTTATATGTATCGAGTCGACTTCACTCCGGAAGAAAATCGTACAGTTGTTCGCAAAGGCATGTTAAGACTCTATAAAGAAAAAGTTGGTGCTTATCTTTTTGATGGTACATTATTGTATACCACTAGACGGATTCCAGACGTAAGTATATTGTTACTAACTGTGTATATTTAGTAACAACACATTATCATCACTACATCAATCACTTGGTCAAAACTAAAGTTCAAACTGAGAAATGCAACATTAGGAGATTAAAACACTCTAATTTAACCAATTCTAATTGTTATTAGTTAAGATTTCCATTTAATTCAACTCATAAACAAATTCTTGATTTTAAAAAATATATAAAAATATTCTATAAATATAAAAAGATGAATATACTTTCAGAAATTGGAACTGAATACTGTCAGACAATCTGACAACGAAAAAATCACGATCAGCATACGCTTAGTTGGGGACGTAATGCCAGAAGATCGACATTATATGGCAATTTTTAACGTGCTAGTGAGAAAATGTCTAGGTCATTTGAAATTGCAATTAGTGGGTCGTGATTATTATGACGCTAAGGACAAGGTTATAGAAGGATATATATTTTTATTTGTTAAAGATTTAGCAACAACTTTTGTAACAAATGAGTGATTTTATGTTATAGGTCGTTCTTGCTAAATACAAACTTGAAATGTGGCCTGGCTATATAACATCTATAAGACGACATGAACAAAGTATCTTGATGACTATTGAACTATCACATAAAATATTACGCCAAGATACTTTATATAATATACTGGAAGATTGCTACAGATCTGGTCGTGATTATAAAGTAATAAATTTAATTACGACTGCATTTATGTTATATTAGTTATACACATTGTATAATTTATATGTACTTTTATATAACTATATATAAATAATATTTTTCAGCAATCATATTTAAATACAGTAATAGGAACTGTTGTGCTTACGGATTATAATAATCATACATATCGAATTGAGGATGTCGATTTTGATGTAAGTCCTGCTTCAACATTTAATATGAAAGGAAAAGAGATATCTTATATGGATTACTATAGTACAAAATATTCCATAAACATATTACATCCTACACAACCAATGTTAGTAACAAGAGTGAAACGAAAAGATCGAAATGCTGGTCAAAACGATCTTGTTTATTTGGTTCCCGAACTGTGTCGTTCTACAGGTACTTTGCGTACATGTATTAAAAGAGTTAATTAATTTATATATCTGTTTTAATTATATATATATATATATATATATATAATCTAATAACTAGTACTGTAATATATATCGATCTTACATAACCATTCTCTTTATATACTAATAAAATATTTTTACAATTTTAGGTTTAAGCGATAGTATGAAAGAGAATTTCCATCTTATGAGAGATGTGGCTACATATACTCGTCTCCATCCACAAGCTCGAATCGAAAAACTGTTGAAATTTAATAGGAGATTACGTCAAGAGCCCAAAATCGAGCAAGAATTAAAAGACTGGGAAATAAAATTAGACTCAAATCTAGTTGAAGTTACTGGTCGTGTATTACCATCTGATAGACTCACGTTTGGTCACAATTTAGTTGTTTCATGCAGAGAAGGAGATTGGTCGAGAAACATGCAAAGAGCACCTTTATTTTATGGGAAAGAGTTGAGAAACTGGGTAATAATGGGGACTCATCGATCTAGCCATAGTATAATGGTGAGAAATAAAAATATTAACATAAAAGATCGAGAAAGAGAGAGAGAGAAATGTTTTTCTAATTTTTTTATCAATTTTACTTTTTAGAATTTTGTAGAAATGATACGTCGGGTAGGACGCGAAATGGCATTCATTGTTGAAATGCCGTATGTACATTGGTTAAATGATGATAGAGCCAATGCATATGCTGAAGGACTTGAAATCGTTCTCAGTAGAGGTTGTCCACAATTAGTATTCTGTGTAGTGAGCAATAACCGCAGTGATCGTTATTCAACTATTAAGAAGAAGCTGTGTGTAGATAGGCCTGTGCCATCTCAACTTTTCCTGCAAAAAAATTTAAATGGTAGAAATACTATGTCCATTGCAACAAAAGTTGCAATACAGATGAATTGCAAATTGGGAGGTGCTCCTTGGCGAATTGACGTTCCGATAAAAGGATTGATGACCATTGGCTTTGATGTATGTCGTGATGCAAAAACAAAAGGAAGAGATTTTTGTAAGTATCTCTAAAAACTGATTCAATGTGCAATATACATAAAATGTGTTTTTATTGGGATATTTTAGTAATAAATAGCTTTATTCTTTGTTATTTTTTATCTTTTTCTTAAATTTTTATTATTTTTATATTGTTTCAATGCTGTAAAGTAAATTAATATCGCCTTGTGATTACAGTGTCTATGGTAGCCACAGTCAACCAAACACTAACTAGATTTATTAGTGCCATTTCTATATATCATAGCAATGAAGAGCTTGCAGAGCAACTCTGCACAAATATACGCAAGGCCGTGCAGCAGTATCGAGAGATAAATAAAGCGCTACCTATGTATCTTATCATTTACCGAGATGGTGTCAGTGATGGTCAAGTACAAGAAGTTTATACACACGAAGTAGAAAACCTGAAAAAACATCTTGAAAAGATATATTATGGTCCAAATTTCAAGATGATATATGTACTTGTATCTAAGAAAATTTCCATTCGGTTCTTCAATAGAAGAGAAAATCCTCCGGTCGGTACAGTCGTTGATGATGTTGTTACCAATCCGCTTAAATATGATTTCTATCTTGTGTCGCAACAAGTTAGACAAGGTACTATTTCGCCCACCGCTTATAACGTTATTTCCGATAATACTGGATTACAGCCTGACGTCATACAAACAATAACTTTCAAATTGTGTCATCTGTATTACAACTGTACAAGTACTGTCCGCGTACCGGCTGTTTGTCATTATGCAAAAAAATTTGCTACTTTAATAGGTAGGTTCATTCATCAGCCCCCTAACTCACAGCTAGAACATTATTTGTTTTATTTGTAATAAAACTAAGGCTATTTCATTGTTACGTCTTTTCCGCACGACAAAAATTTAATTAAGTATTGCATAAAGAATTCTGAACCAATCAAATTTTTTTTTTAAATGTCTCCCAAAAATGCAAGATTAACTTGTAGATGGCATAGCCGAATAGTGTTGTACGCGGCTAATACAATTGCTGATACATAAGACCAACGACATTTGGCAACACATAACATTATAAGTCTTATTCAACACAATCGGTCAATTCCGAATGAAATAATTAGCCGATTAAATTAAGCAAAGATATGATAGGAATAACCATAAAATATAACAATTCATCTTTCTTTAACACAAACAGATATACTTTTATCTTTATATACTTGTTATATATTGTCAAGCAAGATTTTACTGTGAAGTTTCTAACTATGTAAAATCAATCCAATAAGTATAACTAATGTTCGAGTTAGTAAAAAAATGTATTTTACGTATATTTTGTGATCTGGTCAAGCTCTTGCTCTCTAGTAGATATATATTTACATATATTCACAATTTTCTTTTGCATATACACGACGCACAATTAATGAATAAGTCACGTACGTGTTGTGCGTGTATATATGCATTATAAGTTTTCTAAATGACCAATCAATATTCACACATTATTTTTTTGTTTAACTACTGATACTGCCTACAATTTTATATTCTCTATTTTTGTATTACCAAAGACTTGTTTTTATATCTATTTTTAATGTTCTGTATGTTACACAGTTGACAAATGAAATTTAGATTGAAATAATTTTATTTTTATTATTATTTTCTTAATTGCTTATGCTAATATTGTTTTAGAATAATTAGAGTACTACTTATTCATTTTATTCATATAGATTCTTGTATCATATGTTTACTTAAACAGACTTTGGTGATACTATGAAACAGTATTATATGATGATACAAATCTTAAAAGAGCTTCTGATAGACTGATAATTTTATAATAGATTGTATCTCTCTAATATAGAAAATAAGGTACTTAAATAAGTTTTTTAGTTTTTTATCTTTCAAAGTTATTTTTTTCGGTATAATATATATATAAATTTGAGAGTGAGAAGAGAAAGAAATAAAAACACAAACATAACTTACAATGTTTCTATTTTGTGACTTTTAACTGTACCTACATTGCAGATACAGCACACGTATACGTTACAATTCTTTGCGCAGAAAAAATATTCTATAATTGCGAATATAACAAATATAATGAATATAATTGTTGTTATAATTACAAAAGAACAGATCAGATCTTTTTTGTAAGTGCATTAAACACATTGTTTAGTAATTAAACTCTCAGTATCTTTACTTGCTTTTATAGATTTCTGGTTTTCTTTTAAAATGTACTGTGTACTAATACATTAATATGTTTACTTTGCAAAAAAAAAAGAGACATGTAAGACTAAAATCTTTAAGAATAAAGACTTGGTATTTTTTCATTACAGTCATATACTTCACAAGTTGAAACATAATAATAATTTGTTCTTCAACTTCTGTCTATAGTTTAAGTTAAGATTTTTTGACTTTTTGAATATGCTGCGTATAAGGGTCTATCTACATAAGATATAGACACGGGTCGCAGATCTCATGGAAGTGATTAATTGTGTTGATCAAATCAGCCAATCAACGTGATTATACCTATATTATATGTAATAAATAATTTATATAAGTAAATGATTGTATACATAGATATAATCATTTTTTATATATAGAAGTTTGAAAACTTGTATCGTTAAAGGTTATTTCTTTCGAATCATATACTCACGTTGCCATAACTCATAAATGTTTTAATAGTATATTTTTTTTATTTTGTTTCAATTTTTCTTTTAATATACACGTTTAATTGCATAAATATATTATACTTAAATGTGCATCTATAAAGGTAGAAAAGAAACTTATTACATTTTATAAGATGGTTTTTTATAAAATTTTGTATAAAAAATTTATCTCGTAAAGTATTCTAACATGTGTAATATATAAAGAAGAATGCTCTAGAGATGATCTTTTATACACATTTATATATTATAATAAATATATAAACAATTTTTAAATTTGTTTACTTTTAAAAATGTATAGGTATGTTACAACTAAATTTAAAACTATAATAAATATCAAATTAAAAATACAAGTATTTTATTCGCATCATGAAACATAGGAACTGAATAGCGCACAATAATTTAAATAATAAAATCTGTAAAAATCACACTAAGCCGCTTCACGTTACAAAAAGCTATTCTGTTTTTTAATATATGTATAGTATTACTATACCATACAAATTTTATTAAGCATAGAGTTTATAGTATCAGCACGTTATCAGCTATATAAATTTATCTAAACTTCCAAGTGAATACAATTAATAACGATAGTATAATTTTTTGGTCAGAGAAAACATGCTGTTTAAACAAATACAGTTATCATTTCGAGCGTAGATGTTCTTCTTCATCATCACTATAATCATCACTTAAATACTGATTATTTTGCGAAAACTCGTAGCGTCCTGTTTTCTTTGGCGGTGGACTGTGACATAAGATAAAATAATTTAAAATGAAGACAGAACTATTAAAACGTATATATATAGGATGTCCCACCTAACTTGAGCATTCTAAATATCTCGCTCATTTTTATGATAGGAGGATGCCGAAAAGGATCATTATTCAGTTCGAAGAGACAAATACTGTAATAAACAAGAACTTTTCAGATTCGCCTTGACCTTGTTTATCATATCGCGAAGATAAAAATATGTACTTTCAGATAAAAAATGACAATGACCTTGAAATCTTAAAAAATATGACCTTGAAAAAATTTCTTGTTTATTACAGTATTTGCCTCCTCGAACTGAATAATGACCCTTTTCGGCATTCTCCTATCATAAAAAATAAGCTAGATATTTAGAATGCTCAAGTTAGGTGAGACACCCTGTATATTGCCTTATTATTCTCAATTTCGAGTGTAAAAAATAATGTAGTCACAGAAATACATTCTGATTTTTGTTTACCTTGTCTGATCTTCATCATTATGGCTGCTGTTACTACTACTGTTTGGACTACCATCTCTTTTCGGACTTGCTGGTGGAGATAACGCTTGCATCAAACGGCCTTTACTTTCATTCCAAATTGTAGACTAAAAATATAAAAAGACAACATTCAATATGTTATATTTCTATATTTTTATATACTTATATAAGAAAAAAGTTGTATAACAGTTATGTACCAATCTGCCTTCTCTTCCGAACAATAAAAGGAAAGCGTCAATGAAATCCCGAGATTTCTCTTCCCATTTACTGATCATATCCATTCGTTTTTCACCAATATTTTCCATTACACGTTTTCCTTTATCTTTTAGATCATCGAACTTATTCTGCAGACGGAACTTTTTTTCCTGTACAATTGTTCTTATTGTTGAATCATCTTTTACATCTTTTTAAATGATTATAATATTACGTTTATATATAATCTAAAGCACTATGTTAAGAATAAACTTACATTAAGAAAAGAAACGTTGAGCTCTTTTGCACTATACCCTCGTGCAAGATTTCTTCTAACATATATATCGTAATCTTTTACTATTCTCGCCACTATGTCTGAAGTAGAAACTCCTTCTGTTCTTTGCGTAGCTACAAACATACCTTTAGCTTTTAACTTGGCATAAACATCTGATCCATCATCTGTCATATATGGTATATCATCGTGAGCAACAAAGTCAATCTACAACATTAACAGATATTTACATTTCTACTTGTGCAAAAGAAGTTTCGGTTTATTTTGGAAATTTAAAAATGTAAAAACATATATAAACACCTTGTGCTTTTCAATGAATTCATCATGAAGTTCCCAAGGTGCATCTCGCACTACTTCATCTACGTATCTGCAATGTCTGACTGCATCATATCTCTCTAGATCAGTCATTACAGTTCTTCCTTTTTTACTATGTGTCAATTCATCGTTACACACTATGAGACAAAATTAGAAATAATAAATATACACACACGATTTTTAACATCTATATAGAATAAATTTTTTTACAGTAATATTTGTGATAAATACCACCAACAATAAGATAAACATTTGTAAAAATGTTCTTAGCTTGTAGCAGTTGCCTTGCATGGCCTTGATGGAAAAGATCATAAATACCATCAGCGTAGACTCTAATTTTTCTAGGAGCTAGAAAAAAAAAATTAAATAATATACATGTATATATTTTGAAAAATAAATATCTATCTTAAAGCAATTATTTTTTGTCTTTCTATGATAAGTTTTAAGTCTTTTTTAAGATATACCTTTACCAGCTCTTGCTTGTTTTAAAGTAATTTTTATATTATAATCACAAGCATTTCTCTCTGCAATTGCATCTGGATCATCGCTGAAAGGTGCTTCTTTACAGATAGACTAAAACAACAATATAAAAATATATTTAAGTTACTAATATATATTAATTGTTATACTTAATAATGTAACTTATATTTTCTAGTTTTAGTTTGTTCATACATTATTGTATATAAATATAAAACAAATATTAATAATATTGCAAAACATTATTTTCTGTTGTGTTTAACTATGCACCTTTTACTTTGTAAAATAATTATAACAAAATATTTTATAGAATTGAAATGCTTACAGGATAAATTGGAAAATCTTCCCTAGAGCAGGATGCACTTTCTCCATTAAAATTATTCTGATAAGATACAGTATTCAGCATAGTGTCTTCTCTAGGACGCTTCCTTGACATTTTCTTATTGCAGAATTGTTGCCATGCAGCTTTGGTTCAACTATAAATGTAGAAAACTACTGCAGTTAAATATTATTACAATATAATTTTAAATTCTAAAGGAAAAATATATAAAATGCATTTCTATTGTGAAATATATAGAACACATTCTATTGATTAAAACATATAAAAGTATACTTTTGTTACAATATTTTTAACCATCACAATATACATTTTATAAACATATAACCTAATAAAACATCATTGTATATCTTACACACATGTTTGTCAAACAAAATTAATTTTTGTAATATATAACAGGTTAGTGTGATAATCACAATTAAATGATTATGGATAAATAGCAAACGCGACATAATCCGTGGCATTTTTTTTGAAATGGAAGTTTAATGAGCAAGCAAGAAAACTCAGGATCGAGATCTTCGACCTACGGTGTACCTCCGGTCGACGACGATGTCATGTAAGACCGCGCCTGCGAGCCGCGTGGCACGCACGTTCGGGAAAAAAAAAGAAAAAAGACGGGAAGGAAGAGAGAGAGAGAGAGAGAGAGAGAAAGACCGCATTACAGTGAAGACTATAAAAACAAACGACATTTTTTTATTGATAGGTACATGCAGGAAATAATGCGTCACAATGTGTTGCAAGCTAAAATTTTATCAAGCCACTTACAGCTATCGAATCGTAAATCCTGATATTCCTGGTCGATGATAAAATATAACACATTAGTATGAGATCGAGCGGAAAGAAACCTGCTATCGTATTGTGCGATTTTGCGTCCAAAATCACGCTAATATAATAGATAATAGTGTAACAGAGAGCGAGAAAAAAAACAAGATTGTTGAAACCGACAAGTTCCACGATACAACGTTGTTATTGCAGCAGGACACTTTACATGTTAATACAGATTTACTTATCAAAAAAATCGAGATATTTTAACTACTCCGACTTCCTCCGACTAGTCTCTGACAATGACTAATTAACACTGGTGCGTCTCACAGCTGACGTTTACCACTACCACTTGCACGTTCTCGCGCAGTCACCAAAAGGAACCAATCGTCGTGCTAAATAAAGAGTACTATATATTGGTATTCTTTTTTATACGAAACGTGTGATTGGCCACGCGTCAGGACGAATTATATTTATCTATTGTTTGCAGCTGAGAACAAATCAGAAGACAACTGCTCTGAAAGGATTGGTCGAACACCTACTTAACGGGTCAATCTTATCGCTTTTTTCTATTTTGTTGCTTGCTTTTTAAACTGAAAATGTTATACATATAAAAAAAAAAAAAAAAAACTAAAAAATGTACGTTGATTTGATACAATATTTCTAATACATCTACTGCACTGTTGAATGTGCAACAATGTGCATCTTTAAATTTTTAATTATAAATTTTAAATTTGTAATCTGCTTAAATTTTAACCAAGAAAAGGAAATTGTATTTGTTCTGTATTCCTAAATAGATCCACTATTCCGCATAATGATACCAAATGTTCTGTCACTAGGAAATAAATTGTAAACTATATGTATATATACTTACTCCTGTTTGTCAAAAAATCACAAAAATTCTCAAAATCTATAGTAAAAACATATTCGATTTAGATAAGCGAAGTAATATTGTTTTATATGATTACTCGCGTATGAGTTTCTTCCCCAAATATATATATATATATATATATATATATATATATATATATATATATATGACTTGTGAATTTATCAAACTCAAGAATTCTATAGTACATCTGGCATTTGACTCGTACTATTATAAATTTCAGAGATAAAATTATAAATGTAAATTACCATGTAACTGAGGTGACCGCACGTGCAAGACCGCACTCCTTGATCAATGTGCCGAGAGTACTGTTGTGGGCGGGGATATGGCTAAATTTCAAAATAATCACTACACTATGAAAGATTAAAACACCGCAGAAATTCTTAATCTATTTCAAGAATGGAATAAAACGTGTTGCCAGTAGTTTTCGAAGTTTATTATCAGTGCCGTCGCGGTTCTTTTCCACAATGATATAAGTGAATTGCCGTGAGTGCAATGAAAACATACGGTACGGTAGTCGCGACTGAAATCGTGGTAGAACGAGAAGCTAACGATGACGTAACATCGGATGATCGCCGGCGTCATGTAGGTATGCGTCCGACATGACACATTATCGGACACACAAGTGTACGTGTACATATACTCATACGAGAAAATATAATATAGCATGACTCATAAAAACACAATCGAGTGATTACAAAGCTGAGATTTATTTGTGAATTAATAATATAACTTTAAAATAATCTCTATAATTATATAAGAATTATGTATAAATTTTTTTTTACACTGATTGTGTGTGTAATTTTTATTCAGCTTACTGTCACAAATGTGTTGCATGAAAAACTCAAGAGTGATTTTCGTATGTCTTGAAAATTACATGCTAATTGCACGTGTGCAATTGTAAAAGATTATGATGTTTATTATCTGCAAAACAGTTATCGAGGCAGTGTCTGCTGAATATCAAGAATACATACAATCGAGCAATTCAACTTTTTATACACCTGTTTGTCGTTTATATATTCTGACAACGTATGTACAAATGCAAATGTTTATTTGTTACTTTTACTTCTCTCTAGATTTATACTTAAAAAAAAAATCATTATTCAAAGAATTTGTGTTAAAAGTAGCTGCGGATATTTTATACAGATAAATTTTCTTTCCATAAAACGGTTTTTTTAATAGTCGTAGATATTAGATCATGTAGCGTAAAATAAATTAGTAATAAGGGGATTGTTGAAACAAGTTGTTTTACTCAGTTCTCTTTGTTTAATATTGATGTTTTTTTCTATCGCGTGTTAACATCAATCGAAGGAAACGTAATGCGCGTAGCATCAATTAGTTTTATTGTTAATTTACCTAAGCTTCTACATGTCATTTTTTATTTGCTTTTTTAATTTTCTAGCAATATTAAATTAGTTGCATATGTTTGAAAAAGTTACAGCTAAAAAAATAAAACTCAATGTATATAAAGTAACTGTAAAATTACAAGAAAAATTGTAATCACTATTTAATTCACACATGTTTTTGCTTTCCTATGCAAAACATTTATTAGATCTTATGTTACAGCTTTATAATGATCATTAAACTAAGACGATATTCACAATCGGATCTTAATTTAAGATCGTCTTATTTATGTTTGTATGCTTTATATGCATATGAACATACACAAATTAGACGGTCTTATTTTTTTCAATAAACAACTATGAATATCACCTCCAAAGGTATTTTAAAGCTTCATTACGTTTCATTCAAAAGGCATTCGTATACCTCAATATTACATTATTGCGATATTATAATTAAATAACATCTACGGGATATCTAAGTTTAATAATAAAAATATCTATTATAAATCACAATGATTTTCGCTTCATGGCTACACTGGATAGAATTTCGCTTCTTGGCTACGAAATTCTAGTCTATTTTATGTTGACTTTATTTTGACAAAACAAAAAAAATATCTTGAGAATATAGATACAATGTAGGAAAAACCTATTCTATAATGATAAAATCATAATTGATTATGTTTATATAAAAAAGTTGTATTTTGCATTTGTGAACCTTACAGTTCGCTGTTTCGAGTAATTTAACATCGTTCGGCTTTCAATGGCGGAAAATATTTTTTAATTAAACATAATATTTGTGAATTTTTTAATTGATTGATCGTGCAAAAAATGTATAAACATTATGTCTAAATAAATATTAAGTTTAAAATAGTTTAAGAATTTGTTTTATATACTAATTTCCCCAAGAAATTTGTGTCATACTGAGTTCATTCAATTTTATAAAATGTCTTTTGAGTTAAGTCAGCGACACAGTGCATTTTTATCTATTAGATCGCTTGCATACTGGTTATCTTGCTAAAACTTGTGTTCTACTGGCTACGCTGCTGGATTTCCGTGATTAATCAGAAGCTGTTCAAGAATCGAGTCGAGTCACAACTGTTCAACCAACATGAAAATCCATACTTTGTGAGGCCAAGCTAGCAACACAACCAACACTTGCAACACTTTCTGCACTGTTGTGCACTACACGGTAGCAAGCGAGCAAATCTTAGCAATCTACAGAAACGCACTGTGTGCCGCTGGCTTTAATCTCATTTATCGCAGCATTGTAAATTAGGTAATAAACAAATTTTCAACATTCCCTGATAACAAAAAACTGTGAGAATCTGATAAGAAAGTATATATACTCAACAAATACGTAGGAAATAATATATGAAACACTTAAAATATATACTTGCTTACGTTTGATAGGTATAATCTAACTACCTAGAATTTCTGTGATTTCCTCAGAAGATTGATTAACGCGATGGTATTTATTATATTCTTTTTTAAATTTATATTACGATAGAGCACGTACAGAAGTTCAACTTAACGCGCTCAGTGCCTCGTGTAGTGCATGTTGCTGCTCCGCTGTCAATTGCATTATAGTTGCTTGAAACATAGTCTCATTATTCTGAAAAAGATAATATCTATTGTTAGAAAACATCATAAATATAAATGAGAACTTTAATCAAACTTTTTATCGTATTTTGATCCACCTGTATTTCTCTAACGATACTAATCATTCTAGACATGACAGGATTGTCAGTAGGCACAGCTTTTCTAAGTAGCGCTTCGGCGAAAAAGCTTATGAGTCGGGGCAAATGCGCATTATTTCTTCCTAATATCACTGCGTGGTTTGCTTCAATCAAATCACACAGATATCCGTAAACATGAGGGGCTTCATCTTCATCTTCGGTAACTGGTAGCCAAGTTAACCTGCACAAAAAGTTTATTAAATGTTAATTCATGCTTTTTTTTAAACACAACAAAGAGGACTTACTAATGTGGACTTAGAACTCACCAATGTGGAAGAATTTCATCAACATTGATTGCTTTATTATTATACTTAAGAATTTTTGTTACTGCTGAGATAGCATTTTCAGTGGAATTTATGTTCCCTGCCGATCTAGATTCAGGATCATTAATAACTTCTATTAGTTTCGGTATGGCTTCCGCACATGCTTGTGCAAAACCCTCTCCACCAAACTGGCCTAAAACTCCACAGCCATAAGCTGCCGCTTGTCTAACTTCGGGAGATTTATCAGTAACGTATTGAATCATCGGTCGTAGGAAAAGTTCCTGATATTTCGCACAGTCAGGTCCTCCAAATTCTATTATGTCATCAAAAACACACAAAGCCCATTGATGATCCGCCCAGGGTCTTTCGGGACTGAGTAATTTTACAAAATGTCCGCAAATCTGATCGAAATAAGGAAAAAACGAAGTCTTGTAAGTCGCAAACAATGCGTGTAAAATATCAGCAATTTTGCTGAGGGTAAATACATCCTCGTTGTCTTCGTCAGCAAGTTGTTCTTCAACGACCTGTAATCCAATAAATGTAAATATATAAAAAATATATAAAGCAAAACTGTGAAGAATTTACAGTCGAGTAATTACCTCGTCATAGTCTTCGTCCTTTCGTTTTTCCAGTCTAGCAACGGCTCTCTCAAAGTGATCATTAAGTAATTTATCCAAAAGTCGTAAGAGTTCAGTCATATGCGGTACACTCAAACAACCAGCACCCAGTGTTTCGATACATTTTGCTAACGAGGCCAAAAGTTCTACCAGTACTTCACACTCTGGCTCTGTATCAATAGCTTTCAATAAATCTGGGCAGATATAAGCCCACATACCTTCTAAATACTGCGAACCTAAATATTTAACACGTACATATTAACATAGAATTTTATAACATTTTATACAAATTACTATTTATATAATAACCTTTTATTTTAGCGCAGTCCAAAAGATACGGTAAGCTTGCCGCGGCAGCAATTCTAACACCATCGTGGAAATAAAACTTTAACATCGGAACCATTAATCGAACTACTTCTTCGGCGTAATCCGCAAAGCCTTCTTTCAATTCTCGCGCATAACAAACCAACATTTCGCACGCAGAAGCTTTATCTTCTAAACCTGCTGTTTTAATTCCGAAATTTTGTTGTTCTCCTAGTGAAACAAACTGCCAATCAAGATCACCTTCAATGCCTTCCATGTCGTCATTATCCAGTAATGCAACTTCCGGCTTCATAGCAGCTGTTCGTAATACAGGTCCCATCACCAACGGTAGATACTGCTCAAATTGTTTTCCTGTAGAGAGACAAAAATACAGAGAAAATAAAATTATACATTTCAGAAAGAAATCCTGTATTTCGGAAACTGCAATTATTAAAACAACTTTTTGTATGTTTAGAATCCGTTTCGTCTTACCAAGAATCTTACAAATTCTTGCCCAAGCAGATATAAGATAACTGGTTTGCGGATCATCATCCGGAAGATCACCTTCTGAATGAGTTTTCAGTAACATATCCATAACATCGCTAGCATCGGCAATAAACTGTTAAAATTTGAATAATTTTAAATGGCAATAAAACTTATCTTTAAAAAAAACAAATCAAAATTTATCAATTACTTTTTCTGGACCAACAGCTAGACCTATAAGACTGACACATTCGATGGTTTTGCCTCGTAACATTTTGTGTTCTTGTTGATTCGCATTTTTAATAATGTACTTTAAACAAGGCATTAATCTATCATAGTAAGTTACGAATTGTTCTTCACAAGTATCAGCAACTGAAGCGATTGTTGTGACAACCTGTATGAAGACAGATTCATATAGCGCAAAATACATGTAGATTTTATATTTAAATTCTATTTTTTTTAGAATTAGAGTTTATATATTTTACGATTAATTATAATTTAACATACTTGTTCAATTACGAGCTTAGTTCCTTTTTCTACCAATTCTTGAAACTTAGCAGTTAATATAGATTCAAGTTTGCCCATTATGGCATCGAGATATGGCGTCAGAATATGTTTCGGACATTCTTCACTGAAATTGACAAGAGCAGCACCGGCATGCGCTTGAACTCTAGGATTTTCGTTATCATCCAACACCATTAATAATCCAGGAATAACTTTATCATGAAATTTCTTCTCAAATATAGGCGAAAAATCCGTTGACATTTGTCCTACAGCATTGCAAGCGGCGTATCTTACACGAGGATGCTAAAAAAAAAAAAGAAAAAAGAAAAAAAGAAAAAGAAAAATAAGAGTATATTTGTTCTGATCTCCGATTTGTTCTGAGAAAATTTTATATTTCAAAATTATAGCTGATATTCATAATCGAATCTTATATTTAAGGTCGTTTTAAAGTATGTCTTAAATACTTACTGGATCTTGAAGATACTGTATAACACCATCCATTATTTGTGGTAAAAGATCTTGCATTTGTTTATGGCACCCTTCACCAACAGCTGATATAGCCATGAGTGCTGCATGTCTAAATAAAAAAACGTATGTATATTTTTTAAATTCTCTATCACTTTTATGCAAAACTTATTTCTATGTAAAAGAAAAAAAGAAAAATTACTTATAAACATCGAAAAAACTGTATGTTTTAAAACTATAGCAATTATACAGAATAATTGCCAACTCTCTTTTAAACATCCAACAAGAATCTCAAGTTCCAACTGCTAATACAGCAATGAAAAAGAGTTATCTTGATGGTTTACTCTATCACAGAAGTAACGCAATTACTTACATAAGAGTATGTAACTGCTGACTTTTCTGTGACACTGTTAATTATATGTATTTATATGTCATATATGTACAATTATATGTTAAACATCATATATATAATATAGTATAACAACATATATACCTGTATTTCCAATCACTGTTATTTAACATAGAAGGTATATTTTGCACAATTTGTGGGAGCATAGTTTTACCTCCCAAACCACATGCTAATCTATCTAAAGCACTTTCAGCAACTACATTATTACTATCGTTATCTTCTTCAATAATTTCATCAGAAAAACTCCATTTTTCGTCTTCTTCTAGATCAGTCATCATCTTCAGTACCAATGGCACTAACGATGAGATATATTTTCCACCAATTTTTCGTACCATCGCTGGTGCGGTTTCTGCCAAAGTTACCAAAACTTCAAGCGCTAATTGCCTCCAGGAATCAGACATATCTTCATCAGAAAATACAGTCATGCACATTTGCATTATATTATCTAATTGTCCCCTGAGGAATTTTGGTGTAGTTTCAGCGAGATCTATTAATACTTTTAAAAGAGCATCATCGTCCTGCTTTTCTATAGACAACGCAGTTACTTGTACAAGCGCTGGAAGTAGCTCAACAAAATGTTTGTGTATATTTTCTTCTTTGTCGTGTAATGCTATGAATGCTCCAATAGCTCTTACTGCTTGAAATCTGACCTATGAAACAATCGCAACTTTATTAGTTTCTCTCTCTTTTCGAAATAAAAAAAAAAAAAATTAGTAATTTGAAAAATATATTTAATTAAGAAGTTATTAATACAAAAATTACAACTAAACTTTTGTATGCCCCGTATCTGTCTGTAAATTAGTACTTTACAAGTTACAGTCATCAGAAAGCATATTTTATAGTTTTGGAAGAATTATGTGACGAGCAATTTAATCTTGTCATAACTCGTGTATCTGTCTTCCAGTAGACTTACTAAAAAAACAAATTTATAAAAACTGTATATTACCTCATAATTTGCCATATCTAGAACGGATTGTTGTAACATTTGTTTTATTAGATCGAGATAATTTGCTTGTTGATTTCCGAATACACCTGGGACGGATCTATGTAAATAAATTTTACATTCATTTATTTTTACTTCGTTTCCTAGCAAATGGTATTTCAAATGAATTAAAATTAAAAGGATCTTACGTGAACATACGAAGCGAACTTTCTTTCAATGCTGGTACTGGACTATTCGCACACTGAAATAGGAACTGCAGAAATTCTGGCCATTGATTGTTGCCCTCTTCATCTATTAGATTCCTAGCAACTTCAGCCACAACTTCACAAATTTTGCGTCTTATAGTTTCTGACTGTTCATTTTGGACTGACAATAAAAGTTGTTCCTTTAACTGAACTTGAGCTTCTGGTGGAATCTGAAATATGTATCAAATCTATTTTAAACTGACCTTTGACTTAAGATATCAAATAGAATATGTGATAAAAAGATATAAAAAGTTCCAAAAAATATAAATAACAACAATGTATATTGCAAAAAAAAACGTGTTTATTCTCATATAAAAATAAAAAAAATCTTAATAACCACCTTAGGATAAAAATCCATAAATTCTGAAGAAAATAGGCGACGCAGTAGTACTGCTGCCATTGTCCGTACTTCTTCTGCAAGTGAGCCATTGCAAATAGTACTTAAAAGGTATGTCACCTTACTTTCCATTGGAAGATTATTATATGCATCCTAAATAATCCCAAAAAGTAAAAAGTTATTTTTTAGTTTTTTATTATGATAAGAAGTATTTTTATAAAGTATAACAATATTAATAGTAATTTAATATCTATAATTAGATAAGTCTTTGTCCGTTATTACATGTAAATAAAAACTAAAAAAAAAAAACAAAAAAAAAATTTATATGTAAATATAACATTATATAGATACTAAACTCAATAAAAAAAAAATTTAATCAAAATTAATTTTATTTTACACAACAAAATGAAACTTATTTCGCAGTGCGTATTTGTAACCAGCACACGTGAATATTCGGCGAATTACGTTCGACACGTGATCGGACCGTGAGTCAAGGTAAAAGGCAAAACGTATATGTGTGTATATGTATATGTATGTACATATTTATATATACGTGTATATAACACACATTAGTACAGCAAGTAAAAACGAGAAAAAATTATAAGCTGTTTGAATCAAAGTGTACTCTAATTGCACAATCGTCAAATATGTAAACGAATAAGGGCAACACGTGTGCGGTCAGTTTTACAGCGATCGCCAGAAATCGAGCAAAGTACCCAGCGTAGGCGGGAAAACTGGATGCGTCCCTTGGCGAAGCATACAGCGAGCCGTGTTACGCAAAGCGCAAGACGCACGCGCGTGTAACAATATTTTTCACCCAGGACACGACATGCATATCTCGTTGAACCCGAGTCTCGTTATCTAAATTCATCCGAGAAATTCGCGAGTTGCGCGCAAATAATGGCCTCAGCACGCGCGGTGTCCGCATGCAAGACACCATTTTGGATTTTTTTTCTTGGTCTTCTCACGCGAGCAGTCGTCACATGCGATTGAATTTTGCTGAATTGCCTCGCGACATTCGTTTTCATCGATTATCGTAAACAACTAGTTTTCAGCCGATCAAGAGGATGCGCACGCGGGCTGCCGGCGTAACATCCACCACATGCGAGGTCTTGACAACACGTCGGCAACGTGGTCCGAATGTGATTGCGACATGTTGCAAAAATTCGCGGTCTCACATGCAGATTGCATTTGTACGGGCGTAACGACAAACGGATTATACATACCTCCGCTTGAGTTCGAACATCATTATCTGTGCTGAGGAGTGTATTCAAAAGCTGTTGAAACTGAACGAGATCCACCGCCATTGTCGCCAAACGAATAAAGCACTGAATCAACGCGCACTGACTCGAGCGATCGTCGTCTGATCAAGTGCCGCCATCTGTCGCGGAATGAATGGCCGCGTTCAGCAGAACAATTGCTGAATTGTCGTCTTGTCAACGCAAGACGCTGATTGAATGATTCTAAGAGTAAGAACCAATCACGTGCGATTGCTACAAAGCAGCTTGTTCTCCAGAACACAGCAATGGTTGGGTTCAGCAGAATCAAAAAGAAGAATGAGAGCGGCCAGGTCCATAAGAGTTTTTACGATCGTTTTTCCGTCCCGTAAGCTAGCGCAAGTCCACGGGTGGTGCACATTGGCAACTACGTAGCGGTGTCTAGGAGCGACTTGTCGATACGTACGCCATGTCCAAACGTGGAAATGGTTCTATTCCGTGCTATGTGCGATGCACATGATTCTAGTACAATTGCATCCTAGCATTCCTAGCCACTAAGACCTGGTTTATGCGGGCCTAAGATTTTAATATTTCTGTTTATTAACAGAAGCATAACAGAATATAACAGAAGCATTGAAATCCTATAGTTGAACTGTACCAATTCCGGCATAAATTAACAGTTATTACCCGCATAAACAAGGCCAAAACAAGGCCTTATTTGCCCGCATAAACCAGGTCTAAAGGCCATCACACATAAAATTACTTAAAACCGTAAGGCGTAGCCGTACGAAAATTGACCAATCAGAATGTATACTATGTCGCCATCACTTTCGGACGTAAATTTCCTATTGGTCAATTTCCTTACGGCTACGTCTTACGATCTTAAGTAATTTTATGTGTAATGACCTTAAAGTCACGTGTCTTTAAAAACGTGACTTAAAAAGGAGAGATGTACCGACAGAGAGACACATACGTCTATCTTAGTGTCGGCGCAACTAGAGGGTGTTATCTTTCGGACAGTAGCGGCTGGGCGGCCAAATCAAACTGATCGTGTTGTTGTGAGTACAGTAAATACCGTAAAGATGTTTTGGACCGCCGCAACATGTGTTAATATTTAGATACACGCAAGTGTAGTAATAGCTATTTAATTTGTAAAAATGCAAAATCATAGATAAAAACCCGCATAGATTTGTATCTCTCACATGCGGAAATGCAAAACATTTCGTTGTAACATCTGTCGTTATATGTGGTAATTTCGTTTTTACACGCGTGACGTTCGCTGTTAGCCGCGATCAGTTGATTTATCACGAAAGATATTACAGAATAAACATTTCAACACGTGTGTGTACAAGCGTATATTTGTACATCAAATGCGTTTTTATTCTATCTTTTATGTGTACCGCGCAAAAATCAACAAATTTCTAATTCAAGTAATTTTGAAAAACTTTGTTACGTTATATACATAAGCACAATATAACGCACTGAAATTGGGGTCTTGTATCGTTCAATATGAAATCTTGTAGACACAATGGAAAAAAATAATGAAAGAATTCGTAAAACTGTGACATTTAGTGTGACATGTTTCTCCACAGGTGCGATGGAAATTCAACTTGTAAAATTTCGACATACGGATTTGAATATAACAATCATATATGTGCAATTTGTATGAAAAATGTCTTGTATAAATTGAACAATAATATTTGTGCGCAACGATTACAATAAGTGTAGATATCACCGTAGCAATATTGAAAAAATGTTACATTATTTTTGCCAAGTCTGTCAATTTTACATTATCCGTTCGCGCTTTGAATAGGGAAACAAAAAATGTTTCACTTTTCCTCGCAGCAAGTTGAAATTTAATTTCAGCAGCTTAAGAAGGTAAATTTGAGGATTAAAGACTAAGATACAGGAAGAATATGATTACGCAGAAGCGCTCGAACACCATCCACTCATTTGCAACGTGCCACATCGCACTATGGCAGTCTATAGGAGAATGATAGATGAGCTAACTATGCTGCAAAGCGAGCTTCAGCTTTTTGCTTATATAATCTCAGACAAGGATTTTCGACGTGGTGCCGTGGTCCGCCGAGTATGCGATAATGGCATTCGCGCGCGCGCGCGCGATTAATGCGTTATTACGCGCACCACCGACACCGTCGTCCTTATCGTCGTCACGCCGCTGTTATCATTGTCCTGTTTAGCTTTAACTATTCGTCGCGCCCTACAAGCTAAAGATGAGGTAGCTGCGCGCATCAAGGGAGGTTTTGTCAGTCAATCTTAAGCCGATTCTCAGTGAGTTATCTTTATAAATGTTCAAAGAACCGTCAAGCGCGTTAATATGTGCAATATAGAGATCAAACATGTAAAGCATAATCAATTAAAGTCGACTGTTTTACATTCAAAGTTGACGATGTATCCATCGATGTGAAAGCTCGATTATTTGTGTCCTTCTATATGTTGTAGATTCTCTTGGACGGTTTGCGGCCCAAGACTCTTGTCCAGGACGCACTCGTTTTGATTCAGTCGCTTGGCGAGTGCGCGCAAATTTCTTTTTGCAAGATTGTACTTTTCCAAACCACTGTTTAACGCGCTTTCAACGTTATTTTTGAATCTTTCGTCCAATACCGCGATGTAATCATTCATCCGCGTCAATGCGTCCTGCAACCGACTCTGCAATCCTGTGTTTGTCTCTTTCAATCTTTCGTTGGCACATCGTAGATCGTTCGCTTTGAGTCGAAGATTGAAGTTCGACTTCCTCGAAGCGGCGAGCTCATCTTTTAAGGCCGTCCTCTCGGATTTCAGTTCATTCAATTCTTCCTTCAACATCTCGAATCGTGACCTCAGCGCCGCCTTCTCGGTTCTCAGATTCATCAGCTCGAGTTTCAAAGCCTGAATCTCGTCCGTCGCTGTACGAAGGTCGATCTTAGTTTTCTCGCTATCCGTCCGACTGGAATCGAGACTGCCACGCAGAATACCTACTTCCAGCTTCAGCGTCTTATTCTCGGCCACGAGCCGATCGATATCGACTATCGTGGAATAATCTGTTTTATCTTTGTATGTCATTGGAAAATCATCGGGATAATCGCTCATCTTTTTCTCGTGATCGATATTTACGATCGGAAATGTTCTCAAGCGCGGATCGATGATTTCTTCGTTATTAGGTCTATTCGTCGAAACCAGCGGCGAATTCTCCGATCTGTCTTTTGTGCGAGCAAGTTCCATCGTAATCCCGGAGTTTTCGAACCTCAAATTCGCTCGCTTTAGTTTCAAAGCCTTATTGTTGGCTTCCGAGCTCTTTAGTTCAGCCTTCGGCGTGTCTTTGATCTTCGCTTTGTTATCACGGCCGGCACATGTATCAGATTCTACTTTGAGTACTGTTTCGCCGTCCCGCCGCTCCTTGCCAATTTCGACCTTTACGTTCGTACGCGTGGCATCCGAACAATCCTGCTTGTATGTAATCTCGTTACAAACGTCCGCGAATCCGCGCACGTCCTTCTCAGGTTGGTCTCGCACATAGATCTTCCTTAAGTGATTTCTGCATTGATCGTTATTTTCGCCGTAAGACGCGCGCTTGGCGTTCTGGGTTCCCAGCTGATCGACACCAAACATTCTGCCGACGCTCGCGTCGTCTCTCTCCGGATTCATTTCGCACTTTCTCTCGTCGCAGATAACTCGAAGAAGAGCGTTTTGCGCTCTCGCTTCGTCATTATCGACTCTTGATTTATTCAATTCCATGGAAAGATATTCATTTTCCGCTCTCGCTTTATTCAACCGCTCCTGCAGAGCGACGTTCTCATCATCGAGCACATTAATACGCGTCGCCAGCTCGTTCTTTTCAGTCAACAGCACTCGTACGCGGTCTTCAGTCTCGGTGTGTCGTACGGACAGCGTATCCAAATCGCCGACGATTCTCGAGTTCTCTGCTCGCAGACGCGCCACTTCTACAACCGCGTCTTCGAGCTCCGTTCGTGTTCGCTCCAGCTCCAACTTGAAATTCTCCGCGGCAGCTTCGCGCTCGCTTATCTTCTCTCGAAGGCCTTCACACTCGAACGTGAATTTCTTAACTTGATCCTGCAGCGCAGTATATTTGTTGCTATCGTCTTTCTCCGATCTTTCCTCTTTTGCTTCCAATTCATCCGCCTGCTGATTATTTCGCGGACAACTCCGCGAATAACGCTCGCTATTATCACGGTCGTTCTCTTTCTCTTCTGAACTTTTCAATTTGTCCGGCCGTACCTTCCGGTTGCCAAGTACCTCAATTATACTTTTCAGTTTCACATTTTCGTCGGAAGCGATCTCAAGTTTCATCCTCAGCTCCTCCACCTCAGTCCTGAGGATTTCCGCCAGCGCGTCCCGTTGGGTAATAATATTCTCAATTTCCTTGTCTCTCTCGCGGAGAATATTACGCATCCCTTCCGCTTCTCCTAATAGCGTCTCTTTGTCATCGTGAAGGCTCTGCAATTTTTGTCTCACCGCATCAATTTCGGTTTTCATCAGTTGCACTTCCGTGACGCGTTGCTCGGAACGTTCGCGTTCGCGCGTCGATATCTCTTGTTCCCGTTTCATTATGTTCTCTCGCAAACTAACGTTCTCCTCGCGCATAATGGCAATAATCCTCTCGTACTTCTTACGATCGCAGTCTAAAGTCGATCGTACGCTTTTGCATTCGCCGCTCAGCGCGTTCTCACGCTCCGTCTTCTCCGCCGATTCCAGTTTCAAACGCGCGACCAAAGTTTCGAGTTGTTCGATTTTCTCGCGTAAACTCGCGCGATCGTCGAAAAATTCAAGATTCTTCACCTTACAGTACATTCGCTCAATCAAGTTCTCGAGTTCCTCTATTTTGTCCTTCTCGTTCACGTTAATCATTCTGAACGGAGTCTGTTTTACAACGGCGATTACCGCGACCGATTTTCTCACGATGTCTTCGAGTTCCACGATTTTCGTCATGTATTGCGAGCCGCTGACATCTCCGATTTTGCAATACTTATCATCCATCGGTTTCATCTTCGATTTTCCAATTTCGCTGTCGAGTTTCTTTAAGAAATCGTTGAATAACGAGGCTGTTACCAAATACTTATCGTATGGAACATTGTCGCACGTTGATTGCTCGTCTATTGGCGCGTTCGACCGTTGGAACTCCACGAACAGCACTTTCAGGTTTACTCTCAAATCGATCACTTTCTTCATGTATCGCAAACAATCTGGATCGCCGGCGACAATGATCGCCTCGCGATCACTCTTCAAATTGTTTCTCAAATCATTTATCAAGTTTTCCACGTGTCCGATAACGTCCGGACTATCTGCGACGTCGAAATTCTCGTTTACACTATTCGCATTCTCGCGGATAACTTTCAACCGATCCAACTTGCTCATCAATTGTTGCACAAGTTTGTTCAATTTGCCGATCTTCTTGCGATATTCCGCGCTACTGCCGCATTTGGAGCGCAGTATGGCTTTCAGCCGGTCTAATTTGTGATGTAGATTTTTATTTTTTGCCTTAAACCTATACAGATACTCGTTGACGTTCACGAGCTCCTCGGACAGACCAACCACAGTTTCGACGATTTTACCGATCGCGTTCGCGAACACCGCCTCGATCGTTCGATCGCTCATCGCAAACTTTCTCAACTTGTTTTTGAGTTGATTGAGTGCGACACTCGTCTCGCAACTGTCCTCGGCCTCTTTTTTCGAAACACCCTGGATCTCGTTGTCGTTCGGACGTTGTTTCTCGCACAAAAATCCATCGCCAATTCTGATAATCTCGTTCCCTAATTCGCAGACGCTGATACGCGTGATATCTTCCTTAGTTTTCATCAAAACTTGCCTCAAGCTCGTCACTTCATTCTCCAAAGCATCCTTCGCCTGCTCCAATCGACTAATCTCTGCCTTCTGATGCACAATCAAAAGATCGTTTTGCTGATTATCATTCCCATTGTCATCATCCGCGCGCAGAGCCATTTTCATTCGCCAGATATTGCTTTTTAGTTTCGCGCTGTCGTCCCGCCACTCCTTTATCTGCTGCATCACATAGTGCAGCTTATGTAACGTTGTCGCAGCCCTTTTGGCAATTCTTATCTTCTCCTCGATAACGACATCAAAAGCGATCACTGGCAGATATTTGTCGAGATATTCGTCGCTCATCATTGTGTTTTTAAATTTTATTAGGTTGATATAAATCTATAACTGCATATTTTTTTTTTTACGGAAGATGATAAAAAGTTTGCTAAATAATAATATTTTATAAAAAAATGTCAACATTCACATGGTGATCATCGTCACAATAATGTTTCTATCGTTAATTATTTATATAACCTTACTTTTGTTAATTAATTAATTTGTGGAAATGATGTTAATTTGATGTTAACTTTATGTGTGATGCTTACAAATTTATGTCATGTGATTTTGATAGAATTTAATTTATAAAACGATACTTGACAATTTTTCCATGTTGGTGCGCCATAAAAGAGTGAATGTGTACGCGCGAATGTAAAAAAAAATCGATTTTCTCACGTGCGTAAGAAAAATATAAGCGCGTTCTTTTTTACTGAGTGCATAAATTCAGTACGCATGTTTCATTGAAACGTCTGCAAAGTTGCGCAATAATATCTGTATTTATTATATGCATCGCAAAAACTTGCGCGTTGTTTCCTTACACCGATTCGATTAGTAAAACGCTGATTTTGCAGCGACTAACGCGCGGCGAACACCAAGCAAAAAGGGAGCGCAAAGTTTCACAAAGTTCGAAACCCTAGCTCCAGCGCCCTGTGTTTTCTCCTCCTTCCTTTGCAATTACCGCGCAGATTTAATTGATGACGGGCCCTCTCGATAAGTTCTTGAACAGAACCGAACCGTGGTCCAAGTACTCTCGAAACTCTCGAAACTTAAGAAGCGTTCAGTATCGCTGCGCCTCCGGTCCCTCAATATCGGAACACCTAATAAGACTGTTCTAACGAGGACACTGCACAGCGAGCATACAGCGCGCAATTCAATTATAGCAACCGCTTAATTATGTGGGCCGTACGTAACCAGTACGCGTACTTCCGGTTACTCTAGATGCACGCAAACTTCGCACGAAGCGGAAGTTCGATGAATAATGCGCGTGTCTCAATGTCTCTCCGTTCGAAAGCTGTCATAAGCCATCGATGATAGTCTCGCATTACTGAGAATTCACGAGAAGTGGGATCGAAATTCTCGATATATATAAACTCGGACACATTATATCAGCACGTGTAGAATCTTATCTTCATTATTCATATATCGAAAAGACACGTTTTCATTTCTTCTCATTTATTATCTTGAGAAACTTAAATTATTCGACACTTCCTCGCATTATTAATTCAAGTTGTATTGGTCATGCGATATTCTGTTAAAGTCGCCGTCCTAATTCTAAAAATGTATGACCGACGTTGTTCTTAAATACGAACTTCCTGTGCGAGGCACGTGCAATTTTCACACATATAAGATTTTACGTTCACGTCAAGCGTTCTTTGCAATTAATAATAATGATTGTATCTATGTCGCCACACCGCGGATTATTCACAACTCTCACGACCTTAGTTATTAATACCTTCACACGATAATGTTCGAAATAGTTTTGCGTCAAACTATTAGATGTAAACTTAGCTCATATTATACATATCGAGCGCTTCGAGATTGGTGACAATTGTAAAATTAGATGAACGTGTGAAAGATAGTCGAACGAGCCATGCGAAAAACAGGTTAAGCGTGGCCCTGAAAATTGCATTAGGATCTGAAAAGTTGACCAGGTCATGAACGATCAATACGCACCGCCGTTTTGTTCATGTGAATGCCATGCAGCACGGCCGCAAACATCGATTGAATCGCCGCCGTACTGTTGCTGCGAATATAATCCTTTCAGCGACAATGCGAGAGAGTTGGAGATCTATGATCTGTCATTCGCCTTGCGAAAACTCACGATAATGAAGTGCCAGATGAAAAAGTGGCGCATAGAAAGGCTGCAACTCGAGAGCGAAAATAGGTCTCTGAAACAAGCCCTACGATCATTCGGTATCGATGTTCCACTTCATAAGCGAATTTTTCTCTCTTCTTTGCTCTTAGTACATACACGCTACTTTTTTTTTGTGTGTATGTATGTGCGCATATGTGTTGGCTGCCAACGTACTGGAAATCTATAGCACGTGTGACGTGAAGTATAGATTTGTAGTACCGCCAGTGAATATCGGAACGCAGTCTCTGTGTGTGTTCGAGCCACGCGAAGAGAATAATTTTAGGTCAGTGCTTTTTTTGGCGCGCCATGTTCCACTTACGGAATGTTTTGCATAGAAGGTTCCACGGTAGAATTTATTTTACATAAGTCAGTCGCGTCGCTATTTTGATCGAAAAATGTCGAGTGCAGGATATTAAATGATTTGATGAATGAATTATCATTTTTAAGAATTTCGTTTTTGGTTTTTAATTCTGCATAATTCTTCCAGAATGTTTTTTCTCGGTCGTCGTATAAAAGAGAGTAGGATTACGAATATATTTCCGACGGTCAAATGATTTCCATACAGGTGCGAAGCTTGACGAGGTATTGGGCCCTGATCCCCTGCTCGTGCATTACCGCGAGGAAAACGAAAGACTGCAGAATGCAAATGAGGGACTGACGGAAAAAGTTCGCAACCTCGAGGAGAGTCTCGCCGAACGAGATTGCTGCGACGATCCGTGTGAGAAAGTTAAATACGTGAGAGAGAAAATAGCAGCGCTGAGAGAACGTTTCGCCGACGAGAAAAAACAGTACACAATTGCCAATTGACTATAAAATGTCGCTTGCAGCGTATTTCTCGTTACTTTGTTAAACGGTAGAGCGTTTTAAGAGCGGGAAAGGAGATGCAAAAAACAAATAAAACTCTTTTCGCAAAGATCAATAATCGGAACCGCGAGATAATTAGCATATTAATTCCATTTTACGTTTTGTATCTTTAAGCTTGCGCGCCTAAATTTTAAAAGAGAGATCAATCACGGTTCATTTGCTCGCGCATAATAGTAGCGAATCATCTATCTTCATTAAACGCGGAACGTCAATATAATTACGTTGCAAACTGTTGATATCGCGGTAGAATGCGAGATACGATATCGCAGCTGAAGCTGAAACTGGCGAAAGCCGAGGAGGATAGTTCCTGCGCGGCAGTAAACCGTTTGAGGGCAAAGCTTCGCGAGTTAATGAAAGATGGTCAGAAGGCTGATCAACAGGTGCCCATGGTTGTCGAGAGATCAATGCAGACATTAGCGGATCTCTCAAAGAGCTACGAGGATCTGCGAATAGAGAACGAGCGTCTGCAGACCGAGCTCACGCAAATTCGCCGTTCGATGGAGGAAGTTGCTGCGTCGTTTCAGGAAGGCACTGTCGTTCTTCCGTCCGCAGACGAGGAATCGATAGACACGTCGGCACTATTGACTCAACTGCGGAACTGCGAAACACTTCTCGCTGTATGTAGAATGCAACTGGACGAGAAAACGGCGTACGCGGAAACTCTATTAAGTGAACTCGAAGTACAAAAAGCGTCTGTCGCCGCGTTGGCGTTAGATTTGGATCAAATGACTGCTAGTTACGAGATCGTTATGAACGAGATGATCGAAGCGAAAAAAGAACTAGAAGGAAGGGAGGAAGAACCGGAAGTATTCGAGGAACCTGAGGAGCTTGACGATAAGGCATGTTGTTGTTTTATTATGACGTTTGCAGCGTTATTTGCGCGACTTATATTAATAAAATAAGTGAATGAATGTTTTTTTTATGACAACATAAAGACTTTTGTTTAATCGAGAGGACGTGTTTATATCTGTTTGATTCTCTTTTTCTCTTTCTCTCGCAAACTCCAGCATGACAATTGGACGTTTGTTTGTAGATTACGAAGCTTCTTGGCAGCCTGCGGCGCTCTGAACTGACTGTGCTAGGCATGAGTAAGTTGCAAAGCGAGATCGAAGATATGAGGTCCCAACTGCATAATCTCGAAGCAGAGAGAAAAGAACTTCTCGACGAATTAGAGATCGTGAAGGGAATAGCGTCCGAAAGAGATCTCAATGATCGAATCATCGAGCTATTAGAGCAAAAGAAGAAAATCAAAGATGATTGCGCGGCAAAGTTGGCGGCGGCGCAGGAGACGATCGATATGTTTGTAGCACAGGAAACAATTCTCAACAGAGAAATCGAAGGACTAAAAGTTCGCGTGGAGGAGCTGGAGATTTCTCGTGAGGTTGAGATAGATCACAAAGATGAAGTGATCGAGCGTGCCGACGATGACGAATTAATACGCAAGATACAACAAATGGAAGATGAGTTAGAGAAGCGAGCGGCCGAAACGAATCAATTGAAATTAGAAAAAACAGCTTTGAAGGACGGTCTCGATAAACTGCTCGAAGAAATAGATAGGCTGAAGGTTGAAAACAGTGAACTGAAGGATGAAATTGTTGTTGTTAGAAACGAGAGAGAAATTCTGACAGCCAAGGGAGAAAGCTTGAAGTCTGAGAACAGTCTTCTTAAAGACGAATTGTCTAAGACAAATGCAGCGCTAGATGACGCAAAGAAACAATTGGACGAGTTTAACATCGAGAACGAAGTTCTTCGAGAGGAACTAAAATTGGAGAAGGTAAATAATAACAAGTTACTCGGGGACTTGAATGCTTTGCAGGGTGAAGTGGTGAAGTTGAAATTGGAGAACAGAAAATTGTCGCAAGAGGCAGATGATAAAAAAAAAGAGCAAACGAAATCACTGAACGAAATAGAAACTCTGAGGAAAGAGATAGACAATACAAGTAACGAATTAACGAGAGCAAATAACGAAGTTGCAGATTTGCGGAGGGAAATGGCCGGGTTAAATAATGAACTGAAGAAAGCGAAAGTTACAAATGAACAGCTACTGGCGGACATTTACCGAGTGGAAGCAGAGAACAAAGCCATTAAGACGGAAGCGAATAACTACGGGGACGAAAATGACAAGCTAAGGGTGGAGATGAGCGAGCTGAAGGAAGCAATAAACTTATCGACGAGCGAAGTAAACAAATTAAGAAAACAGCTAGACGATGCCGAGAATCAGATTAAGTTTCTAGACTTTGAGATCGCTAGTTTACAGACTGATAAAGACAAGGCGCGAAACGAGATCAACTCTTTGCAAAATGACATCAGCAAACTAAAACTAGATCTAAGCGCGGAAATTACTGCTAAACGAGACATTCAGGAGGAATTGGCGGCATTGAAGAACGAGATGAAAAATTTGATCCTAAAGATCGATGAGTTGAAAGTGCAGAATCACGCTCTGAAAGAAGAGAGAGATCTCCTGAAGAAAAAACTATTGCGACTAGACGAGGAACTGTCGAGCCTAAAAGATGTGAATGCCGAGATGACGAGCGAGATTAACGACTCGAGACAGACTATACCTAATTTGCAGTCGCAGATATCTCAATTGAAAAGTGACGTCGAACGTTGCAAGATCGAAAACGACGAGCTTGAGACGAACGTAAATAATTTATTCACTGAGAATAAAAGAACGACGGAAGAATTGAACAGCAGTAAGGTAGAAATAATAATGATTAGTTATATGCGTTTCTGACGTGACTTTTTTGATAATAATCACTGTGAAATTCATAGGTCGAGCGACATGCATTAGAAAAGGAGATAACCAATCTTAGGAATGAGAGGATTAAGCTCGAGGGAGAAATCGCAGAGCTTAAAAATCAGCTGGAAGAACTGAACGTAATCTTAATCGCCGAAAAATCTGCTAAAGAAAAAGCTATGAGAGAATCAACGAAAGTTAGCGATGAGATCGTTGCGCTGAAAGAAGAACTCGACACATTGAAGACCGAATTGACTAAATTAAGAACGGAAAACGATAAGATAAGAAGCAACGAGGAAAGTCTGTCGCGTCGAGTGTTAACTTTGCAGACGGAGATTGGCAACAAGAAAAACGAGATATTGGTTTTGAAAACGGACAATGACACATTAAAATCGCAAACAATCGCATTAACAACTGAGAATAACGTACTGAGAGATGAATCAGAGAAGCTCGTGTCTCGAATCGACGGCTTGAAACTTGAGAACGCCACTTTCAGAAAGGAACAACAGAAACTTATTGAAGAATTCGATAAACTGAAAGGCGAAGGCGACGGTCAGAAAGCTGAGATAGAAAACCTAAAGTCCAATCTGACAGCTGAACAAGAATTGTTGAAAAAAATTCGATCAGAATTATCCACTTTCAAATCGGAAAACGATAGATTAAAAGAAGAGTTGAGAAAACTGCAGAAAGATCAAGATACGTTTATACAAACGAATGACAAGCTAAACAGCGAGGTAAAGGATTTGAAGGAGACATCGATCGACGCTCAGAACAAGGTGAATAGGTTGCAGGATCAGGTGGCCGCGCTGTTAGACGAGAAGGAGGCGCTCTTGAGCGAGTTACACGGTTTACGAGCGGAAGTGAGTAGGTTAGATAAAGAAGTTGTATCGGATAAAGATGCGAGAGAAGTCGCGGAGAAAAAAGCGATCGTTCTAAACGACGAATTAACGGTGTTGAAGGCTCAATTGGATAAAATGCGCGCGGAAAACGAGAGTCTGAAGAAGGAACAAAACGACATGAATGAGCGCCGCACCATATTGGAAAATGAAAACTCCATGTTGAAAACCGAAAATACTAAAATAGCTGCGAAACTCGATTCCTTCAAGTTCGATCTAACAACGGCGAAGAACGACCTCAATAAGTGCGAGGATCAGAACAGCAAGTTGAAGGTGGAGATCGACGAATTGAAGAAGAGACACGGCGATGCGGAAACAAAGATTAAATTTCTGGAAAGACAGCTTGCTGAATTGTCGAACGAGAAAGAGAAAATCGAAAGAGAAATGAAGAATGCGAAGACTGAGGCTGCGATCGCAAAGGCGCGTGATGACGACGCGCGAGCGCAGCTTGATAACTTAATCAAAGATCTAAACGCGGAGAAAACGGATAAAAATGTCGTCTTGAAAGAATTAAATGCCTTGAAGGAGGTTTTGGTCCAGTTTCGCGATGATTTGAATAGATGTCGAACGGACAACGAACGACTAACGACCGAGTTGTCGACTTCGGAAAACCGAGTGTTGAAATTGCAGGCAGATTTGGAAAAGACAGTAATTGAAAACGATGCCCAGCAAAAGGAAATAGCTCGGCTAAAATCGGAGAACGACAAACTGAGGAAGGAATACAGCAGATTAAAAGACAAAAATGGAGACACGAGTGTCGAGTTGGGCCAGATCGAGCTGGATAAACGGGAAGATGATCTGGCAAGATTAAGGACAGAGCGTGATAAAGCGCAGCAAGATTCAGAAGAGTTAACGACAGAAAATAGAAAGTTGCGGGATGAACTAAGAGAGGCGCGAGATGAGATCAATAAATTAAAGAGCGACATCGAGAAATCGAAGGCAGACTTTCTTCAAGATATCGACAGGCTCAGAAATGAATTGAAGAAAGCGACGAGCGAGACGGACAAAGCGAGAGAAGAGTTGAGACACGCAAAAGAAGAGAATGACAAATTAAGAATAATCAACGACGCACTCAAATTACAACTAGATCAAAAAAAAATTCAGCAAGACGAGTCAAAAGAATATCGTGATACCGTTCACGATGACAGAAAAGATGAGGCGGAAGATACAATCGTTGAACTGCTTGTTGAAATTAACGCATTGAAAAGCAAAAATGCAGAGCTGGAATCCGAATTACAGATTTGCCAAATAGAAAACAAGCGCTTGAACGAGCAGCTTGACAATTTGCAGGGCAAAGATATCAAAATGCCAAGATCTCTTCTTCCTGCGGGTTTGTATTCGCTAAGTGTTTCTTTTCAATTATCATAGCAATACAAAATAGCGCACATTTAAAATAATATTAAAAAAAACCCCATCTATTTCTATAGATAATAAAATATTCATTATATTCCCATTTCATAGCCGTTCAAAATTATAATGGACATAATTTTATCGTGCAATGCGCCTTATTCATTTGTGGCAAGCCTTTTTCTCGCCGCTGAATTCGTCAGCCGCATTAAAGAGAAAGCATCTTTGTAATTCCAGAGGCTGGCGTGGTTAAACCGGATGAATGCGGCGACTTCGTTAAGGCGAATGAATTACTAAAGAAACAGATTGAAAAGCAATATGACGGTAAAACTTGCATAAAAACTTTCCGACTGTTTTGCCATTCCGGGAGTTTTTTGTCGTGCCGCAGAAACGCGAATTTGCTTATTCATTCAGGTCTTAATTAGTCGGAATAATTTCGTAATATAAGTCAAACATTTCAGTAATCTTAGAAATTCTTTACAGATGATAAATGTAATAGAATTGAAAAAATCTTGCAAAGAATGCGTGCACATTGTAATGATTTGGAATTTAAAAGAATGTGTGTGTGTGTGTATGTGTGTTTTTATATACAATATTATTATTAAATAAAGTTTAGAAATTGTTGAATTTTATCAAATATACATGATATTCATATAATTTATATACATGATATCAATAAAATTGCACACAGTAGTAATATTTACAATACGCACATGAATTTTGAGATAGAAAGCAACGCAAGCGAAATTCGATTATATAATCTCTGCAAGTTGGTTCGTATTTGTTCTCGCGCTAACAGCCGTGCAACGTGTGCGTGATTACATACACTTCGTTGATGGGAAAACTTCTACAAAGCCCGCAATGGCAATTACATTGGACGGCGATCTCGGAATCGAGCGGTGGACAGTGCCGGCCATCGTGGAGTTATTAAAAGAATCGCAAAAGTTGTCCGAGAATATTTACTTGACCGAAATCGAAATACAAAGCATCGACAAACTACTGGAATCACTCAACAAATACAAGAGAGAAAACGAGATTTATATGAAGCAGTTGTCGGTGAGAATAATAATAATAATAAAAACGAAATATAGCGCGTTAGTTTAATAATACATGCTTGATGACTTATCAAGAGAATAATGCGAAATTTTCCACTTGCATATTAACGCCGGAAATGAATCGCTTCTAGGAGCTTGGTGTAGAAGTTACCAAGGTTGCAGGTGTAGATAATGGCGATGAGCTTGCAGCTTTTGACCCTGAATCTTGGTTAAAGGTATGTACGTGCACTGATAAGAGTTTATTTCGCCAGACGTTGTGCTTGTTCCTACGAAATCTCGCGATTTCCTTAAATAAACAACAATCCCGTACTATAATACAAGGGATTAATTTAAAATGAGACACACACACATAATAATTTGTCAGTCGCAATGTAAGTTTCGCTGTCTGTTGCTCGCAGTCTCTGACGCTGACGCAACTAGCCGAGCTGCACGATAAAATCTGTCTATTGACTTCGAACATGGTGCAACAAGATAGCGGTCCTGCGGTCTGCGATCGATCAGCGATTAATTGGGACCACGGCGGCGATCCACTGAAGGCGGATTACGATGCTTTAAACCGGCGGATCGCCGCTCTGCAGAAGCAAATAGCCGAGAAGCAGATTGAAGCGGGGTGGAAGCTGCAGGAATTAAGACAGGCTCTTCGTCACGAGCAAGCTAACCTGATTCAAATCTCCGAGCGAATGAGTCTCGAAAGAAGACGCAATTTGGTGCTCCACCTCACTATGGACGATTCGGCGTGAAGCTTTCCGCGCTCAATTATATCCGTCGAGTGGTGTAAAGAAAGAAACGTTTGACTAGGACGCAGTAGGAGTTTCTCATTATGAAGCAAAATATTCTTGTATCTTTTTGCTCGTCATGTTCCTTTCAATACATGTAATAAACAACAAAAGGGAAAGAGGAAAATGCTATATATACGTGTGAGATTGAAAATAATTGAATAAACACAAGTTTTTGTTAAATTTTCTGGCAATGATTAATTTTAATAATAATTAAACTGAAAAGAAGAAAAAGAGAAAATTCTAAAAATAAAACTTTCTTCAAGTGTTGCGATCTTTTTCAACGAATCCATCTTTTGTTCACGTTTTCGCTTTCTTTACGAACGTTGAATGACTGCAATAATCTTCTGGGCGTATAATTGCGATAACACACCATATTCAGCAACAACTGTTTGTTGCTAATCATGATCGGACAATAACAATTAATGAGAGCGCTTGTTTTGCAGTGCATGCTTGTGCGCGCCGTGCCACGCGCGATAACGTGATTTCCTGTTTCATTTCGGAGGTCGCGTTGTTCGATCTAGAGTAATTCAATTGTACCGTACCACATCCGTTCCCACGACTTTACTCGGCTCGTCGGGCACTCGCGCGCGAGCTCAATGGAAAGGCGAATGCCGTCGACAAAGAGTAAACACATAATTGAAATGTGCGGGTAGATCAAACGGTAAACGAATTGTCGAAATCCATTTAACCGTATGTCCACCGCGCGGAATAGAAATAAACTCGTAAAACGCCAATAGTTCCTTGCAGCGGTCGTATTAATGCGAGCATCGACGTCGTTAAAAAAAATGTCGTTGTGTCTACTTATCTTTTTTTTTTTTATTTTACTTTTTTTTGTTTTTTAGAAACGAGCGATAAATCCTTTCCGTGCAATTTACAGCTTATGCGTCGTTCAATATCGTGCTAATGCTCGATCTCGCAGTTCCGCAATCGTAATGCATGTACATACGTTTTATGATTCTGTAAAGCACAAAACAGAGCAGCGGTAGATACAGTCGTGAGATTAACTGCGACATATAGGATGCTGTTGCGCGCGATCTTCGTGTCGTACACCACCACACACTTGATTTTACTAGGAGATATTTTTATTTCGATGAGCATTCACAGATGAGCTATTGTAATCGTGCGCGGGATTTTCCACGTACAGATATATAAAGTCTGTGGGAAACTAAAGTTCGACAGTTAACATAAAAGTAACGACGAGTAACGCAAAGATATGACTGCGAACTCATCGAGAGAAATGTGGTGCCGAGCGATGTGGTACTTGCTAATTGTTACGCATATACTGGGATTCTGTTACACAGTGAGAAGATTTTCATGAAGTTTCATCGTGTGTCGCACACGATTTTTCTTAACAAGAAAAAATTGGCCAAAAATCAAATTGTTGTTTAAAAGAAAAAACTTTTCACATTAATGCGAAAGTGAAATTAACAAGAATTTTGAATACAGCATGTTTTATATTTAATTTATAATTTACTTGTAGTTTTAAGTTTATTTCTTTTTAAAAAAATATAATTTTTTTGAACACACACACACACACACACACAAGACGTTATTTCTATATTTTCACTGTAATTGCTACTTCTACATTTCATAACTTTTAGGATGATGATATAGTAGTATCTGTGGAAGATATAATCATCAAACATATTGATTGTACTTATTTCGATTGCGACAAGATGATCATTGAAAACGAGTACAACAGCGATGGCGTTGGTTGCGTAAATTCTAATTGGACACTAGAAAAAAATATAGACGGAGACACTCGTGTGAGTCTAGATTTTGTACATTTACATATGCGCTTAAAAAATTATTTATTAGATACTCGTATAATTACATAAAATTTTTAAATAACATTGTTTATTATTGTTTATGTAGACAGCGATACGTGTATACCAGTGCATCTTAGATAAGTGCAAAACGTCATTAGGAATGGATATAAATACAACATTGAATAATGTTATGATAGGAAAAGATATTCTAAAACTATATTTTGAAGCGGGAAACCTGAAAATATCAAGTGATTGTAATTGCATAAAAAAGGTAATGGTACAAGTTTATTCAGTCCAGTTTTATAATGTGTAACACATTGGCATTTTTTTACAGGGTACTTATTTAATTAATCAGTACTGTGTGAACTATATGTCGAGTCATATAACTGGCCGATATTTATTAACATTCGATTTGTATAAAGATAACAATACGTTGATAAGTATATATATAAGTATATGTTGATTGCATATAAACAGCGCTGTTTATGTACGCAAATAAATCTATATAGTATATATGTACATAATATACACATGTATGGTATATTGTACAACGTTAAAGCGCGGCTGTTCTCAAAGAACTTCTTTAAAATATCTCTATACTAATATTGCTTTATAACATCTAAATTAAAATATGCTATTGATTATCGATTAATAATAAATTTCCACCCATGTTGTACTCTTTATATACGTTTAAATATATGATTAATTAAATACACAGTAAACAAAGATAAACGCGCACATCATTGTGATATTGTTGCACGTCCTATATATTTCGATATAATAATATTTGCATACATATTTTGACAAGTACTAAGTAATTACCTATTTCGATAAAACATTGAGTAATGAATATTTAAAATAAGTACAAAAGAATTATTTATTTGTTGTTCAATAAAGCTTTGATTAATAAATAAGAAATTCATGAGAAAGAGAGAGAAAAAAGAAAAACTTATCTTTTTTTTTCTCTCTCTCTCTCTCTCTCTCTATTTCTCTTTCTCTTTCTCGATAAGAATAGTTTACGTTGTGAAGTTATATTCCTCAACATGAAGTTGGATTGACGCGTGTAAGTTCCCAAATAGACGTTGATCACACGGAAACTTCATGGGGAAACTTTCTAACGTAATTCCCGCTTTCTGATATACTGATGCATAATTTATAGGCCGAACCTCTGTTCGTGCACCTCTTCAACATCGATACTGTTAGATGGCGACCATTAAGAACGCGGCTCTTGCCCGTCTTCACGTCCGGGAAGTTGAGAAACATGTTTCACTTGTTGCTGAACTGTGTCGAGCACTTGGAAAGGTATTCGAACGAGAAAGTGCCCGAGAAGACGGGATCGCCGAAAACTGACGGGTAAATTCACTGTCGATGAGATCGGATCGTGCGTTTTCGGTATCGAAATAAATGCATTGGACGAGGAGAATAAACACCTAAAGTAACGACTTCCAGAAAACTGATACTTATTATGGTAATTAGTAATATTATATTACTTATAATCTTTTGCATCAATCTCAAAATCATAATTAGAGAGCATCTCAAAGACTTAACGTATGTAACACACACGCATATCTCCGCCTGTGAGATATTTGATTACCCCGTATCATCTTTCATTACATGTTATACATAAATGCGTGTAAAATCTTAATTTAATCGATCGTTACTTATTATCTTATACGTACTTTATGATTCATCGAATATTTTGGATATGTGCTATATGAGATCACTGTAACCAAGTGTATAACGATTTCACTCAAACAATTCCAAACTGTTTTTTAAATGTTTTTATATATATCGATTATTCGATGAGATTTTTTCAGATTTTTTACACATTTCGAAACAAATGTAAAAACTCTCAAAATCTAAAGTTATTAATGAAAAATGCTAAATTATCGGTGAAAAAAATATATAAATATAATAGATTTCCTCTAATTTCTCAGAAGAAATAGAAAGCTAATTTTTGCTTTTATTAACAAAGCAAGTTTTAAATAATGTTTATACAGTTTAGGGTTTTAAAACTCTTTTTAATACAAACGTTTATAAAAGTTTTAATTTAAAGATAAAACTGGATTTTCGCGTGCTGACAAAAAGTTAACATGTTACATTTTCCACCAGTTATACTCTCGAAATTTTAAATGTCCGTGTCAATGTACAGTGCGTTTCACGCGTGTGTAATTTTTTTTTTTTTTTTTTTGGTCAGTCGACGTATACGTAAATCACTTTCACTGCCCGCGGGTTGCACGAATTAAATCTGGCTTGTTTTGTAATTCAATTTTTAGCTTTTAATACACGCACACGCGCGCTTTTATGCGTTGACAGTTGTCATTATTCTTGAATTGTAACGTTTCACTGCAACACAAAGCGCATATATAAAAAAAGAGCTGCGTGTACTGTATTGGAATGTATGGATATGAAAGATTAATTGGAAGAGAAACAAAAAAGCGAGTATGTACTAATTTTCGAATTCAGCTCATAGAACGTGTACATGTTGTGTGTGACAATGCGAAAGTCGCGTGTGCAGAAATATATTTTTTGTATACGATGATATATATATGTATATATATATATATGTATATAGTTTTTTGTCTCTTTATATTGTCTACTAAAAGATAAATCGTGAAAAACCTAATCCAAGTACAGACAAATCTTCGTTTCTCCTTTCCGCGTTAATCGTTCACAGTATTAGCGTTTTCAGCGAAAACAGTCGTCGTCTTGTACCGATTCGCGAAGTGTCGGAGAAGGCAGAGAGTAGGACGAGACCGAGCGCGAAAGCTCCGACGGGGGATGAAAAGTGATCGGCGAGCGCTTTAAGCGGCCACCCTCCGCGCCGGAGGGTGACGAACTCGCACGAGTTGCACCGAGCCGAGCCGAAACCTCCAACAGCTCCGTCAGTAGGCCTGGCGCAACGCAGCAGTGAGCGCGCCTTTGACCTTAAGTAAGGGTTTGTGTGATCGAAGGATCGGTCGATCGGTTCTCCAACGTTCGGTGACATCGATCCATCATCGCGCGTGCGATACCGATCGGGATTGACGACCTTATAACAATTTGCAGTGACGAGTGTTCATGAAAGCGACTGTCAATAGATCATCCTCATGCGGTGCTGTAAGTGTTTCCTGGAGAAAACTCGACACGAGTTCACCATTCAAAAGCCACTAATCCAAAGTGCGATACGGTAACGGCGATATCGCGCGGCGGTTTTTTCTCTCGAGGAAAATGAAATATATTTTCACTAATAAATAGATAGCACAAATAACAGATAAGTGATTCCGTGGCAATCGTTAACCTTTGCTTGTACCTGAAATCTCGAATAAATAAATTATATTGACTAATCTAGAGGTACTTTACTACGCACACGCGCTTCAGCATTTTCCTCATGAACAAGTTTACTTTTCCCGAACGCACTCGAAACGCTGGTATAATTACTAAAAGTGATGCGGCGCTTTGAAAAAGTTGGAAAATGAAGGATACGCAACGAAAAGAGCAGGTTGTAATCTCGATATATCAAAGTGCAACGTGAAATATTTCCCTGCGCAAAGTAACGACGGTAACTTCTCACGTCACTTCGTAACGCTCGACGTAGATATAGCAAACATATAGTCATCCAACTATCGATTTTTCCGTCCTACGTTCTCGAAAACATCATTACGTCATTGTTGTCGAGCGATGACGGAGAAAAGCGACGGGGTAGTTCGCGCGTGTAAGACTTAGTGGTGTATAAAGTGAACTCCAATAGACTGTGCAAGAAGAGGATGTACAATTACTCGATCGAGTAACCTCGTTAAACGACGTAAGCAGTTCGCATACATAAATAACGCGTGTAATCGAGCTGAGCCCTTAAGGAGTTACGCGACTTATTTATAATCCTCAGTTTCATGTCGTAAGTCCAGCGGAGAGAAGAGGAATATCTCGCGTGCTCCGTGAACTGTACTTAAGTTTCTACTCTCAGGGCATAGGTCGAGACCCTCTCCTATCTTCTCCGCTCGTTATCGTGAAAAGTGTATATCGGACGTTTTATCCGAGGTCGGCCCGTAAAAATCGGCCACGGCAACACTCGGCCTGGCTCGTCAGATCGATGCTCGACAGATCCTCCACGTCTTGTGACGCGTGAGATGTACCCATTAGATTCAAGATTCCTGATAACTTGACGGATCGTCCAAAGATTCATCTCATTGAAAGTTATCAGCCGCGTTGGCTTCCACTTGAGCACGGGAGATTTAAGGAGAAGAACCAGTGTCTGTGCGAGACGGTCCGGGGTCACCAAGAGCAAGGATTCATTCTGCTTACAATGGAGAGGATGCTTTTGCTGATGAGCTTGCTGGCCCGGTTCGTCGTAGCGGAAGTTCTGCTCGACGATGTCAACGAGCTACGTAAGTGAATGAAAAACTTGAGTTGCAAAGAGAAAAAGGGAGAAGGAAAGAGAGAGAGAGAGAGAGAGAGAGAGAGAAAGGAAGAGAATAAAGTATAATATATAATTGCAAAAGAGAGGAAAGGGAATCTGTGTGTCCCTGCTCGCGTCTTCACATCCATTAATAGGATTGGAGAAACAAATTGGTTCAGATTCAGTACAATATGTCTTCTCGTCCTTGTTATAAGATTTTCTCTCTTTCTATATGTTCTTTCCAAGTTCTCGGTACCGGTTATAATGCCGGCGCACGTTTAAGGCTAAGTAGGTATCGTCGTTGCTTTTGCAGGCAGCACGGGGAATATGTTTACGCTCGCAATATTTCCCTGCTTTCATCATAGTGAAAATATTTACGCGCCTGCATTAAGATCGCTTATGCTTGTTGTGATGCTTGTATCGATTTTCCATGTCGCTACGCAGAATAATGAACCAGTAGATATGGCGACAGTATGATATAGCGACGTGAATGATAGAAACGATCAGTATCTTCCAATAAAATAACTAATAACTAATAATTAATAACAGTTTGTTGAAAAAAAACGGATTTCAATTCTGTACAGGCAAATTGCTTTTACAATACAAGAGTTAAAAATTGAGTAACAAATTTTATCTATTAAGAAACATTGAATTAAATGTTATTTCGAATCACGCGCGATTGTATGGCAGATAAAACTTTCTCTTTATCACTTGTCAGCTATATTCAATAGTCGAGCACATAAAATTTCAGACAAGTACTATAAGCGTTTGGAAAACGGTAATAATTGGAAAATATATAAAAAATGTGATAATTATTTAATCAAATATTTAAATTATTGTACAACACTTCGAACAAGTAAAATATCAAACGCGCAATTAAATCGAGCAAGACATAAAAAGTTGTTCGATAATCATTAACCGATAGTTCGGTTATTGACAAATGTCAAATGACATGACTGATTTATAGGATAGAAGGACACGACGAAATTCCGGCGTGGCACCGCGCGATCATGCCTCTAATTAATAGCGAAAGGACAAGCGCCGACCGTAATGACATCGGTAACGACAATCTCATAATCGTCACGCGCCGCGCGACAACGCGCGGTGTGCGTGATCGCAAAAAAAAGTTACGTGAAGGGGGCGTGCATTAATTTTGATGCACGCACAGAACGTGAACGGTGTTGGGAATTCGGCCGCTTGTCAATAGTTGTTTTGCGGACGGCGCGGGCGAACGCGTTCTCCGCCACTGTCGGTCGTGCTCCACGACATCGGACAGGACCGCAACCCGTTTATTTAATCGATGCATTATGCAAATTGACATAACGGCTCCACTTCGGATGCAGTAATCGACCACCGTCTCTCGACAGATTCACAATAGGCCAACATGTACGCTGAATAATTGGCAGTAGCGTATCGTGGGCTGAAAATCAAAGCCGTCGCACACGCACCCTACCGCTCCTACCGCGTTTCCCTTCCTGTCCCGTGAATTCTCGTATATATCAGGAACCAACGCGATGGAACCTATGCGGGGATAACCTCTACGTGTAACACATGCGCATACACAAACACGTATAATGGTGTATACGCAGTAGATTCGAGTGCGCTTTGTTGGTTTGTTTGAAATTGAATGCATTGACGAAAAAAGACCGGGGACTTGGGGAAAAGATTTATGTGAAAAATAGAGAATTATTTTGCTAGAACTTTTATAATCAAGATATTTACGTACTGAGCGCTATAAAGTTTCGAATAAACGAGCAAAACAAAAATAAATGAAATTAAACATGGATAGAATAAAATGGTGGAAGCTTAATGACAGCTTCAGTATTATTTTCCGCGGGTCAATGCAACGTATAGCGTCCTTGTCATGGTTTAAGCGCCGATTATACATCAAAGTAGGACGATTGTAAAGTTAATACGAGTATAGAACGTTCATAGTAACGCCAACTTATCTACTTCAATTGCTATGATACGTGGACATTAAATTTTTATTCGATCGTTAAACCGGATAGATTACGATCAGAGGCATCAAATACCGTCCATATATCGTACAATCGTTTATCGTATCGTGACTTTACATTCTGTATAGTGCTGAGAATGAAACAAATTATAAACCTGCGCGACTTTTTTAATATACAAAATTGTCTCACGTTGTTGTAATAAAAAACAAGAGATATAAAATACAAAAATTACTTAACTTATTCAATTACTTCGTGATTCTTTATGTCAACGAAGACTAGAAAAATAATCGGAAATAATGATTTGATATAATAAGCGACTGTTGAACTTGATATTTTTAAAACTCATGGCGAGTGTTGTATAAGAAGTATTAGAAGAAGAGAAGTATCAATATCCACACATATCTAACATTCGAAGCGTCGTTCTTAAAGCGACTGCAGATCTCGCGGTAAGCCGCGTACCAGTAATAGAGCGTAATGCGTGTAGCAACGGTCCATTACGGACGAAGATATTGAAATTCCACGGAAGTGCAACTTCGGTGAATGGAAACTTAAAATTCTTCCATCGCCGCGCGCGCGCGTCGTGGCTGCCGCGGTCGCGGCAAGCCACCGGATCGAGTTTCATATCGGAGTATAAGAAGATGCGGGGGAAGTTTATAAAGCACACGGAGTGGTATTCTGCGAGCGTTATACGGGACTCGAAATAAAAGGAAACTGCAATTACAGCCGGCGGCGGTATGACGAGAGCGCAGAACCACAGAAACCGAGAAAGCGCAGTAGTCGTACTCCGTTGGTCGAGATGTCATTCGCGTTCACGTCGCCGCGGGGCTTACCAGCGAAAAGATAGAAAGAGATACAAGGCAAATAAAAACAAAAGAAGAAATAAAAGGAGAAGATAAAAATGGGCTTCAACGTCCGACTGCAAAATACACGGTAACGATCGGTGACTCCAGATAACCGGAAGCTCCGCGTGGGTCGGCCATCCGGGCGCGCGCGATTCCGCCTTGCCCGAGTTTGCATATACCCGGCGGCACACACGTTCGTCCCATTCGGAAACCGCGATGCGCAACTGCAGTTTGGAACGTGACGTCGCGAATCCGGCAAGCGGCCGATATTTTCGGTACGCCGTATTGTTCGTCCCTTCTTTCGTTTTGCGCTTTTTGCACGGAGGGCGATTTTACTGCCGGTGATTTTACCATGCGATTGTGCTCTGCGCGTATACAGAACGAGTATACGGCGTTACAGAAGTCACCGCGCGCTTTAACCCGATCGTTGATAACCGGTGGATGAACACAAAGGTGGAAGAGGAACGTCAGTTATTTCGATCAAATTACAGAGTCGTTAAACTTGGTATTAGTTTTTAATCGAGTATGGAATTTCACACAAAATTCTGAAATACTACGTAAAACCATTTGATGAAACAGCATTTTTATTGTAGTCGAAGAAAGGATTCGGTTACTTTGAGTGTTGTTCGTGTGGAAAAACGCAATCGCTCAGATTCGCTCGATAACATTTCTCACACGCTCACATTCTGATATCGATATGAAGCAGAAGATGCGTGCGCGCGCGCAAGGGAGAGAGAGAGATAGAGAGAGAGAGAGAGAGAGAGAAGTAACAAGAAGCAATTTTTAATAAAAGTTTTGGCTATCAAAAGATTCTTCCATGCAATGGGCTGCGCTGCAACGAGATTCTGCGTCGTCGTCGCCTTGGTCGTCGTCGTTGCTGCTTCTCGTTTCCGTCCCATTGCGCTTATGTCTCTTGCGCACCAATGTCGTAACAGTTCCTATTTGTAAAACAGGATCATGTCATCTTCTTCGATATCACGATTTTCTCGCATCCGGCTCGTAAGCGCCAGGCGATATCATTTTCCGCCTCGCATATTACCGCTTGCATTTTGCAGCGATGTTTAGCAAGAGGCACGTGCATAATATTAATTCTTTTATTGCTTTTTTTCTTCTTTCTCTCGACGTAATCAGCATATGCGTCGCGACAACGACTCGACGTGAAAAATTGCATTTTCTAACGAATAATGTCATCTCTAAAATCTCTCTTTTATACTTTTCGAATTTTATACGAGATATACGTTCAAACTATTCTATACTGATGAATTAAAGGATTTTAACAATAAATATACTAAGACAATCGACGATCACATGAACGTGCTTGTTAAATCGTGAAAAGTCGCGATAATTAATTCCGCGATCGCAAAGTCACACGTAAAAGTCGCGCTACGGCGCCTATTGCCCCGTCAGCGTTATTAATTTTCAAACTGTACGCGAGCTACGCCCGAAAGGCGGTACGCGCGGGCGGCCAGAGATCGGGGCGCAAGCTCTCGGGGGAGGAGGGATACTTCGTAAATCACTCGACGGGATTTATTATCGAGGATGTTCGCGTAAATGGCGGCGGCGCCGCGGTGGCTTCGACCGCAGTAACCGGAAAAGAAAGGAAAAGCCAGCGGGCGAACGGAGCGAGCGCGAGGAATGACTCGGTCGTAAGAGAAGAATATCCGGCCTTAAAAAAACGGTCAAGAGGAGAGCGGTGCGGCAGATAAAAGTAGGTAAAAAGAGAGAAAGAAAGAGAGAAGCAAGAAGAGGAAGGGCAGGAGAAACATCGCGGGAACTATTTCCACAATGGTGTGGTGGCGGTGTACAACGTTCGGTACGCCGGCGCGAAATAAGTCGGCACGGTCAGGCGATATGTGTAACACGCGGAAAAACAGAAAACCACGGTATTTCAAAGTCCCTGGCGGGCTAACGAACGACCGGCTGGCCGACCGGTCGAACTTTTCACTACTACGAGAACCTGTCGGCGAAAATTTTTCGCGAGCTCCGCCGAGCTGTGACTAATGCGCTACTTTGCCGCGGTTCTCCTCTGACGCGATAGGACTATTCAGGCACAAAAAAGTGAAAGATGTAAAAAAAAGAATTAATTCTCAAGGATACGCCTTTTCTTTGCTAAATCTTACAATTAAAAAATTATATATTTGTTTATTATATCTAAAATCATTAAGTAAAAATGTTGCTTCTGTTTTGCAAAACCAATGTGTTGTATTCAGCCAAGTTTTTTCAACACAGAAACAAATCAAACGTTCGATTTCAACGCACAATTGGCATGGTCACGGATGCGATCTCTAGGTTTTCTCTCCCGATGTGCGTTGATTAACCTACGTACTTTCGAGAACTCCAACGAGTCCGATGCTTCGTTTGCACGCGAAAGTCGTGAAACGCAAAACTGTATAACAGCCGGACTGACTTTCCTGTATCACGCGATTGTTCCACTTCGACTATTGATTATCCGTTGGATCACACAGCGTATTTATTGGCTGTCTACAATACGCTCGCGATGAACGGAGCGGAAGGAAGGATTTGCATGAGCAAATAAACGATTTGCGATCCCACAAATGTTGTAGTTGCCCGGCTACAACGAGGGAGTAACGAGAGAGAGTCGAATGTCCCGCAGGAAGCCGCGAATAATAATCGTTTTATTTATTCACGCACTACATCAACATGCGCTTGCGCAAGAGAGTTTACTTTCTTTCCGCGCACCGAGTTGACGATTTTCGACATTATTGATATTAAATATTACAAACGACGTGTTTGTCGGCTGCACGTTAATCGTCGGGAATAATCGGCCGGAGTGTGCGTTTCGTTCGTATCTGCATAACGGTCCTGCTTCTATCCCGCCTGCGCGTTTTCAATTATTTATGCTGCGTTATGCACGTACTGAGTATACATTCTATAGCTAATTAGAATAATGCAGAGAACGACGGCAACGTTACAATGCCGCGGCACAACTGGCGAAATTTATTCAATACTAACAACGCTAATTTTACATAGGAATCTTGATGAATTATTAAAGACTCGCGAGACGTCGGAATTACATACATTTCATGACTTTTCGATTTGGCCGCTCGCCAAATGGTAGTCTTTTTCATTAAAACAAATCGATTCTTGTAACGTCTTCTATTTGTGTTATATTTTTACGCCGTATAAAAATTTAAAGAGAGAGAATCTTTCTCAATATTGTAATTGTCAACCTAATTTGATACGTTTGCTTAATATTGCTATTGATATGAAAAATAATATATCAAAATGACAAATAATCGTCACGCGTGTGATTACGGTTTTTTTAAGAGAGACGATCAAACGCATATATATATTAAAACATTCTCTCACTATGCAAATTAATTAAAGATTAAACCATATTGCGAGTGTCTGTTTTGATACAGGTGCGCGATACGCAGACATGTACAGACATAACGAAAGAACCTTCAACAAGACAGAAAGTAAGCGAGGAAAATTTGCCAAGGACAGATGCAGAAACGTGCTGGGCATACGTATATACGTAACGTATAATGCACTTCGAGTGCGGTTTCTGACAAAAAGCTGAAGCAAATAGCGGCGAAAGATAGAACGCAAGAAGCGCCCGATCCGTCCTGAGAACACTCCTCGTTGTATTGGCACTTCTGTGCGGATCCGTGTGCATGTGAACGTTATTATTGCTCCGTATTCATCGAGTTACTTCCGCGCGAAGCGATATCGTACACGCGAATTCGCCGGGAAGCAGCTGCGAACCGCTCTTATACGCGAGCGTTTGTGGCAAATTACATTTCCGCGACTCTCTCTCCGCGCCCGCACTTCACGCCGATTACTTACTTACAAAGCGCACTAAGTCGTAATTCCCGTAAAACTCCTTTCCCCAAAAGTTCTTTAAACGATCTCCGGCGCGCGAGGAAGAACCTCTTTGATCATAATCTCGCCCGGAGTTATTTGGGAGCTCCTGAATTTCAACTCCCGGCCGTTCGAGCGATAAAGTCGCAATGCCGGAGAGAAATCTCCCTCTCTCTCTCTCTCTCTCTCTCTCTCTCTCTCTCTCTCTTCTTCCCATCCTCCTTCCTGAGTGAAAGCATGAGACGGCACAAGATGGATATAGATTCAGTAGCGTAGCTCATCTTATATATTCGGCTACGAATGATTATCTCTTCCGATCACTCGGCAGAAGTGCGGAACGTTGCGCTTCACCTGGTTGATTTTCCTAAACGGCTGAATCGGCGCCGCTCCGCCACAGTTTCGATGACAGGTAATCGTCCATTGCCACAGACTACAGCAGACAGGTGCTTGAATAACACCGTTGACGAAGACTAATAGGCAATCAGCGCGTTCTACGCGCGCGTTACAGCTTCACCGGCAATCCCGTTACACCGCTCGGATATGGAGTACCTAATTTCATTGAAATCGTGTATAATCCATAGATTACACAGATCGCGTTCACGTTTTCTCAGCTGTGTGTCAGGCGAGTGTCTACAACGTCGCGGCTAATGAGCTTCTCGCGGAACGGAACATCGACGTGAATCGCGTCTAATGCACGCGATCGCACGATCATAAAAAACTATATTTCGAGATGAAACACGCGGTACAAATTGTTGTTGTACCAGTCGCGCCGATTTTCGATTAATCTCCGCCGAACTAATGCGGCGCGACGTCACAGTCGAAAAATCAGTTGTATCGTGTGTCGTTATTTCACGCGCGATTCTATGCAACCTCGATTATCTTATCAATCCTCGTATTTCATTCTTCCCGTCTTTCATATTCTGTTTCACAATCCGCTCTTCTCCACGAAACGCTAAAGCGTGACTAGGGAAAGCTGCTTTCGCTCCGTTGGTCCAAGAGGACGTCTGTTCGACGTTTTGCTTTTATTACGTTTCTCCCTCTATCTCGTCTATTCTTTTCACACACATATCCCTCGCCACCCTTCCTCGTGTTCAACGAGAAGACGCGACTCAATGCGCGACTGATTGGCTCACGCGATTGTCCGTGGTCTGGCGATTGTCTTGAAAACGTCCCAGAAGGAAATAGCCGGAGTAACGTCGAAGTTTTTCCCCAGAGAGAAAAAAGAAAGAAAGATTTAGGCGAATGTAGCAAATAGAGGGAAGAAAGAAAAAGGACAAACAGACGAGACGGGGGATTGGTGAAAGAGAAGTGATGGCGCGATTTCGCGAACGCGCGCGACTATGCAAGGAACGGCGAAAAAGCACAGTGAGAGACCTTGCTTTCTCCCATTTTATCCCACAAATCTAGATTCATTTGGCCAAAGAACGATCAGCCAACCATCAACCGATTCTCTATAATGCCCGAATCTTTATACGCTTCTTGAGTTTGCCAGACGAAAGAAACACCGTCATCGGCATTGATTAACACGAAAATAGTACGATTTTTTTTTAGCTGACACAGTTTCTTCCAGGATCGCTCAGAATCGGATGAAATCGTACTACATCGAAACACTCTCGTACAAAAGAGCTACGTTTCTCCGTGATAAGATTTTAATATAAAAATTACTAATGCCTCGCTTTTTAAAATATCGCATTCGATAAAATTACATTGCCTTGTCTTATATTTATTATTTAAATTATTATATAAAGATAACTTTCCAGCTGTTATATGATTTATCTTTATGTTATCCGCATCAGTTAACTTTAATCTCGGTTTAATTTTAAGCGACGTTTAAACTGTAATCACGACTGTTCTAAAACGGGTGATTAGTATCTCGGGAGCACAACGGGATAAAGGAAGATGTCCACGCATTTCTTTGCACAATAATCTTGCAAGATTCTACGACGCTGTGGTTACCGACATTTTCCCGTCAGTTTATTTCCCAATTACGACACGCTCCGTAATTCAGCAGAGATATCTCTTTTGCCGCCTCGTTCTCGTAAAGAAACATGTGCTCGATGAAACTTAAATATATATGGTAGGTGGAAAGGTTACTGCCTATCTCTGAAGACTAGTAAATACGCTGACGACGGCGGCGGATGCGCGACCGGTTTTGTCGCACCTGCTCCGGGAGTTATTTTCCTCTTCTTCCTCCCTCTCGTCTCTTCCGCGTGCAAACGCTATCCTGCATAATAATCCACTCTCCTCGCATCTTCGACGTTTCTCTTATACGCGCGTGTTCTACCACCTTTCATCTTGCATCTTGCGTTTACACTTGTATCGCGATATCTTGCTCTTTCAATTTATTTCCGCTCTCGTTTCTGCTGCTCTCTTGCGGCATCGTTCACGTTTTCTTGATTCTTCCATTACACACGCATACTCCAGTGCACTGGAATTACACACGCATCAGTGTGTGTGTGTGTGTGTGTGTGCATGTATGTGAGAAAGAAAAAGAGAAAGAGAGAAAAAAGTTGTGCGGAGGTGGATATATATTTCACGTTTAATGTTTCATGTAGAACGGCCGAATTTATATTTGAATTTACACACGCAGCGCACATACAGCAAATAATTTATCAACGAAAAGGTAGAAATTACTTTCATATTCAATGCGTAACAGATTTTTGTTTTTCGAATAAAACGGCGGTTTTTGAAGAGAGGAAAGACAAATAAAAACATAAAACGTAACCAAGTGTGCATAAAGCATGCGCTACCTTGTTCCGTCATTCGATGGCTTTGCAGACCCCTCTGGCTATCACACTGGACAAACATACCTTCAATGTATACAACGCTGTGTATAATGTCGAATGTAGAGGCAACGTATGGCTGCTGGAATTGACAATTCGAGTCCGGTGCAGTTCCAGGCTTCCTGCGGACGACACTGGCGCAGTCCCGATGGATTATTTCTAACGAAGACGACAGTCGCTGCTATTTCGTGTCACGTAATTTCAAGGATTACGTCGAAAACTCCAAATTTTGGAGGAACAAAATTGCCTCCGTAATGGAAATGTCGCTTTGATGTCACGATACACAATACACCACGTGCGCCAATTGTTATGGCGATTCAGAGATTTAAGAACATCAAAATGGGAAAAAATAATTTAGCAATAACAATAAAGCTATGTAATTTATCATAATTTAATATAATCTCGTATGTGTGCGTATATTAATTTACCATAACAAAATGTTCACATAATGTTAAACTTTTTTTAGTTATTTAATTCATTGTTGTTCTATTTTGTTTTTTCAAAAGGAGGTCACGTAACTACTGTTTGTCAATTTTCTTCTAATACTGATATTTATTCTGTGTCGTTTTTTTTGTACGTGGGGGAGAATAGGTGAGGATATATATTTTGAATATATAGAATATTTGATTGTGTAAATGTAGAACATAACACTCGGACATCAACCCGGAAAGAATAGTCCTGGATACGTGTGTCACTCAACCGTCGTATTAGACTGACACGTATGCGTTCTTACAACGTTTTCCTTTTACTGCTATTGTACACGGAAGAAAATTCCGAAGAACGTTTCGGACTTCATGTGTCAATTTGAGAAAAAACAATTTTACTGTTAAATTAATTTTTTAGTAATTTTACATTTTAAAAGCGTCACGTACGGTTACAGACAAAATGCTCGAAATGCTTGTAGTAAATTACGCTACACGTGTAACACGTGTACAATCATTTGAGCGAGTTTTCGATTTTTTTCCAAACGTGGAAAATCGAGCTATTGAAACGCAGCAATACGAAAAATAGAAAATTGTTCTCCGGTGAAATCTCACCGATTTGATCGCGTGTTTTTCAGCTTTGGGACATTTGTCATCTTGATATCCGACAGCACGTGCCAATTATCCTACTGCGAATTTTGTACACGTTTACACCTTATCGCATTTGTTACCTTTTCCCGTTATCGGTATTGTTGTAACAAACACATGATAAACGTCGGGTCTAGTGGCGAAAGGTACACACAGACATCTCCGCTTGTGTTTCCACGTCTGCCTTTTATTGGGACGTGTTAAATGATTTATCATAAATTGATTCACGCCGGCGCGTCTATATTCGTTCTACCTCGATGCCTCGCTCCTTTCTACCGCTTCATCTACTTCCATCTAATTCTCTCTCTCTCTCTCTCTCTCTCTCTCTCTCTCTCTCTCTCTCTCTCTCTACGATCGTCTAATATCCGCCCGGTTTACCTACTACGCTTTCCCTGCGTGCGTTTGTATACATCCGCCGGTGTGTCTCCCTCATCCTCGATCTCTTCTCCTGGGTTTGCTTTCTTCGTCATACCGGCGCGTGTTTGTTCAGTCGGCGGTTTTGGGGGCGGCGTGACGTCGTTTTCCTCGGATGCGGCGGCAAAGGAGCCGGCACCACGTTTGCATACCGCCGGTGTTTGCACGCGCAGCTTCCAAACGAGTTACCGACGTTACGAAGTTAAACAGGCTGGCGATAATCGCTATGGACAAGCAAAATTCACAGCTTCTTAATGAGTTTAATTTTTGTTCATTCACAGCCCTATCATCGGGCGCAGATTCGTTTTTCACGATAAAGCCGTGAACAGGAAAGTATACACAACCGAAAATTAGTTATCTCGATTTAAGCTTTACAATTTATAAGAGATCAAACGTTCCTTTGAATTTATTCTTTTAAACACGTCAAATAAATAACAAAGTAAAACGAGATTAAACTGGCGAATTGACTAAAAATAATTAATACATAAATCTGAACGCGCTTTCTAAAATTAATCAAAACCTTTTGTCTCTGTTGTTTACACGCAGAGACTGAATCAAGTTGATAGCTGGAGAACTGCAGAAGAGAAAACGATTGTAAAGGATGATTCTCTATTGAGAAATGGAATATTCGTTCAATGTCCCGTTTTCAATCTTTTCCCTTTTCTATGGCGACTGTGAAAGTACGTAAGGAGCGTTTTGTCAAAGTTTCCTCAGTGCATTCTTTACTTTGGCGAGAAAGTTGCACTTTGTGTGTTTGCGCGATGGCGAGGTGTTCGTGCACGAAAGTGTCAGCCATTTGTTCTTTGCAGATACGCGAAAATATCCGAGAAATCGGCGCGGATTGTTAGTTAAAGATTAATAGCTTCAGTTTTCAGATTCTCGACTCTCTATCGAGTTGAACATGTTCGTTCTATTTTCACATCACAGCAGCGGCAAGGAAAGCGCGCGAAGGTAACATACAGACGGAAATTCAATTCGGGTGTTCCATTCTCCCATATTCAGCGCAAATATATGAAAATATGCGAAATACAATTTCCGCGAGTCGCGCCAGTTCGTCCTTGAAACGCTATCCACCTACTTTCTTTTTATTGCTTCTTGGTGTGCTGGATTCCACCTTCGGTATATTTGCGAAGTGTCGTCGGTTTGCGAACGACGTGTCTGAGTCTACAGAGAAGAAGTCGCTTTTCTGTACGTTTGCGCTTCCGCAATGTTTGTTCCGGAGGTGCTATGCGCGAATTACACGACTTACAATTGGCGACGCAAATTGAATTTATTGCATTGAACAAAAACCAGTCGATGAAACATCAATATCACCGAATTTCGCGTTCCAGCTTGTAAATAAAAATCGCAGCGGTTTGACATTTTTAAAAGCAAAACGACGACGTGATTTTTCGCGGCTGTCACATCTCGTTTTGTCTATTTTGGTTATTTTGCTGTACGAATATGAGAAAGTGGGGAAAAGTTTGATTTTTTTTAATTTTTTTATCAAAGCGATCGTATATCAAATGCAGTAATGGGCGAGCCATATCGCAACGGTATCGACGCCGGTTTGTCGTCGAATTTCTGTTCGGTTATTTCGCGCAACGTCAACAATTCTACGATCTGTCCTGCCGAATCAGCGAGCTACTTTACATCCGCATCATACACCATGCTTAAATCCCGTATATGTCGGTCTCATGTATACACGGCGCCGGATAATGCGATGTATTACCGATCCACGACGGCGCTCGTGTTTGCTTTGAATAATTACTCCGGGATCGTCATGTCGGCGGATACGTATGTGTTCCGCCGTTATATCCGAGAAACGGATATTCGCCATACTCTCAAGTAAACACGCGATACGCACACCATACGCACGCGCGCGCGCGCACGCACGCACGCACACACGCACGCACGTACAGAGAAAGAGGGAGAGAGAGAGAATACGCACACGCGCACGTCCACGCGTACGGAATACGTAAACGCGTCCGCGTACCGCCTCAGTCTGTCGATGGTTCATTGTCTAAGTCATCAATTTGCGAGGTTCATGAGAGGATTTAACGAGGTAATAGGACTCGCAGGTGCTATTAACATTTTAATTGCGGCACTAACGACCCCTTTCCGCCCTACGCAACGTTTAATCGACACGTTTCGTAACTGATTATATCCGTAACTCGGTCGTTAATGTCGAGGAAATACGTTTTCTAAATATTGAACTTGCAGCTTTACTCTTTCCGACGACGGCGCAGTGATGTGTTTGCAAATCTCCTCAACGTAGTAAAATCTGCTTGCCGCACATACAACACATCACAATCCTTCAAATGTATCTACATAATTCCTATTACGTTGCGGAAACATGTGTATCTTATTGTTAGTTTGTTGCTTGTTTGAGTGTTCACGTAACACGTTTTGTGACGTTCAGCGCGCGTCCTCGTGCGAATAATCAGAGTCTGCGCGTATTAATTGAGCGTATAAAGGTGCGAGAGAATGAGAGAGAGAGAGAGAGAGAGAGAGAGGGAAGTCACGTGCACTGTGTCATTGTTGCAACGGGTTGCTTCGTGCGTACGGTCATTCATCACTTGGCATTAATTACATCGTATCATTAACACTGCCATCATCCGTAATGAATCTCAGAGCTTGCGCCATCAACTGATGCGCAGAATCTGAATGCATGCAAGATCCAGGTCATGCGGATTATGTGTGAAAATAACCGAGAATCGCGCACGTAATTTTATTTCGAGAGTGAGAAAATAGCTTCGGAGAATCAGATATATGAAATATAAGAAAAAATGGTAAAAAAAGACGCACTTGAGTAACAATAGAGAATATATACAAAGATGAGATAAAACATATTCACGTGACAGAATTTTCCCTAAATCAATTGATCGCTCGCAATTATCGAACTTGATTGAACTTCCTCGATAAACTCCTTATTATACTCCGGCCACCGCAAACTGCGCTTTTTTCCCTCGCCGCACTCGACGTTGATTCTCGCAGTGGAAAAAGCCGATACATGTCGGCCGCGTTCGCGCTCAATTAATCTCTGGCGTCGAGTAAAGTGCTTCGACGGACGATACCAGTTTCGAAGGTAATTCTTGTTACATCTAAGGTCAAAGGGAGGGAGAGGATAACGAGACCGCGGCGGTCGGCCGAGCCGAGTGTGTTAGGTGCCAGAACGATTGATGAGACGGCTATGAAAGCCAATAAAATAGCGCTCACGGTCGGCGCGCTGACCGCGCCCGGTATAAATCGGCAAGTAGACCGATTAATTGGGTTCACCCGATTGTGTAGCCCCCGTCGGCGCGAGCGTGCACGCTTTGTGCGGGGAACTTTTGTTTCCATGCACAGCCGCGCGTGCACATCCATGTATGTACGCGCGCGTTCGTGTGCAATGTTCTGCCTCCAATGCGTTGACTCTGGCTCCGATGGTTGTTGAAGCTGCCGGGGCCGTTCGACCAATTTGCAGTAACTCGATCGACGCCGACGGTGACTGACTAAAACTCTAAATTTGCGGTCTCACCGAGAAAACGTACGACAGCGGGTCGTGTTGTCACCAAATACGAGATACCATTTGCGTAGCCGCAGAGATGCGGCGAGACACAACTTGCTCGAAAACGCGCGCATTCCGATGGAGTAGCGCACTATTGCGGATTACACAATAAGAGAGGATTAGACGGATATGCTCGGTAGAGAAAGCTTGATTGACTAATGTGAATACAGGAGAGAGAATAATTTGCGCACGTGTGTGTGACGTGTAGAATAATAAGATTAATTCTGTTCGGAAAAACAAATTATTAATTGAATTACGTATACGTACGTAAATTACAAATGTTTTGCGAAAAATTCGGCGAGAGAGAGAGAGAGAGAGAAAGAGAGACTAGAGATAGTCGTATTCTACAAAATGGTCGTATTCTTTAGTAATATAACTCTGCCTCTTTCCCGTACTTTTCAGGATCCGTATTAGATGTTAGCGCAGTGGCCGGTTTCAAAGCTCAGATACCTTGCGACATTGATCCGCCGACCAAAGATGAGACGGCCATCATGGTATTTTGGTACAAAGACGGAAAAGACGGCAAGCCGATATACAGCATGGACGCTCGGAGAAGTTCGGTTAAGGCGTCGCTGTGGTCGGATCCGTATGTGTTTGGTGAAAGGGCAGTTATAAGGACGGATGCGAAGCCCGCTAAGCTGGAGATAGATTCTTTAGAATCTACGGATGCTGGTGTATACGAATGCAGGGTAGATTTTAAGAACAGTCCCACGAGATATCAGAAGATTAATCTCACGGTCATAGGTGAGTTTCAGCAAAAATATATCTACACAATTGAGAGTCGTCGTGTGTATTGATTCTATTTGTCTATCTTAACACAAGATGTTGCAAGATTAGATAATATTTAAAAAATCCAAGTTTGATACATATATATATGGTATTTGTATCCCTTTAATTCAAGAGGAAGATTATCTCGTCTGTAAAAATTTTTTTGCTTAGAGTGAAACATGTTTATAGCAGATAGAAATAATTTTCAATGATTTATTATTATTATGACATAAGATGTGTCGTATTTTATGATGCAAAATCGCGGCTTATCGAGCGGCACATTTGCGGGCGGATTGTGCTTTACGAGATTTTAATCAAGCGGCACACATATGGCCGGGACTGCTTCCATTCACCCGTGATTTATTCGTTTTGTATTATATCCGGCGGATACAGAACGGTGAGAACGGTGCGTAACCGCGGGAAACGGGTAGTAAATCGGAGAGATAGTTTGATTCGCCGGCCTCAAACTTCCGCGTAGTAGATATTAGATAAAGTCATGTGGAAATTCAGCCATGAGACGTAAATGAAGTTACGAAATCGGGAAATGTTATTGGATCAGTTTCAGCGAGTTACCAGAATAACCAGTCATCGTCGTAAAGTCGATGTCAAAGCTTCAGTCAGCAGTATTTAGTATGATTCTGATTTAATAAATGATTTTGATTTAATTGAACGTTATAGTGTCGACTCAACAGGTGTTGATGTTGCTCACCTGTAGTAAAAATGCTTTGCTCAAAATAAAAAATAAAAAAATAAATAAACATTTAGCCGCTTTGACTTAATTATCATTTAGCGTTTAATTCGACGACAATGCACGTTTACGACGAAGTCGATCTTATCACAAAATGATTAAGTAAAGCGTAATGTGAGACAACACGATATTGTCGCGTGCGCTGATTGATGTACATCATGGAAGAGTAAAGCTCTGTATAGAGTCAAAATTTAATTGCTGACAGTGCCGCCAAAAAAACCGGTGATATTTAGCGGCTCGTACGCTAGCGGAACTCCGATTAAAGTACAGTCAACGTTTAACGAGGGAAGCAAGATGTCTCTATTGTGCGAAGTGATCGGAGGGTCGCCTCCGCCACAGGTCACGTGGTATATCGAGAACAAAGTCCAAGATGGCACGTACATGCAGAAACACGACGATATAACGATAAATCGGTTGGACATCCTGGTCACGAGGGACTTGCTGTGGGCGAGGCTAATTTGTAAGGCGAACAATACTCAGCTTATGACGCCGTTGACCTCTGAGATCACCTTGGACGTGAATCGTGAGTAATTAGATCGTGTATAATTTGTGTTAATTTTATCATTGTTTGAAATACATTTGCGAATTATAATAAAAAAAATTCCCCGGCTTTTAATCAAATGAACGTTTTTTTATCAAACAATTCTTTATTATACAGTAAAGCCACTGGTGGTCAATATTACGACTAAACGATCTCACTTATCGGCGTTGAAAACGTATGACATCGAGTGTCTGAGTTCGGGTTCGAGACCAGAGGCTGTGATCACCTGGTGGAAAGGTCTCCATCAGGTGAAACACATGGCTAGAAATGTGAGTATATATTTCGCGAACGGACAACTTTCATTTTCGACGTGCAGAACACGTGTCCGTGTCACGGTGGCATGGATTCTGAGTTCTTCGTAGTTCGCAGATAATTCGAACGTCACGAGAAGCGTGCTGAGCTATGTGCCAACTATCGAGGACGATGGAAAATTCCTGACATGCAGAGCGGAAAATCCCGTGGTGCCTAACAGTGCCTTGGAGGACAAATGGCATCTACTGGTGTACTGTAAGTCAACACTTTCGCGCCTCGTTCTACGCGCCGTTACTTTAGATTGTAATTTGCGAGAATCTTCTCGTAAAGCTTGAAACATTGACTTGATATTTTAAGTTTGATATCTTTTACTGTTTTTTCACGATTTTTTTTAATATGAGACGAAATAAATAAGAGAGATCTGCTTTTCGCTATCGACTTTCAGACGCACCGGTGGTGAGCATTAGATTGGGTCTTAGTTTGAAGGCGAATGATATAAACGAAGGTGACGACGTGTACTTCGAGTGCGAAGTACGGGCTAATCCGAAGTTTTATAAGCTAATTTGGTTCAAAGACGGCGAGGAGTTGCATCAAAATACCACCGCAGGAATTATTCTTCCCGGTGGTAAATCGCTTGTCTTGCAAAAAGTGACGAAAGCCTCTGCCGGAGAGTATACTTGCATGGCGGTGAACGTCGAAGGAAGAACCACCAGCAGACCTGTAACTCTCGAAGTAATGTGTAAGTATAATATCGTCGTTTATGTTCAAATTGATATCCGATGAAATTCGAATTAAAATGCAGCAAAAGTATTTTCAATTAATCTTTCGAATACGCTTCTTTGATATCACGACACTATTATTCTAATTTTCTTAATACATTTATTTGCCTCTGCCCTATTGTAATATTATCGATATTTCTGGTATCTAAATTGCATTACATAGAAGCGTCAATTATCGACGCGCGCTTGCTGTAAGATATGGAAATCACCAATCGTGGCGGCTATATTTTTCTCGCGACGTGAACGACCGTGACATCTACCTACGAGAGTGGCAGTGTGCGCGCAGAGGTAAATTGAATCTACCAGCCGGCGCCCTCGTATTTTCAGACGCACCGATCTGCAAAGACGGCTCTTCCACCCAAGTGGTCGGCGCCTTGAAGCACGAAACGATTTCGCTGGTCTGTGGCGTGCAGTCGAAACCGCCACCCACGACCTTCCATTGGACCTTCAACAACTCCGGCGAGCTGATGAACATGCCGACTACTAGATTCACGCAGGTCAAGCTCAGTCTTATCACGAACCACTGGCACAGCTCCAGGCTGAATTACACGCCGGAAAACGATATGGATTACGGCACGATCGCCTGCTGGGCGAGAAATCGGATCGGGGTGCAGAGAACACCCTGTCTCTTTCAGATCATCGTTGCCGGGAAGCCCTATCCTTTACAGAACTGTTCGGCCCTCCAGTCGACCGGACCCTATGCGTATCGAATGGGTAAGTGAACTGGGAAGGGTTCCCGGAACCCTCTCAACGACCTGCTAACTGCATGTCATTACACTCGGCCATCATTATAGATGATGTCTTATAGTCGTTGCGCGTTCAATAGCTTGTGTCCTTGTTTCCCCTCGGAAGACGCAATTGCTCGTCAAATTAAATGGTCTGTCGTTATCGATTATTGGCTCTTTTGATTGCGCCTTTTTTTTGTACGCTGTTTTATTGGATATATAATTTTATTTACTTTTTTAACAAAGTTGTTATCAATTGGAGTATCTTTATTATATTCTAGCAAATACTATTATATTCTATTTAGTTGTACTATTATATTTGTTTGCTAACGAAAATCATCCGTTCATTTTATACAGATTTACGGCAATCAGAGGATTTTTAGTCAATTAAAATCGAAGTACTCTATCGTTAATTAACTACAGCACTGTATAGTTTGACACAAAAGTCTAGCGAAGACTATTATCCAATTAATTCGAACTGACCCCTCTAATCGACGCCATCAAGTGTACTTTGCTGCGAGAATGCTCGCGCAGAGAAGTAATTAGGTCTACCGAGACCGCGTGTTTTTCTTCCGTCGGGGAAGAGGGAGAGCTTAGCACCATCTCGAAATGTGTTCGTTCGTGTAAAACAGGTCACGAAGACTTTAAAGCCACCGACTCGAGGGACGCGGACTGGTTGATCGTCAGGTGCTCCGAGGGATTCGACGGCGGTTTGCCCCTGACTAATTACGAGCTGGAAGTCTACAACGAAGAGAACGTTTATCATGTCAATACCATCTACCTGAACCACACCGAGAGATCCGGCACGTCCGGTCCAGTTTTCGAAGTGCCCGGCTTGGAACCCGGACGGAATTACAGGCTTCATCTTTACGCCGTCAATGCCAAAGGTCGCAGCGACCCCGTTGTCTTGGAACCGGTCACCCTCAAAGGAGTAGCAATGTACACCACTGGTAAGTTTTTTTTCTCCCTAAAGCGCCAGTTGAGAAATTTCAGCGATATTCTCATAATGAAATGGCGTTCAAAGTATCCGTTTTGTAGGACGATACACTCACAGATAAGCGCGTCGCGTATATACAATATCGTCGCGTCAATTACTTAAAACAGTCAAGCTGATTAAGTGTTTATTGTGCGATACGAGTAAATAAACTTTTATCGATAAATTTTAAAAAGCCACAATATAAAGTCTTTGGGGATTATGTAATGTTTCAAAATTTTTCATGGAGTATATTCTTTTCAGTGTAATTTCCGGGTATTGATCTTAATATATGTAGATCATATTACGTCGGTAGAGAGTGTTTGCTCGTCGTGATTAATCCTCTCGTATCTTCATTACGTAATCTTAACTTCCGCGGCAAAATAATAACGAGGTGAGTTAATAAACGCTAACCATCGCAGAAAGAATTTCGAAACATTTGGCTAGAGCTCTTAATTGGACCAAATTGCACGACGAAATTAAGTATACACGTCGCATAAACGCTTCTGTTTATTTTCGACGCTATTATGCACGCATTTGGATTTCTTAAAATGCTTACTTGACGTCAAACTAGTTTCTTCAATGTGTCTTTTTCCATTTTTTGTTTAACATAAGCTTTTGTAAACAATTATTATTTTACATACCATGCTCTTGTCTCTTTTCGTTTTTAATTATTCACGAATACTCTAAATATCTAATTATTTTTAATTATCTTTAACACTTTTGTCGTCGTACAATAATGACACATTAGATCGAATGATATATGTTTAGATCTCAACATCGGTGAAATATTAACAAAAGTTTATCGATCTCCGTGATAGACTTTTAAATTCTTCTATTAAATCTATTTCAGATTCCATTAATCTAAATAAATATTTGTCGTGATCGTATTTTAAACATGACAAGCTCGATGGCGCTATAAATCGGATCAAATATTAGTTTATATATTGACAAAAGAAATTACGTTTGACGTTACAGTCGAAATCGTTTCTTCAAAACTTTTCGACGTGATTTATACAGACTCTGCTTGCTTTTTGAAAAAGTGCAGTTACCAAAACTGCCATGCTTCTCAACATATCCCGCTATCTTTTGGAATTAAAATCCCATAAAGTCCCTTTTCTCGCCGCTGCTTTATTTTAGCTGCATATATCGTCTTTAATTTTCATCCTCGTGGATTATTCATGTCGACTCGCGCGCGATTTCCAGCCGTGTGGAAACACGAGCGTACAATTGTACATGTATGAGTGAATCCCGTATATACAATCGTGCGTATGACACGCACGCGTGTCTCGCTAGTTCCGAATCTCAAACTGCGCGCGCGAACACCGCTTTGTTGCATATCGGAAATCGCTTCAAGATCCTCAGACACTCCTATCTTACGTCAACCCGTTTCCGAGTATGTTTCATCTATTTGCGCGGGGATAACATTCTCTCTTAACGGTATAGCAAGAGAAAACGCTGGCGAAGGAATGGGAGAGAAGGAAAAGAGGCTTTTCAAATCCCGAGATGACGGGCCCGGACAACAGCCTTTACATTTTCCGTCTCCGTTCTCGATTGTATACGTTCGGGTCGAGTATATACGCATCACGGTGAACACACACGTATGTGTTTGTACATAACACACACACACACACACATACGATGAGCTCGTGAGAGAGATCGTTCGTTGACTAACGAACTGAGGCGTTTTCTGAATTCCAAAGAGCCTGGCCATCTCTATCCGCGGACCCGATTCTCTGTCTTTCTCTTAATCTTTGCTCCCGGAAGCAACCTGCGTTTCCTCCGTGATCCAATAAGTACACGGAAAAAGCGAATCTCGTTTACCGAACACGTCGGAGCGAATGTTGGACGCTGTTGATGTCGTCATCAGTTCTGATGTCCATCCTGATGAGGACGAATGTTCTTTGCCACTCGAGAGAATACACAGATACTACACACATTAAGAAATCACACGTTCGGTTGATGACGGTCAACTATTAATTTTGCGACGAGTATATTACAAGCGGAAGAAAAACAGACATTCTTTCTCTATTAATGTTTGATGTCTCAGACAATATTTAGATGTAATCTAATGAACGAGAAATACGATTACGCTTAATAAAAAATTCGAGAATGTAAAACTTTTCAGCTTATCAAAAAAAAAAAAAAAAAACGATAAATTCATCAGGATTGATTATATGTCGAAATTTGCACGATGATTCTCTTCTTGATGTGTGGATTTTCATCTCATGTAATGTTAAAGAACCGTAATGCACTGCGTGCCGATAAAATGTCACTCGCGACGTAAATTGCCGATACGAAATTTGCCGTTTAATGGAAATCGATTTGACGGTACCGAAAAAGAAAACGTTCCGAGCGGGTTCCCGTCGTTACGCACTAATCCGATGTGGCTGATTGCCGCTTAATTATCGAATTGTGACGTGCGCGCACTGTCGATGGTCCAAAACTAACTTGACATTCGCGCGATCAATAAATGCTCGCTTCGTGTTCATTTTGCAAGTAGATATCATCATCATCGTCGGATAAGTCAACAGAATTGCATGTAAAATCGATAAAATTTACTCGATAAAATAGTTTTCTATAATAACGGATAACTAACAAAACGCTACTTAGTCGCTGGAAATATAGCAAACACTTACACGCGAGTCTGTTTGACGTTTGGTCCGCAGGTCGCGGGATTTCGGACGAGACGACCGACTACAGCCTCCTAGTGGCGTGCTTCGCCGGCGGTGTAACAGCTATTTGCATTCTGATCGTCGGGATTACGTTAACGCTGTATCGTCGCAGCCATCCGACGCAAACCGCAAAGACGGAGCCGGCGGAGTACGCAGAGAACAAAGAGAACCGACGGCCACTGGTGGTACCACCGACGAACGAGGCAACTCAACGGGACAATCTGAAGGAGCAAATAACTGCGGAATTGCCGGACGACGACCCAGATGTAATACCCAGCAAGGCCGTCGAGAGACGGCCAGACATCTTCGAACCGTCCAGCTACGCATCCGGCAAACCGTCCGAACGTGCCAAGGACTTCAGATGTTTTGACGATCTTGATTATCCGTCACCTTCGTCGGTGCTTCACGCCAAAGACTCCTCCTGGATCTACCCGAACGGTTACGTGGAGAAGACCGAGAAAAGCTTGAGCCCGATACGACCCAGCACACTGCCAGTGCACCGCACTCATGATATCTACACGAGAAGTTTGCGTGTACAGGAGAGTTGTATATAGACGGAGAGAGTGGATATAAACGCGTTGCCGCGCAGAAACCCGAGATGCGCTCCTCCGGATACTCGCCAAATCATCACGCGCGATTATCGACGCTTGTAAATAGACAATAAATATCGTTAAGGATCGATCTTCCTTCCAATCGACTTGTCAACACATTCCTATTCTTGTTGGTTTTTTCACTTAGGAGTAAGAAATAGCTGTTCAGTTTTGTTCCAAAGGAAAAAGAAACGTGATACTCTCGTCGCGTCGTCGCGTCGTCTCGATTCAGCCGGGCGCGATCACGCGCGTGTACAGAGACAATAATTTCCGCCGTAAAAAAAAAAAAAAAAAAGATATACCCGTCACCTCTCTCTGTCTCTTCGTCGGAAGCCTTCCCAAAAAAAAAAAAAAAAAAAAACCATTCGTGTATGTCTGATGAAATGAGCGTAAATGTCTTTGTCTACGAATGTGCTTTGTGGATTAATTCAATGGATATGTAAACGTTTGTATATACGAATAATAAATCTTGTTGTTTAATATGCACACTCTGATTCACTTTGTTATCTCATTCACTTTGACATCCGCATTTCTCAGTCATGGCCAACAGTCACTTAAACCGACAATTAACTTTCTTCGAAGGGGGTAAGTATTAAAAAGAGAAGCAATTTCTTTTGAACGAGTTTGGCATTTCATTTCTCGTGAACTTCATTTTAATTAATGAATCCTCACGACGCGATGCGGCTAAAAATAAAATTGTCCATCGTCGTCGATGTACAGACTCGTTGGACGTTTTGCGCGTGCTCGCGTGCCCGCCATAGTGACAGTTTGACAGGTTGGTGAATTGGCTCGCCGGACGATAGTTAAATTGGCACTTACTAACAACGTCATACAGCCGCAATATTCGCACGCGATATGAATGACCAAGTCGTACAGAGGATTAGCTCAACTCAATTACAGATAAATTGGTTGAGCGGGGAAATGCCAAAAATACATACCACGCTCAACGAACATGTGACGACAATCGCTTCTCTCACGATTCGCGCCTATACAAACAAACAGAGTGAAAATTTCGAGATCGAGACGCGTTCGAGTGTCGCGATTTGTACTCTATTCGATTTCTCTAGGTCGCGCGTGTTCTGATCGTCGTCGGTGTGAACGACACAGCAACCGCGAGCTCGTCGTTAAGCCTTCAGCACACGATTTTTGTTGTTTGCGCTATTTCAGCGTCATCGCGCGGTTTGTTCTTTAACAGACTTCCGATAAGTTGCTTGTCGCTGTTGGTTGCGCGATAAACTAGAAATCGTAGACGTTTCCGTCCTGTCTGCGTACCAACGCGGCGACGCTTCAAGATCTGTCAAGGCTCGCGGGCGGCGATAAATCACATCGTGATTAGGACAACGTTGTCGTTCCACTTCGATTCTCACCCCCATCGACTCCTTTTCACGTCGAGCGGAAATAAACTGCCAACAATCCGGCGGGCTGCGGAAACGGGCGATTCGATCGAGTCCGACTAACCCTGACTTGACCTCGCCATTCGCCATCTTCCGGTCCTCCTTGCTGTGGTCACCGTCGCTGAGTTTCATCGTGCAAAATAAGCTATCGTTATGTGACACTCGTTCGTCGTCGCCATCGGATTCCCCTTGTCCCGTTTGTCGTCCGCAAGTCCTTTGTACACGAAGTGACAGAGACAGATCCTCTGGCGTCGCGCGGCTCGGAAGAGAGAACGGTAGTTTCGAGGTAAACAAACCGCAATATTTCCCAAAGAGAGTTCCGCTCTGCGGGATGCGCCACGTTGGCAAGCGCATTCGAAATAATTTGACGACTCTTACACTTGTAGTGGATTTTGTTGGTTCCTCGGAGTAATTCCTCGGGAGTAATTCTTGCGTCACTATGCGACGCGCGATTAATCGAATATACGTTTGTACATACAGGGTGTTCAGTCAGTCGTTTCGCAAGCTCACGGTTACTGGACGCGCGGCTCAAAGAAGTAAATAAAACTGCACGTAATAATAATGTTTTCATTGTGTTTGACACTTATCTTTATTGATCAACAACTCATCAGCCATCATTGAGAATCTCGCAAAATAAAGTAAAACACTTCATCAGTACAATCCGTTCTTTTACGATAGGTGCCGTTATTAGCGAACACCTTGTATATGTAGTCGCGTTCCCCGACGCGGAGAAAGTACGGATGGGAAAATCTATTTAGACACAAATTCATGAAATTCCGCCGCCAAGGTCCTCTTATTATCTGGAGAACAACGGTGATTTCAAGCGTCAAAGCGGAGAAATTAATTATTCCTTCTGACAATGATAGACGTTATTCTTGCACAAGACTTAATTTCGTTTTCGTGAAAACGCGCGACTTAAATGAAGATTGAGAGCGATTGCATTAAGTATTTCGTTAATCCTATTCTTGAATAGAACGCTGAACGGCGTCATTAATTTGCACTCGGCTATCCGGTAAATTAGGTTCTCCGCTTAGCTTCTCCACGCGACTCTATTCGACAAATTAACATTTTAGATCGCACTGTCACGAGAATATTACTTGGTTTCTGTTGACTGTGTTTGAGTGTTTATTCCGAACGTGAATTCGCGACGACAGAGCCTCTAAGGTAGAGCAAAACTAGTTGAGCCTAGGGGCAAGTTGCAAATATCTCAATGATCAAAATGCGTATGGATATGTTCATGCCTGCGTAAAACAACGCGGAAATGAAAACCACTACTACTACGTTTGTATTTTTCTGCACTTTTATCGTGAATTGAAAATCTCAAACAGAGTGAGACTCAATCTATCGTAAAAACTAAGTGCGAGTAATTGGGCGCTATCGTGCGAGAGATGACAAAAAATTTGATAAAAAAACCTTGCTTTAAGTAAAGAAGAACGTGAGGCATTTGCTTTAAGAGTGTAAATGCTCGAAATTCCTGGTTGAAAAGAGTGTATTTATTCACAGTAGTGAGCTCAAACGACTGCGGGTCGAGAATAACAGTAGCAAAAGCCCTGCGGTATCGTGCCAGCAATGTTCCGGAACAGAGAGTATTGGGATATTGTTCGCGATATGATACCGTGAAATTTTATATTTTTTCGCTAAGACCTCTGATCTAGTCAACGTTCCTACTTGAAATATCGCAGTAGAGCATTTTCCAAAATCGACGCTTTTAATATATTTTTTTTTTCCTCTTCCGTCTCGCGCGCATTAATCATCACTCTTTAAACGCGAGAGAAACGCGTTGCAATCTACAATATTATGTCCAATATACAGCGATATCTATTATATCGCCGCTATATGAGAAATTCCAGGCTTCCTCTCACATATTAACACAGAACAGTGAATATAATTTTCAAACATGCATAATTTACGTGTCTGTTTTCCGTGTCGCGCGTTTGCGTCGTTATACATATATATATATATATATATATATACGTGTATATATTGATTGCGTCGTTCGCATCGAGTTATGCATATATTATATGCATACATTGACGTTTCGACTCTCTGGAACTCGTAACAAACAAAATCGGTCAAGTCCGAAACTGGTCTTGAGACAAAACTAACCGGACATCTCTTGAGACGTCGTATTCTGGCGAAGCACATCAAAAGCCAAAAATATCAAGAATATTGTTCGCGATACGATACCGTGAAATTTTGCGACGTCACCGGGCGAACGAAGCGGGCATCAGCACGATTCCGGATAATTTTTCCATAAAAATTTTCTATGTCACGCCAGTTATACGCGCTGACGACAAAAGGCGATTAATTACGTCGATTTTTTCCTCTTTCTCTATGTCGAAAACGCGATGCGGATTTCTCTCGACTCGCAAATTATAACGTGAAAGGTAATGTAGACGCGCGCGCGCTTGGCGTTTTTGAAGCGAAAATTCGTCGATGAAAATGTGATTCCGCGCTTCTCTTGTTCCATAACTTTCATTATACGTCAAAGTTTCTGTCCCGATCAACGGTAATGTTATAAGTAGCTGTTCGACGTGATGCTGAAAGGCTTAATATTTCACCGATCGCATATCCGTTTCTCTCACGTCTGCGGAAGATACGAGCGGTGAAGCGTCGACCCAATAACGCAGTCGTTAGACAAAGTTGAAATATATCGCACGTTCAATGAAGGAATCGAATGATACGGGAACCGGATATTTCATTTTGAAACTCGACACTACGGCATATCAACGCGGAATTGCTCTCGTCTGTAGAAGTATTGCCGAACTTCCGTTACAAATTTTACTTTTTCTCTTCACTCCTGGAGCAAAGTAATTGGCTCCTCTCCCCATAGACCCCTTCCTCCAGACGTTACCGAGTTAAGTGTCTCGCGGATCTGCTTTCTTCCTTTTTACGAGGAAAAAGAAAGTCCTGGCAGAGCGTTCGAGTTCATAAATTTCATCTCGCCCGCCGTCGAATTTCCCGATGAAAAAGATTTACGAAGAGTAGAAATATTGAGAAAGAGAGAGAGAGAGAGCAGAGGGGAGAAAGGGAAAAAGAGTGTGAGAAAACTGTTTTCTCATAACCCGTTTTCTAATACTTCTTTAATTTCCCGTTTTCCACGGCCTATTTCTCCCGCGCTGGGTACTCGACACTGATGCGATTAAAGCAACGTTCCCTTTACCGACCACACCGTCAACAATCGTCAATACGTTTTATGAAGCTTCGTGTCTTATTCTTTTCTTTATCTTCTTTTTTTTTATCAGGTCGGTGATGGTCGACGTAATAATCTCTCACATACAAGGCATGCGCGCGCGACACATTGTGTCGAAAGTCGATTAAATGCCGTCTATTTGCATGGTAATGCATAATAATTAGCGGTTAAACTAGGACGCGACAGATAGGTAGACGAGCAGCCTCTAGCTCTCCTGTCTATCGCATCTCAACATTCTCAACTGCAGCATGCAACCACAATCCTTCGTAATACCAACGCGCGCCTTCGTCTCACAGATGTTTCCTCTTCGCATATTTCGTATGTACGGGATGTAAATATGCCAGCCAGATGCGTTTCAATCCGCACTTTAGCGTACTAATGTTTTCACGCATAATCGCCGATCACGTTCGAGCAATTTGTTGCAATACTAGTACGCTTGCGCACCTTCTAACTAGCTTTTCGTATTAAGTCGTTTCACGTGTAAATGCATTGTATTTCAAAACTAGATATTTCTCTGTGTGATGTATTGTTTCTAAAAAAAAGAGAAGATAAATGATCCAATAAGTTTTTCAAAACGGTTTTACAATTGAAAAAAAATTCAATTGTAAAACGTAATAATTTGCTATATTATTGTCTTTACGTTTTTTTCTGTTAAACAATTCGTCTGTTCAATTCGCGGTTACAGTTTTCAAAGTTCAACATTTTTATCCTCTTTGCGCAGAGATATCCGGAGAAAAATTGTATCGTCTTAGCTCCAGCCAAGATGCCACGGCACGTTACCAAACAAAGATCTCTATGTGGCTGCGCTTTTGAAATAAGGGATGCTCAGTGACAATATTGTGCTTTTGCAAATAGCTGTTGAAAAGTGCTGTTAATAAGTTATAATATAACAGTTGTTCTAATAATGTATATGTACTGAGAAAACTAAAGGTATAATATAATTAAAACAAGGTAGATATATACAAGACAAAAGACTACCACAAAGCTTGAAATGTGGCATAAAACCTAATATCGCAGGCTTTTCATGTCAAATGATGTTTTATACCACACGAAATGTCAGTCTGACACATTTGTCGAGTAGAAATTAGAACAATCGGAATTATTTTACTATGGTTGTACGCTTTATAATTATAAAGTAACTGACGGATAAGCTCTAAGATTACAGAATGCGACGCAAAATCCGACCTCGCAAGTGGCATCGGATTAAACTATATTCCAACTTTAAAGGAGGTAATGACACATACTCGCGCTTAACCTGCATGCATTTTACAGTTACTGTATTAGTGTATTGTATAGTATCTTATCAGTATTTTAACTTTTTTTAAAGAAAGATAATTTCTTCGTGAGAAGAAATTCTCTTTCTTTAAAAAAAGATAATTTCTTCGTGAGAAGAAATTCTCTTTCACACTTTGCTGCAAATTTTCCATCCTCGCCTACGCGATAATTATTCGTTGACAGAAGATAAATTTAACGCGCGTTATTAAACACGTCGCGCTGCGACATGACACGAGTTTTGCTCTCGCGTTTATTCCATCTCGAGCGCGATTTACTTTCTCGAGCTACGAAAATCCATTATAATCTTTCTCGCCCGCGCTTCGCATCGTATACAATATACGGGGCGTCTGAGCTTCAAAGAACGCACAACCTCCACATCTCGTCTGCTCTTCTTTTCTACTCCTTCTCTCTCTTTCTCTTCTTTCTTTCCCTTCCTCCTTCTCATATATTGTCGCGCGATACTTGGGGAGTGAGCGCGCAATATAATCTCGGTACACAAAAATGGTATCTCGAGGCGCGGTTCGACCGAGCGAGTATTCGTCCGAGAGTATTTGGTCGTTCTGAACATTGCGGACGATGAACGCGCGCGCTCTGACACACTCCATCGAGCCCGCATCGTTTCCGTTATTCTGTCATCGAGTCGGCAGAGAGCGAGCAGAAACGCGCGACAGATTATTTCGTCGATGGCGGAGGACGAAGGGAGGTAAGAGAACGAAGAGACGAAAGATCGACGGGTGCGAGACAGACGGAAATCACACAGTGCGGAAGATGCCGGAGGGGATGAATGAGCAACGAACGGGGGAGGGCGAAAGCGAAGTGGTCGCGCACTTTACGAAATGAGATACACCCACGCCGATAAAACGCTACCACACCTATATGTAGTGCGATACGGTGCGGATATAGCGGCGAAATTAAGAACGGCGCCGCAAACTAACGGCCGCTACGAAGAAGGTAAGAATCTGCTGACGCGAAGTGTTGCGCTTAATCGCCGTGCATTTCGCCGAGAGAAATTGCAACCCGCCATCGGTTGGAGCGCGAGTAATCGCGGGACCGTTTTATCGTTAAATCCACAGCGCGTAAACTCCGAGAGAATTTTTTCCTCTCTGAAAAAATGTTGTTTCGATAGTAAATGTGATATTTGTCATATTACGCGCGCGCGATTATGACATCTTAGTCACTTTATCACATAAACCGATATTGAGAACATAAAACTGAACGTGTTTCGAGATGCTGGTTTGCTGAATAGTTCGTAACACATAACGACGATGGTTGTTAATCGCTACGTTTTTAACTGTACTACATATAAACGTTAATTATTCAGCTTGATTGCAATTGCGTTTTCTCAAACACAAACAATTGTTTTTTTATTACAATTTTTTTATCGATGGTTCTTACCTCTTGACGACGCGGTTAAATAATGCGGTTTCAATTTTGGTCCGATACCCACGATCCGAAAGATTCTTGCTCGTTCTCGTTTCCAATTATCCGTCAATTGCGAATAGCTGCGCTAACTCGTGTCTCCGCTTTATCGATTTATTCGTCGATGATTAAAGTCCCGATCGCGTATCTCTTCTACCGGAAAGACTTTTCGTGTTCGCACCGTGAAGCATTCTCAGAAACGTCTCGGCATATGCTATACACGTTGTAAAAAAACGATCCATGTTTTATCGAGCTCGCGGAAAGGACCGTTTTCCCGCGTGGTCGCTCGCTTTCCCTCCTCGCGAGAACGCGCGTATTCTCGCGCGACCGAATTCCACCCTCTTTCTCGTCGTTCGATTTTCCACTATCGAGCGAAAGAGTCGGATTGTGAATCGGCGGTAGAATATATCCGTGTGGAAATAAAAAATGTATGCGCGATTGCGAAGCCGAACTGCTGCCGATCAATCGCGCACGATATCCTCCTCTCGCAATTGCGGGAGATTCAGCAGCGCGCATCCACTCAATCAAAATCTGTCTTCGTCGTTGTATTAAACATGCGAGTTGTTTTGGGAAAATAATATAGACATACTCCTGTATCTTATATCACAAACGTGATATCACACAGTCGACGAAAATTGTTTATCAAGTTTTAATTTCATCAATAAGTGAACTTTGTCACTTAAAAAAAAAGTTGTTGCATTAAAGTATAAATTTTTCTTCTAGGATCTTAACCGCATTTGCGTTTTAAAAATTGTTCGTATCAATTTGCTTAACATTTTAAATTGTAGATCGAGCGTATGTCGTATCCGGCAAGGCACAAGCCGTTCTCTCGGCAATTATCGAAAGTATATTGGAAGAGTGCTTGGCAGACGCCAGGAACTTTGCTACGGCGGCTGGTAAAAGCTGCGTCACTCCCACAGAAATGGAGAAGGCATTAAGGAAACTCTGCCTACGTTTAAATGCGCAGTCGGGCACGCCGGGCAAATAGAAAGTTAACATGCAGCACGAAGACGCTGAACTGTGAGTTCGGCGAAATCTTTCTTGATATCTTCACCAAGCCAGCCAGTTCTCAGCAAGTTCCTATCGCTAATAAATGTTGTTGTGAAATCACGAAAGTGGAGTAAATTGCTATTTATAAGCAACGTCTAATAGTCATTTATTCACAATTTATCCACTGCGACGTTTATTTATTTCGTCGCAAGATTCCAAACTTTAAAGAACAAACTAATAAAACAACAAATTTGAAAATAAATCATCAAAAATAAATCAAAATTTAAACAAAAACAAGATAAAACGCAGGATCTCTTACAATGACAATTTGACACTACATCTTGAATGCAGAGAGTTAGTTGCGCACATATCAAAACGTGTGCCTGTGAGTGAAAAATTATCGAGTACGTGACGCGATCGTTTAATTCGCAACAACCGCGTACATCCATCAGAAACAATTATTCATTGCGCCTTTGATTTTGATTGAAATTCCTCTCATTTAATGTGACGAGTCACGGACCCTTCATCACGGCCAAAGTGCAGTCATTGTGACAGTGGCCAAGCAGTTGTTACGAATTTGCCGGCAATTCGTGCGGCAAAGCGGCTTCTCGCGTGACTGGGAAATTCATTAAGCGTCGCGATAAACCAAAAATAATTCTATTCTCCGGAACGTTGTCGGACGTGCACTTTAATGAACGAGATGAGCGCTGATATATATTTTTCCGCGGTGAAGCATGAAAAATACTTTTGTGTATTTTTCATGCTTCACCGATCTTGCGGCTGTCTCTCGCCCGACAATGGGAATTTGTGCGCGCGCAAAGTAAAATTTCTGTTTGCTTGTGGTAACGGAATATATTCTCATTTTCGGGAATTAGATTTATTGTTCTGATGCGAACCGGAAGTCATTCTTCAGTATTCTATTAAAAATAAAAAAATAATAATATATATTCTGTATGATGTTCGCGCGTTAAATATCTATGAAAAACGCGGTTTGTTTTAACACGATATCAGTATTTACACACTTATCTCTCACGTAATAAATCATACAGCTTTGTCAGAATGCAATTTAATATTTTTCTTCTTTTTACACAGACGTATTCCGAATATTGGGTGTATTGTGTGTCCAATGTTCGAAATTATTATGTAATATTATCATCAATATGTCATCACAGACTGAGTGTCTTTCTCATTATATAGACCAGCGATATGAAAAGCCGCTGTACGATCTGCCGCGCGCGCGAATGTACAACATAGATATTATTACAGAACAGACAGAGAGTACGGCAAGAGAGGGCGGCTTAACCCCGACTGGCATATCATCAAAGTTTTCCGTGCAGCCTGACATCAAATAAAAGTCATTTGAAAGCGTCCCAGGCGACGCGTCACGTCCTCTTTGAAATTATATCTCACTAATGATGTTGCGCGCGACGGTATTCTTAGATTGAAGTTTCCTTTCGGCTAGATTCAGCCTCAAGAAGCGTTTTGTTCACGTCACACTGGCAGCTTCGCGGCCAAGTACGCCTCTTTCCGCAAGGCGTCGTGCTCGCAAGAGAATTGCGAAAAAGCACCGCGCAAAAATTTCCTCCGCACGACGGACGCGCGCAAAGGCTCAATATTTACGAGCGAATCCACACGCGAAATAATTGGAACGCGTTAACAATGGACCGGTCCGGCCTTCTTTTTTTTTGGTTTGTTCTTGTTTTTTTTTTTTTTTTTTTTTTTTTTTTTTTTTTTTTTTCATTTCGACGCGTCGCGATCGAAAAGTTAATAGATACGTGAAATGGCGCGCGATATTCGTTACCGTGCCGTGCCGATTTTATTTGTAACTCGAAAATTCGCTGTTTCATAAAACGAGATTCGCAGATACATACGAACTTGAAGCCGCGCGCTCCGACCGGAAAATATTTTTTCCGTGACAGCTCCGCGGAAAAAACAAAAAAAAAGAGGTAGAAAAAAAAACGAGGTAGGAAAAAAAGAGCAGGCAACCGGTGATAATCAATCGAAAAATGATTTCGAATGGCGTAACCGACCGGCCGCGTCATAAATCTTTAACCCTAGCGATTAAGCAGATACGTCTACCTGCCAAAACGAATATTCACAAATTTTGATATACGGGTAGAAATTCAGAATACATTACGCGCGCGTCTTTATCGAAGCGTGTAACTTGAAACGATAACTATTGGCAACTACAATTTAAATAATAATAAGAAGATCTGTACTCGCGTAAACAAACATGTTAATTGATAAAAACACCCACGCCTGAGTTCAGACCATCGCTTCCCACGCGCTCGTTGGCTCACATTCATTAATTAATAACTCAATAAATATTGCAAATTTTACAAAATGACTTTTCTGTTTAGATTGATCCAATCTATCTTCACACTTCGACTGTGTCAAAATTGTTCAGATACTCTGTATATTGCTTTTATCGGATCTTCATCTATTGTTAAAATTTTCACAAGCTGTTTTAGTTAACAATAATTCCTATTCCTTCCGAAATTGTTCTATGGGAAAATAGCGCGAAACGCGTTTGTCGGTGGAAAGTAATTTCTCCACGAAGGCATAGATTGGAAAGGTATTTAATACCCGAATAGCTTCAAATTTATGAACATTGAATATCCATCGATATTCTCTTTTATGGGAAAACGTGTTTAGTATTTCGTGAAACAATGTAAGTCAGCATTTCAATTATGACCGAGTATAGAAAACGTTTAATATGTGAATATTCGGCAGATAACAAAAATTACGTACATACTTATCGACCAGATGGCTCAATCGAGCTTGAAATTACGAGAAAACAAATTAATTTCAATCTCTCTCACGCGCTTTTCGCGTAGGAAAACCCTTCGTGTTATCCGCGTACTCCGCCTCTTTGTCTGTCATAATATAACAGCTATTCAATTTTGATCTAATTCTAACTAAATCTTAATTAAATAATTCTCCGCTCGCGCGTTTATCAAAAGAAGAAAAGACCGAAGAGAGAGAACACGGCCGAAAAGCTGAATCAAAGGAGCAATTTAATGTAAAATTCGACTTGGTTTTTCATCAAAGATTCCGCTTAGATCAGCACCTGTGCTTTCTGTTTCATTACTCTCTCAGTCTAAAGCTTAAAAGTCGAGCGCGAATAAAGTAGAAGAAAACATAAGAAACATTAATTAAGTAAATAAGTAATTAGTTGTTTATACATTTATATCAGTTTTTCTTATAAATGAAGTCTTCTTCATTCTATTCCTTTTCTATTCCTTTATTCTATTCCTAAATTACGAGCTTCGATTTCGTCATTACTTGCGCAGCAAAAGGTCAAACCTGTCCCGCCTCGAAGACACTAAGGCGGTCCGCGTCCGTGACCAGAATTAACTGAGAACAAATTAATTCTAGTCTGCGCGAATGTTCCGTTGGGAATCGGTCTTCTCTCTCTCTCTCTCTCGAACACTAACAAAATAAGGTCACGCTCGTTCTCTTCGTCTTTCACTCGCGCGCATTCGTAAAATAATAACTTTATGACGCGTTGCGAGACAAACGCTCTCCAATGAGACGAGACGCAGGTCGCGTGAACGAAAGAAAGGAATAAGAAGGTCCCGCGAAAGCGCTCGCTACAGGAACGGCGCGAGAAACTCAGAGACGGAGAGATAAAAGGCGGTGGGCGAGCAAGAAGAGGGAGAGAGGAGTCGCGGGACGAAACAAGAGAATGGAAACTAAAATAGTCCCAGCGACTCGAAACGAAGGAAAAACTCATTCCGTCTGCTCGCTCGCAACCCTGAGCTGCTCTATTGTGAGACGGCCAACTATTGTGTAGTTCGCGGTAACCACGGACCACCGTCGTTCGTTTCTCGCTTCTCTCCCCTTACTCTCTTACCCCGTCGCCCCCTTTATGCGGTCTCCTCTTCGTCCTTTCTTTCGAACCTTCCCCTATCCGCAGATTATCCACCTCTCTCTCACTCGCTCGGTTGGTCGCGCTTACTCTTCGTACGTCATTTCTTTTTGTCCCATGCGACGCGCTGCGAAACGACGAGACGCGCCGTGTCGAAACGGCATGTCCTTCTTCTCGTTACGACCGCGATGTTCCTTTGGGAGACGCGTATTATAATCATCCGCATTACCAGATTTCGAGAAAAAGACGCTTAATTAGCGTCACGTTTGTTCTTTAAATTGTTAGATATCATTTGTTTTTAGATCTTTTATAATAACTTGTTAAAAATACAGAAGCGATACGTTACTTCTAAAATTTTGTCTTCTGTAAGCAGATAGTAGATAAACGAAGACGAGATAAAGACGAAAAATACGAGTGTGGCGTAGCCCTTCAGTTTCCATTGTCACGTTCTTCGTAATGTTTCTCCACTATTAGTGTTATTAAATCAGTATCATCGTAACTTGCCTCGAAAGAGGCGGGTAGGGGAAAACCGCCCGGCATCGTCTCGTGCGAATTTCGACCCAAGTTTCTCGTAATGAGATAGCTCGACTTTAGAAGTTATCGCTCCTCGGGTCGTTCTCGATGAACGATGCACTGTACTTTCTACGAGTGTTTCACCAAAGCTGCTAGAACTAACATTTGCGACGTGAAAAAGATGCGTTAATTAAGATTTGTTTGATTATTGACAAACAATAACAAAGATGACTGCATCAACGATATATAAACTTCCATCTGCGCGAGTTGCTTCGCTTCACTGTACGTGGAAAATGTCGATATCGGTTCAATCGTGTTTTCACAACGCTTCTGTTTAGCAACGACCCTAATCGCGACTCACCGTTAATGAAATATTCGCGTTCCAAGAAGAACTGCGCATTTCATTGTTGTGCATCAGAAATTTTTGTCGAATTCTCTAACCTGATTTTCTTATGGAGTTCCTTTTTTTACAAGCAGGATACTCTCATAGTTTACTCTCGCATTAACGAAGCGCTGTCATCGGCTCGCGTCGCTATCGGACTTTTAATTTCCCGACGGGATTCTAAAAACTTCTCCACGGTAGAAAGGGCTTCTTCGACAATTCCTGCAAGCTTCGGCGGGTCGGGGGTGTGTTTGAGAAAAGATGGGCGACGGATGGGGGGAAGTGGAGCGGAGGAACGTGATGAAAAGAAGGGTATCTACAATCTCGTAGAAATAATCCCCGCAAACGCGTCGCGATAGAACTTGGCTTGATAATTCGTAGTGTAGTGGCGTTTTGGAAACTCAAGATGGATGCGCCGTAATATCGTCCCGCGTGCATAATGCAACGACGCCGCGCAAAAATGTTGGTGAGAAAGCGTTGAAGTGCGCGCACCCGACGCGGTCAAAATTTTCCCCGCCGACGAGCCACCGTTGGATGAAATTAAAACGAGAGTGGAAACGTAAGCACGCTATCGCATACAGCTGTCGCACCGCCGTATGTCGGCACAAACTTCCTTAAATCACTCTTTTTCCGCACCTTTTCCCATAGACGTTTTCTATGAGGCACTTCACGTCCGGCGCTTTTCGATGCTCGAGCAAACGCGAATCGATCGCGAAGAAGAGAACGGCAGTTTCGAGTTCTCGAAAAAATTAGTATTGCACTGCTCGTGTATTCCCGTGAAATAGAAAAGTTTGCAATTTTGTTTACGTAACATAAATTAATTCATTGACATATCAAACATTGCGGATCGTTGTAACAATCGGAGTACTGACGAATTCGAATGCTCGAGCATTTTATACAATAGGTCGAGAGAGTAACGTGTAATAAATAAGTAAATAACACGAGGCTTAATACTTTAGAGGTGCTCATATCTCATGAGCGTCGTGCGTGATAGAGTGTTCTTAAATTCTCATTTTTGTAACATCGTCCTCTGTCTCTCGTCAGTATTGCTACTCAGAGCATGCTGGATTATTCAGCGTATTTTATATAGAACACGTTACGGAATTCGGGAGTTTCCGACAGCATCAGCGTCACAAGTATTGAAGTTACACTTAAAGTAAAGAATATTCAAATAAATTCCCCCGGAGATAATCGAGGCGCGCTCCCCGCTATGTTATCATATTCAAACTGGCGAGGAAGCGAACTTCCGGAGGAAGCCATGAGTGAAATTAAGTCGGAAATAGGTTTGAACGCGCGGTTTACATTTCTTGTATTACGAGGAGGGGTCGTCGTCTCCCGTGTAATATTTTTCCTCGCGAGTTTAGAGTAATAAAGTTTCTCATCAAAAGAATTTTACATTTCTTGGAGAAGAGGCAGCAATTTAAAATGGATAGTCTGCCGTGACGTTTGCATGTCCAGGTTAAAAGATTATATTATATTTGCTCGTTAGTAATTAATGTCACTGTTAAATATCATTTATTGTCGCGGAGCAGTGAGATATTGCGGATTCTCGATTAGAATTCTCTTCTCGCGGCTTTACTTCACGAGGATGAATGTGCCACGTCAGAATGTCCACGGGGAATCTCTTTTTCAAGCCGACTTACGATCGATAGTTCTGTATCGCAGATAGTGGCTTAAGGGGTGCTTCGAAATGGGTGATGCGGGTAAACCAAGCTTTACTTTGCAATAGCCGAACGCGTGCTAGGGATGGTTCACTTCGCAGGATCACGTATCGCCGATGGCTCACGTCCGCGACTTACAGTTTCCACGCGATCATTGTGGCATCCCGAGTACGGATGGTCCACAGCTGAAAGCGACAGCCTGCGATTTCTTCGAGGGGTGAATATAGCGGTCCGCATATTTCCCCAAAAATTTCAATTCAAATGGCTCGTGATTCACAACGACGTGCCATTCGAGACCTAATAAGACCAATAAAGCGGAACGTATTATTTTTTTAATTGAAAAAGTTTGTCACAACGCGATTGGAATGCGTAATTGATCGAGCGCGTATTTTGCCGGTAAACGTTTTAATAGAGTAATTTTTAATGGTAGAGTTGAACGGATTTTTTTTTTTGGGGTTACTTTAATAAGTAAATGTAAACTTTCCTGCATAACTGTGCAAGCAAAAACTACGACGACCGGCAGCAGCGCAAACCGGAAGGTGTGATGCATAATTACGAGACGTGCGTTCCGTGCACGACCGCGGAAACGGATCTCGGGGATTTCCCGGATGCATCACGGTCGGTGATGCTTTTAGCGACGGACGGTAAACTCTTTATTTCCACGTGATATACGAGCGGATGCCGTTGTACCCTGGGCAGGATTAAACGAGGCGGGTCTACTGCGGGTCGTCAATGGACTTCGTTTCGGTAGTCCTTTCATTATCCCCGGGAACACGACGAGGGCACAGATTCGGTCGCGGCGCGAGGTCGGAAGAAATGGAGAAACGGGGGAACACAGCGTGAACGACGTTGAAACGAGGATGAGAGAAGACGGGCGGAAAAGAGACGAAAGAGAAAAGCGACGCGACAAGAGGAATAGAGAAATACGAGTTGGAGAGGAAAAGCGGGCATTAGAAGAAACAAAAGGGGTATTTTCGTCCTGGCGACGAATCCAAATGGAGAGAAGCGGACTTTTCTCTTCTCGTTCAACCCAACGGCCTACCTACCTCTGCTCTACCTTTATGTCCGCGGTCTCCGAGGATTAATGTCTCCCGGCACGCTGCCAAAAATAGAATGGCTGACCCGCGCGAATATATTCGCTAGGCGACTTTGAAACGGCGCCGTTCGCGCCGAGGATGTGCAATTGGCTGGCCGTGCGTGCATGCGCGCGCCGTGAAATTAGTGAATAGACGTCACCGGGAGGATAATGTAAGGATATCTTGGCGGACGATCGTACGCGCGGTTGCGCCCAGCGGCTTTAATGAAATCCAGCCTTCCAGTAAAAAGTGGAAGATAAAGACAAAACGGATTTTAAGACCTTTACTGCATTTAAAGCGCGCTTTTGTTTTCATGCACTATAAATTCAATCAATATAAAATTTGCTGTAATAAAATTTTCCAATTTTTTTCACAATTTTTGAATTCTTTTGTGTGTCCGACATTATTTATATCTTACGCGATTGTTACGATTGTCGTAAAGATTGTTAAAAAATAAATTATCAAGTTTATTTGAGTGCTTCAAACATTTATAATTCGTACACGTGTGACATCACAGGATTCTACTCTGTGCATATATTCGAAATTCGATATTAAAACTTGAAAAGTTACACACGAAAGAGTTTAAAGGTAAGCGGTATCTGTGCTGGCACGTTCTTCAACGTTTAATATATCGCGCGAGCTTTATGCTTGCCGAAATTTGTATCCCCGCTGGCCACATAAAGGCAGACAAATTGCGGAACACGTTTTGCATTTAGTATTCTTTGCGGGTGCCGCGCGGGCCATTGCGGCTGTAACGTAACGCGAATGTACGTTATCTACCGGAAGATATAAAGATCGCGTGATGCTGCACGAGCGCTCGATATCAAGCCGGTAAGACCAAGACCTCACCTATATTATCACCCGGGAATGGATGCCGCACCAGTTTGGTAAATACAGAAACACTATTTGTAGGCAGAAACAAGAGATGCGCGCGAAACACGCCTGGTCCATATTACTCCACTTCGTCCCGCGAACGATCATTCCGTTCCATATTCCACTTTGTCCCGTGAACTGTGTGCACGCATATATTTCTAGAAGAGACAGACACGGAGGTAAGATCAAAGACCTTTAAAGTGGATCCTACTTTTATGCAGTCACGTTTCTCCACGGTCCAACGAACTCATTCTTCGGCACTCGAAAAAGGCCGAAGCGAAGGCACGAGCGCGTCGACCCGATTCTTCCTCTCTGTCACTCAAAAGTCCTCTATCGCTTATTTTCACGCTACGAGGATAATCATTTGATACCTAAGTAAAGTCGAATTCCGTGATAAATATTATCAAAAAACAGTGTAGACAAATGCAGACACAAATAATACTTTGTGTTACTTGGACACTAAGATAATGTGTATATATATATATATATATATATATTTCTGATTTATATAGCAAACGAATATATAACCACCGATAGTAGGCATCGAACGGTCGTTATTAATGAAACAGCACACGAGTAAACAACGGCATTGTTCCGTTGTCGTAAATCGCGGCATCGCGTACCATCTCTTGCAAAAGCACAACCGCTCCAAGCACAAACCGTATATTTAATATTTTCTCGTTTTCGAGCGTTGTATTTGGAAGTTTTATATATTCCCCCCAAAAAAAGATATTTTTTCCTGTTACCAAAGAATTCAATAATTTCATTGATTTCCATTACTAGTTATTTGCTATAATTTCGCCATGCAATTTCTTTTCTTCTTTCACGCTCCGAAAATCAGAAGAAGTAATTTGCTCGTGGTCTTCTTTGTTTATCGTGTGGCGGGTGTAATATCTATATCCCTGTCTTTCTGGCGCAAACCTCGTAATTTAACCGCGATCTCCTGTGTCTCACGGGAAGAAACGCGGTTATACCAAATGGCTGCTGAAATAAAGCATACGTAGAGCGTGAGCCGTCGCGTAAATATTTAGAAGCGTTTTTTCCCTCGAGGTGCGGGAGAGGAAAAAAAAATGCGTGGAAGAGGGCGTGAGCAGGGGAATATGGAGGAGAACCGCCGCGGGAATGGGAGAGTGTTCTATCAGTGAGAGGGATGGGATGCAGGTGGTGATGCAGGTGGAGAGGAGCGCGAGGGAGGTGGCGAGCGAACACGTGTGCGCGACACGTTGCCTCGCGTGGTACCACCACCATCCCTAGCCCTCTCTCATGCATTCATTATTTTCTCGTCGACGCAGACGACGACGACGACGACGACGACAAGGACGAGGTTGGCGACGACAACGACGACTACAACGAGAAGCACTGCTTTCCCACACAAGTCTCTCTTTTCTCTTCCTCTCTTCGTCCCTTCCCATGATTCTACCCTTTCCGCGCGTGCAACGCTTCTAAATTATTTTAAACCGTTGTCTCCCTGCAATATGACGACCAAATATGACGACCCACTGACTCTGAGAAAAAATGTGCACGCAGGTGCCGCCGTATACTCTTATATACAGGGTGGTGCAACTACTTTGTTCACCTAGAATATTGTTATTTTTAGATATATGAACACATATTGTAATTACGAAAGGTGTATGGTATCAAGAGAACCTTCGTAATATGCTAGTAATAATTTTTCTGAAGGCGTTTCAGAGATTTCAAAGTCACCTTCATTTTTTTAGACGACTATACATTTTTATCTTTAATGCAATAACGGATGTTTAGATTAATAAATCATTTGGTCATTAAATAAAATAATGTGCTTTTTGTCGAAAACTTAATACAGATATATACATTCGGTTAAAGAATCGTTCATCATCTACGATTCCATTGCGACAAGAATCAACGCCGTTTTCCCACTGGCGAGTGGGTGCTTTGACGTTTGACGTAAAAAAAATAAACACAAAAAACTTGCGCGTGACATTTTATGAAAGCATTTAATGACGCATCGCTCGTTTAGATTGAATTCTCGCGTGAACTAAAAAAAGCAAGACTAACCTTAACACCCTTTTAAGAGATTAAAATTGTCAGTTTTCTTGTACACGTGCGTAATAAAATACATTTTTTATTTAAGCTTGCGTCAAAAGCCTCACCAACTTACGTATCACAAACGAAAAATAACTAAGTGATATAGATATGTTTAAAAATAATAATGTATCATGAAATATATAGCAAGTATGTCACGATAATGACGCAAGTTTGTAGGATAAGCGCTCGATTATGCAAACGAGATTTGTTTTCATATAAGACTACAAGTGGCAACTCTTTCCTCTATGGGTTGGTTGTTACATATAACCGCTCCATTGCGCAAGACTAAAGAATGCAGCTTGTAAGTAATTATTATCTAGTAACTCATCCGCTTTGTTCCTTCAAAGTGCTTACAAGCTAGCCGAGAGAATTACTGCGCTCACGAGCGGTGAAGGCGCAAAAGAACTACTCAGAATAAAGATGTTAGAGGTAATCGCGTATAAACGCTTTCTCTCTCTTTCTCTCACATCAGCTAGGATAAGATTAAATTTCATTAAAAACATAAAACACAATAGAAAAACGTTCTTTCTCTCTCTCTCTCTCTTTTTTTTTATTGTATCGCAGAAATGTCATCCGCGAGCTTTTCTTTTCAGTTGAGTGATTAACGATAAAGAGATTATTTTCATGATTGTAGTGTCTCTCTGTGTTCGCACTTACTATCAAAACAGCTGTCCCGCAACTGTCAAGATGAAATCCTTAATTACGGCAAAAAAATTGAAATGCACCCGATGCAACGTTGTTGCAACAAGGCCGACGTCTCTCACAAAGAGACGGAAAAGCAGCAGTAGACGCTCCGGAAAAGACAGGGGGGAGAGCAAAACCATAAGAAGGTCTGCATGACTTGAGAAGATGGGACTCGGCACCAGATAAGACCATAGTTCTCTCGAGTTGAACCGTCGTAAGCGCGGAACTAAAAGTTCCCTTCTTGATATCAGTCGCTACGCGGAAAGTAAGATACGTTGCTACCTTCTCTACCATCGTTTCTTTCTCTTTCTTTTTTGCTCTTCCGTCTCGGACTCTTCCTCTTGGGCTGCAGTTACTGATCTCTTTCGACCTAACTTCAGCCCGCACTTTTCTCTCCTCACTCTGTCCGACAACTTCAGAACGCCCGGAGAGTTTGGTATAAGTTATTTTATTAAATCCACGCCTCCGAGAACGGGTGGTATCGAGGTCCTTTGGAAGGGTCAGCCGTAGAGAAAAGTAGGCGTAATGAAACGATGCCTACGAGAGAAGAGCGTGACGCCGTCGCGACAGAAAACGAAGGAGAAAAGGCAGGACGCCGCGATCCTTTCGCGCATTAGACCGAAATAACGAGGACCTACCTGTAGGCAGTCGGCCTCGATACCGAGAAATGGATATCGTCGTGGAATTGACAGGTATCTTCGCATAGGCTGAAATTAAAGTTTAGTTCCACCGATCGGCACGTTCCGGAGAGAGTCGAAAACTCGTAGGAAGTCCCGGTTCAAAGAAAGGGTCTCAGTAATTAGCTCTGCCCAAAGGTCTGGGTCAAGGTCGTATACATCCCAATGTGTGTGTCGAGACGAACTCACGTGTGGTTCTCAAGTGCTTTGAGAAAAAAAGACGTGTAGGCGGATGATAATAAAAATACATGAATATAAAACAAAAACAGAGCGTGTTTTCTTCACGGAAGTTTGCGTTTTTATAGAGACTCGAAACTTTCCGCATTTTACTCTCGATAATGTGCACGGAGGGATTAAGTCCTAAGGTGAATCATTGTGCAGCATGATGACATTGCGCCCAGTCAGCGAAGAGACGAAGGGGTCGAGAGGCGAAGAAAAATACTCTGGCCAATATCAAGCCAGTCCGCGCGAATACAAGAGAGGACTTCTCTCCGCGTCATGTGTGCGGAAACGTGTGTCACGGATCATAATGGTTCGTGGTGCATTCAGCGTCTTCCAACTGGAAATCGCTTCTTCGTATACGCGAACGTTCAGTTCACGAAAGTCGAGATTTTGCGCCAGCCGGTTATAACGGTTCGGAATAAACAGACCTGGCTGTATATACGGTCTCAATGTGTGGATCGTAATAACGGTCCGAGATTAAAAAGACCCAGCGTGAAAGCAATCCTGATGTTCTAGAAATGTTGGTCTATTAAAGAAAAAGAAAGTACAGAGTAATTGTGAGACTTAATTATTTTACAGCCTCAGCGCGTCCGAAAAACAAAAGATATTTATTGAGTCAATAAAATAAATATAAATTTACATAATTGTCTCATAAAATATATGTCAATTATTTCAACTTAAGAATTGATCAGGAATTTATTGCATTCATACAAATTTATATTTTTTAGAATAAAATGAACTTGAATTCTTTGTTGCCGATGCACTTATCTTACATTTGTTCGATTCGTTCGATTAGATTTCTAATTTACTCGAGTCTTTCATTCGTTGTTATATACGTAAGCCTGTGTAAGCTTTTTTTTTTTTTTCACGGAATAAAAAACACGTTGTCGGACACGCAGCACGGTTCCCGCCGCAACGTTTCCCCGCCGTAACCGCGCTTATAACTCTTCGATCCGTTTCGATAGCTTTTTGCCGGACATAAAAAATACAGCACCTGTGTACTTCGCGCTGGTAAACATTGCGAGCGCATGCGTGCATGTGTTCGCGAGTGGAATTTGTAAGCGCCGAGTTAGACACCATCGGAAAATATATACGCCAGCGTAAATCTCGCGCGTTACTACGCGATACGCAATTCTAGATGTTCGATCACGCGCGAGACAGTTTCGGGCGGCGAGATTCTGAAATATTATCGAACGATTGCCACATATGGAGCTCGCGACAAGTGTGCCAACTGATGTACTATAAAATTTCATCTGTGTGTAAAAGATAAGCACAAATGTTTAAAAATATATTTTTCTGTGAAGCGTGCAGAACTCTCAAAAACAAAACGACATTCAAGGTAATCTCTCATCATCCTTTAAATAAAGCATTGACGTAAAGCTAATTATGTGTATTCTGTTTTTTTAAAAAAAAAAAAAAAGAAAATCCGCGAACGAGTCGTGTGTCGTTCCCGGGCATAACAGAACGATCGTGGGAATTGACGAGGGTGAGGGTGGCGCTCTATTGAGTGCGTCAACGAGCTCGGAAGGTGGTGGGTGTGTTCTGGTTGAAGAAGATCAACAATAGTTTCCCCACAGAGAGAGGGAGAGAGAAAGCGAGTCAGCGCGCTTGGTAAAGCCTCCATTCATTTTCCAGCGTTACCGCGAGTGGCTGCCGCGCTTTTTTACGAAACTAATTGAATGCAGTCCCCCGTTACGTACCGTGCGCCAATTACCGGTAGAACTGTCGTCCATCGGACGTACTGGCGCGCCGTCTCCCGTCGCGGACAATATTAAGTCGGCGCCGATTTGGCAAAACAGTAGGTCCGTAATGGCACTAATTAGGTGTACTCTGCCAGCCGTCGTCCCTCGACCTATTCACCCTTTCACCCCCTTGTTCGCGGATATCCCCCGATCACCTTTCTCTCCCCCTTAACCGCGCTGATACTGCATTTTCCTATACATTTCTGTTTACTGCTATTTGTGTGGAACGAGAGGCGCATGCGAACACGGCGCGTGCGCGTGTGTGCGCGCTCGGAAACCATCTTCTTATGAAAGAGTCAACTCCGATGATCGTGCCCTGATCTCTTTTCTTTAGTCGACATCCACCCGGCGCATTGCCTCGGTAGAGATAATGGCTCGATGCTTTTTCCGAGAAGCGATCGTCGTGACGCCGCCGACTCTCTCTCTCTCTCTCTCTCTCTCTCTCTCTCTCTCTCTCTCTCTCTCTCTCATGGATCTCACTCTCTCACTTCCACTGAAGTGACATAACGATTTCCTCCAGCGGATCCTTCCGTCTGCGATTATGTCCGATCATTGCGTGCCGTATGATCGGCGGAAGTCACGTGGAAAGTAACTCGGAGACCGAGATTATCGCGCTCAATTGCGACAGACTTTTTTCATCATTCAATATAAATTGCCACTAGGCAGAAATGCAGATGCGTGTAAGTCGCTATAAAAAGCAACTCGCTAGATGTAGCGACGAGAATGGTAAATGGTGCTTTCTTCAATTTGCGATTAAATCGTAATACGTATTAGTTTTTATCATCACGTTCTTCAAAAATTTCAAGTGTCGCTTTTGTCATTTGCCGTATTATATGTAATAAGTTCGCAATTTATTCTGTACTTCGTCTTCCGAATCGATTCTCGAAAAAGTCGTAAAAAATGCAGTTTGTAAGCAAACAAGCAAGCTTTCTTTGAATCTCTTCTGCCTTGAATATTCGAAGAAAGTAAAGTTTTACCACTACAGTCACAGTAAAAGCCAGTGGCTGCATTAGTTAGAGCGAGTCAAAGCGCGGATGTGCCGATGACTCTGCCAGCAATATGGCGAAGTAGCATGCGATCGCCTGACAACTTTACTATAATGAACGGGTTGCGCCCGCTAAGAGCGAAGAGCTTCGCACGGAACTTGTGCCTATCCACTTTGACAGTCGAGTGCAATCATGGGAAAGGCACGTATCGCACACACAGACAACGCTGTGTTGTGTGTTGATCAAGTGTGTTGCAGGCACTTCGTGCAATATGCCTCGGATTTCCCTTCTCTCGATTATCAAGCGTTCAAGACAAAATTTCCAACTTTTTCGACAGTTGCAAAAATCGAATATACACAAAAAATCACTTTTGTGTCGCCGATACGATAAAGAGAAATACAATCTTGATTGAAAAGTTTAGAGTTACCTCGCGCCATTTTGTCAATTAAATATCACTGATAATTCGGTCGCCGTATTTATTACAGGCGAGATACAGAAAAACGACGTCATAAAAAAAAAAAAAAAACAGCAAATAGCGCTTTTGAAATATAACCGCGCGTGATAGTTGCGAGGATTGCTCTCGCGCACACTAGATCGCGGGTATCGTCGTCGCCACATTTCGATGGAAGGTATCGTCTCGGTAGAGCGATTCCAAAGTGCAATAAGGACCCCGCGCGAAGCTTTCTATCGCTCTGATAGAAACGAGAGAGAGAGAGAGAGAGAGAGAGAAAAAGAACTTTTTCACGAAAATAAGAAAGAGACGACCGTGCTTTTACCAATCGATAGAGTATAAATGTCCATGAGCAACGACATCCTTTCTATTGCCGATCGTCCCTTAAATTTCGTCCAAATCGCCCTAAGCTTTTCGACAAGTTTCTCCAGTCGTGAAAGAAAAACGTAAATCTTGCTTTCTTTAATTATAACCTGGATGAAATTAAGAGAATCATAAATATTATTGTACGAGCAGGAAGGTTAAAATCTACCAACTTGAGATTGATCGATGATACCGAATTCTAAAATTGTTATTGTTACGTGCGATCAAAGTATTTTCTTTCGATCATTATGTAAATATATTTGAGGTGGCACGCTACTACGATAACGTAAGATCTCATAAGTAATCATTACGGTTATCGCTTCAATAAAGTATTCACTTTTGCCCCCTTCAACTGGAAAGTTCAATATTAATATTTATCATACTCTCTTCGACACTCGTCCCCGTGAAGAAAAGATTTTTGAGATATTAGATTCTTTCGGATCGTGCGAACCCATTTGCTTCTTTTACGTTTTACGCGCCGCTCTCTCTTTCTCTCGTTTGTCGCCCGCCTACCAACTCAACCATTCTGTTCCACCCGTCACCGCCGCGCGTTGCTATTGTGTAGTTTACTTTATTGCGCGCATTCGTCTTGCCGTAATATTCGGGCCTGGAAGCTTCCCCTTCTTTCTCTTTCTCTCTTTCTCTCTCTCTTTCTTCTCCCTTACTTTACCTTCCCTCTATCTCGTTCAACTTTCTACCCCTTACAAAGACCTTCTTTTTCCACCTTTAAGACGCCGCAGCGAAAGAAGGCACAGGCCTCGTGTTGTTTCAACCGAAAAGAAATGAAAAAAAAAAAAACTCTTTCGGCGAAGACGAATATTTTTCCCAATTATTACGCGTAAGAAACGTCGCTATAAGTAGTCACAAAAACATATGCACAAAATTTGAATAATATCTACATATTCAATACAACGTGGATTCAATACGGATTATATCGCATAACACATAGAATGTAAAATCGATGCAAGAGCTTTCAATTAATTTGAATATCTAACGTGTACGAGACCTACAACAGATGAAAACGTGAAGGTTTGCGTTATAGACGCTGCTGACTGTTACTCGACTCGGTCTTCGTAGCCTCGTCGCTTAACACGGTCGCAGGACTAATGCCGTGGTAATTTCAGCGCGGCAAAACGAGCGGACAGCCCGGAGAGAATGGACGGGCCTCGGTTCCTTCGCTCCTGATGCGGGATGATTGAAAGGCAGGTGAAGGGTCGGCCGCTCTGCGGTTCTGTACTTCGTCATCTGCCAAACACAACTTCGGCACAATGGTACCGCCCGAAATCAATTTATTTCCGTAATGCGCTGGCCGTTCCGAATCGCCGTTTTACATTCCGCGTTCATCCAGCTTTTCGCTACTCGCAAATTCTAGTTTTTTACGTAATCTCATTTTTTCTTTTTTTTTTTTTTTAATACAAAAGTTGTCTCCAACAGGTAATAAAAATATTGCGGACCAAAAACAATTGACAAAAAACTTGATTACTTGATGATAAAAATTAGGCCTCAAAATACTTTAATTAAAAATTATTCTTCATTATCCTTTTATGGATAATTTATTAGTTTATTTAAACCAACAGTGAATTATTAATTCAACAGATTTAATTGATATCATGTTTGACGATCGCTGCTTTCCTCGTGAATGATTTCGTTCTTCATTCCAGGAAAGCACGATGGCGATAAAGGTACTTATGTAATTTGCAATGTTTGTACTTCTAGCGGATGCTTTGAGGTCGAACTTCGAGAAGGGTAATTAAAGCAACGACGCCTGTACCGGGCGATTTATTGAACGTATTTCTAATTACTGTCCGGATGTTAGCAGGCGCTGAAACTTCTAATTGAAATTCAGTTCGTAACTGCGCATGACCGGGAGGAAATTTAACATTATTAATCAATTAAGCGGCAGCGTTCAACAGCTATTAAACTAGCACTCTCGAATACTTGAACAAAATATTATTCCGCAAAAGTTCAGTCAGAGTCCTGACGGGGAGAAGACTATTCTTTAAAAAAAAAAACAAAAAACAAAAAAAAACTTCCGCGTCAATTCAAAATAATCATTCAGTTTCGAAAATGAAGTCATCGGTTCAACGTGTCTATCTATCGCAGAGTCAGAAAAAAAAAGAGAAGGAAAATAGAAAATCTGAGAATAAAAAAGCGTTCTCTTTATTTACCGTGAATGAAAAAAATGTTCTTCCGCTGAGCCTCAAAGGGATAAAATATCAAATCCTGCGAGAACGAAATATAACGCGAGCGTATATTTGGCGGCGTCGTTAATCTCGTAAAGGCGCATCGACATTCCGTGCTTTAATCTTTCAGGAACACAACATCCATTACACGGGCTCATCTCCCGGATCTCATGCGCGTATAGTGCGCGCGCGTTGACTTCGTGTGATTCGCTTTGACAGACGCGCGTGAATGAGACAAACGGGGACCTCTAAAGCCGGATACCGGGACGAAACGACGTGTCGGACGTAGCTCTGATTCACGACGGCCAATCAAGTAGGAGAACACATGGCCGTTAATAACGCGTGTACAACAATCGACATCGGGTTCTCGATACGGCACCGATACCGCCGACACGGACCGCGCTTTCTCGTCCGATCGCTAATTAACTCGAAATCCGTTGCTTTCATTGGATCCATTGGATTGTTATAGCGCACACCCGCGCGCACACGAAAAAGCGCAAATCCAATGAACTAACCCACAGCTGATCCTTGGGCTTTATTTTCCAAATCTATCGTAATTGGAATTCCTGCGTGTCAGAAAAAGTGTGCAAAGAGAATTCGGTAAAGGACACTCCTGCGCGAACGGAACATCTACGATCTATGTTCATAATATAGCGATAAAAATTTAGATATTGAAAATATATATATATATTTTTTGAATTGATAACGCGTGTCAGAAGTCAGTTTATGACAATACGACTCTGTTTTTCTATCAAGTTTTCTTTTCCGCAATCTGACAGAAACGTGTGTTTTTCGAAGAAAAAGACTGATAATAATTCTCCGTATAGATATACTTATTGAATCGAGAGCGTGTTCGAGATAGTCGATGGAATTGATCTCGTTTGTAACTCTTCCGCGTATCGTCACTTAATCGCATCGACGAAATCTGGATCATGTCTCGTAACGCTTAACGAGGCTGTTGACGGTTCGGTAACTCGTGGCACCAGGTGGTACCAACCGGGATTAAAATAGTTCGGCGGTACAAAAAGGGTGCAAAGACTCTTCTTCCCTCGGGCGGAGCCGGCGGAACGAACTGGATCATGAGTTTGCTGCTGCTGCCGCCGCTCTCTTTATATTTCGTCTTGAACGTTTTCCTTCATCGCCAAGTGCGCTTGAAGGTGTGTCCGAGAATCGTTAATGTCACGTAAACCGGGAGCGTAAGCAACGACGGTGGTTTGATTATTTTTTCTGGCGAGGCAAAACGGAGAGAGTGTGTCTCGAATTAGCAAAGATGTGGGTTTATTCATAGTCATTAACTGCGAACCGAGAATCGGGAAAACGTGACATTCCACGAATCCTGTTCCACGGAAAACGAAAGCTTCCGCTCCGGGATAACGACATGGCAACCTTTTAATACTCGCCCGACATTTCGAGTGATTTAAATGGATGCCGCGCGATTACGCAACGGCGATTTATTTCCAAGCTATTGTTTTGAAATTGTTTTAAGGAAAATTTGTTTCTCTCGAAAGTCACGTACTTTCTTCTGACTTGAACGCGAGTTGTTTTTTTCAATCGATATTCAACAAAGCGAATTCGACAACTTTGTTATGTAATAGAATACTATAATAGCGTCCTGTGTCGCGTTTTGTTACGTATATTTCTTTGTACGCGATGCGATATCACACACAATGCAATATTTTCTGATTAAGCTGCAGCTACCGCGTTGGATACGCTCTGTATTGCCAATAACAACTTTCGTAACTCCACACTCTACGCGTGCATATTGCACGTACATTAATTCGCCAGTAGACATACAGTCAAGCGCTTTGGAAGCATTGTGGCGTGCGTTTCCTGCAAACATGAGGCATCGTGCACCCGTAAACGTATGGAGATGCATACGTTATGACAAATAAGCTGTTAGAATAGAAACGCGCGAGAACAAAGTTGTGAAATTTATTTAATTTACTTAACATCACACCTGTGCATAATGTTATTCAGATATTCTAGCTGTTTCTACCAAACATTTATTTTTATTGTATGGTTGAAAATAATTCGCGGAATAAGTATTAGGACAATTACTCTTAAATAACACACAATCAATTGAATAAATTATAATTTTATTATTGATCGATAAGACTTTGGAAACAAGAAATTAACTAAACTACACTTTGTCAACTACTAATAATTATACTTAATAATTAGAAGAGTTTGAAAAACTCGAGAGTTTCAATGGGATTTTCAGATTCATAGCTTAGAATTTTTCTATCGTGCCAACTTCAAGGAATCGATACACATGGTTCTCGTATATATTGTTTCTCGCGATCTATTGTTTCTCACGATCGCAAGGAATTTCGTAATTAATTACAAACGGTAAATCTCGACTAGATCTCGGGTGTAAAGGAAACTACCACGAAACTAGAACGCGATTGTCAGAGGCAACAAATATCTTTAGATTTAAACGTTCGTCGTTACTCGTGGAATTTTTATTTGGCGTACGATATGGTATGCTCTTTAAATATTTATCGTGTAACGTATAAATCTTTCTCTCTCTCTTTTTCTCTCTCTTATCCAGCGTGTAAGAGTAAATAACGAAAAGCGATTTTGAGACAGTTCGTCGTATATGTAGAGAAAATTAAAAACGTAACTAAAGTCACGTGACAAGAAAGAGTAGAAAAACAACATGTGAAAATAACGTGACTGTAATTTATATTATATATAACATTAAATAATACACATATTATACATATAATTTATTATATATTTATAATATTATACTTTATATTGTATTATATGTATTATATACATACTACAGTAATGTCATTGGCCTCCGCCGCGCGACTTTGGCGAGATCACTGACCTCGGCCGCGCGGCCTTGGCGGGGTCACTGACCTCGGCTGCGCGGCCTTGACGGGGCACTGACCTCGGCCGCGCGGCCTTGGAGGGGGGAGGGTCACTGACCTCGGTCGCGCGGCCTTGGCGGGGCACTGACCTCGGCCGCGCGGCCTTGGCGGGGCATTGACCTCGGCCGCGCGGCCTTGGTTGAGTTTGATTTTCATGCGTTATTTCTGACATCTCTCATATGTACATCATGTGTATTATATTGTTTGTAGGATTATATATTAGCTGTCATTGTGGTGACAGGTTAAGTTCATTCACACTACATGTTAAACTAAAAGCAATAATAGCGTGCGCGTAGCGCGCGCCTGTGTTGTGCTAGTTCAATTAAATTTTTTGCTCGTAAACTGTAACACACTTATAATTATACGCAAACGTGTTTGTATGGACTTGAAATCAATATGAATGCATTATAATACCTTTAATTATGCAACGCGTTCTATGTGTATAATGTATCGCTTAACGAATAAACACGATGAAAACAGAAAACGTTTACATCGTTTGCATATTACTCGCAATTATAGGGTTAATTTCGCGTAGATGGTGATTGTTAAAGTTCCGCGCACGTAAACAGCTTGATATTCATTCGCACACACTGTTATAAAATACAACATAAACAAGACGAAAGTTCGAGCAGATGTTTGTACATATATTTCTCATTACGTTCGCCATTAACGTTATTATTAATGAAATTATTTTGTTACGCTTGCGTACGCGCAGATACACATGTAAGTATACTTGATGGTTGTTGGCCGGTTTCTTTCATCACTGATTGTACATCATAAGGTTTTTTATTCGCGTGCTGCTCTTGCGCAAGTTTGCAGAAAATTAGTTACAAACGTTTTTTGCACTGCTGCACAAGAGAATATAAACCTGGAAGAAAGTACGTTTTTCACGTTGGACATCACGCGTTGAAGCCAATTTGCTGTTTAACGCGAATTACTTCGATTCGTTTCGCGTTTGTTCACGACACGTGGGTACGAGACGCGCGTGCCCGCACTTGGTGAAATATGCGAAAATTGTAGAACAAAGATGTAGAGAAGTGTAGCCGAGAGAGGAGATCAGGAGTCTTGAACGTTATTACAAACCCTCCCAGTAGCGTTGCTTTACGAGGCGAATAGCTACTAAGTCACTGTTGACCCATGAACTCGGTACGATGATATACGAGCATAGTTTTCACTTATAACCTCTCCGCGCTCCTTCACCCCTCATCTGTTCTCTGGGCTCGTTCTCATTTCACCACTGTTGGCATCATCCGCGTTAGCGTTTACTGTTTTGCCGTGTTAATGCCTCGCGATCTCGTATATACGTACGGAAGTACCGGGATTACCGTATTGTTGGAAAAGATCATAATTACCGTATAGTCGGAAAAGAAAATACACCGAGAGAGAGAGAGAGAGAGAGAAGAGAGGTAAGCACGACTATGAAAATTCCATGGTAATATTCGTCGGGAAAGTTTTTCAAAAACCACCGTCAACTTTGGCGAAAATAAGAACTAATTATTTGGCTTTTGAAAATGTGATGCGCGAAATATCGAATTTAATATCCTGCGCGCACAACTTATTTCACCACCGAGATAAAGAGAGAGAAAGAGAGAGAGAGAGAGAGAAAGAGAGAGAGAGAGAGAGAGTCTGAAGATATAAAAAGCTGTTAATACAATGACGTTTCTACGCGACATGCTTGCCCGTAATGATGTCTTTCTGTGTATTATATTGCTATTGTTGACGTGCATCACAAAGTTATTATGATAATGATCTATGTAAATTCTGTTATAAAATAAAATGCGTTATTGGCTATTTATTTATTCACTGTATAATTTTGTGTCTGCCGAACGCGTGGCCCGATATTCCATAAAGTGACGTGCGCGATATATACGTTCGAGCTCGCAATTTTTCCGTGAGAACGACGAGCCCGGAGGGAGAAAGAGAAAATATGGCAATTCGCACGGTAAGTATGAGCCTGCGCCAGGAGACGCTTTGTCATCGAGCGAGACGGAGAGAGAGAGAGAGAAAGAGCAAGGAGAAAAAGGGTGGAAGAACCGGTGGCAAGTATTATTTTTCGAATGGTCCGAAAAAGAACTCGAAAGAAACGACGGAACTGTAGAAAGAAAGGAAGGAAGCGCGAGGAAGAACGTTTTCTCTTTTTTTTTCTCCTCCCTCGCACACTCCTTCCTCCCTCTCTGTCATAGTCGACGTCGTTCGGCATTAAACTCCGAGTTGCAGCACGGCAGACAGTCATGGGGGCACGATTGTCTTAAATTTAAATAATCACAGAAAAATGTTAATGCCCAGCCCGGGCGTAACTCAATGATAAAACAAAAGAACGAGGGCGGCACTACGAGCGGAAAGAGAGAATACGACCAAGTTGGGGGGTTACCCCGATGGTCGGAGTTCTCGGGTCGTCGATGGGGGGTTGAGCGGGACGCGGGATTGTCTGCCGAATACGAGGTGGGATAACTAACGTCGGCGAGAATCGCCTGGAGAAGGACGGCAAATTGAATTAATGTGCGCGAGCAAAGAAAAAGGAGGCAGAGCCCGAGTTACGTAAAGGTTAAGATACGACTACTTAAAAGCCGTCGGTTAAACAAGCCGCAAACTTCTCAGCGCACCAAATCGTTCCGCGAGTCGAACTTTATTTTTTGGCCGTTCGGTTTTTACGAACTGCGTCGTGTAAACGATAACGCTGTCCTCTGTGCCGAGAAGGAGATGGCCATTAAAACTCTGAACGATCGCTCTGAACGGTCTCGAAGATGTTCGATAATTCGCGCTGGATATTGCATCTAGCGAAGTTCGCAAATAGCGCATTTGATGCATAATGTCATTTTATACGAATTGTTAGAGAGCCCAAGATGAACTAGTTAAAACTCCAGAGCGTCTGAGTGAGAATTTGCATTTGAAAATTTCATATATCAAAAAATATGTATGCGCACGCACGCGCGAATAATGTTTACATATCCATATAGTTCTAACTAAAAAATTTCTTCTTACATATATTTGAAAAATTGGAATATGTAGGTTTTTTTATTCAAAGTTTTATCGTACAATTTTTTTCTTTGAGGGATATTTAGAAATTAAGAGAATCGATAAATGCATTATTTACTGTTGTTACTTTTTACGCAAGGAAAGATGCTTCTCTTTCGCAATCAGAATTCGCGCAGCTTTGACGAGAGAATTGATTAAAAGTTAGGAGTGAAACAAATCTTGATTCACGTCGCATTTGCTGTGGTAAACATGCTACGTGTTTCTCAATATCTGCATCGTCCTCAATATTGGCGCATCGTTACTTTGATAGAGATTAAACGCCTCTCTAGAATAAGCGACGATCCGCGGTCTCAAAACGGCTATGGCGCATCGTCGTTTGCATCGCATCGCCGCATCGCGTCGTTCGTGTTATTACACGTCGCGGGCGTTTGAAGCTTCACGTAAGAATGCAATTATCTCGTGTTTTCGATGTCGGAAAACTTCGTGTATTCAATGTTTGTACACAGTTTTCTCTCTCGAGAGTCTCTTCTTCACTCTAATTGTCCGCACCGAAAAATAGTTGCGCAAGTTATTTAATCGTAGAGCACACGACGCGTAAGAGGCAGGACAAAAATTCTGCGGTTTCCGGAAGTGAAGACTTGAAGTGCAGAAAGATTTCGCTGCGCTCAGTGCTGCAATCAAAATGTCAACAAAACTTTCGCCATCGTTCTTCGCAAACTTCTACATAATGCGCAATCTTTTCCATGTATAGTTTATTTATTGCAAAAAGAATCGAGAAATTAATATAAAATTTCACAGAGAGAGTTTGGTTGATGATTTCGAAACCAACGTAGAAATCTGTGGAATATTCTGCAAATGGAATCGACAAATCACGTAGAATCTTTCGATTCTCTTTTTTTCCTTTTTCTTTGATCAGAAAAACGCACGGCTGCCTTTGTTCAAAAAAGAGGTCCGTTGGAAACGCACCTGGGAACTGACTTACAGGCTGCTATCTCTTCCGCGATAACACACACATTAATACGATTTTATACAACCGGTCGAGCGACAGGCTGGCACATTTACGATCTCATGGAGGCACAATTTCTCGCTACTATGAAGCTACGCATCTTTTCTCTGGTTGTTCCAGACTCGATCGCATATCGGAAATTCACATTTTGTGCTCCGCGTGATAGACGCATAAATTAACGCCGAGAACTTTAAAACAGAACATGATACTGTTTATAATTTTTTTTACATACGTAAATGATTGTTTTCGGTTTTAACAATACAAATTCTGTATTACAATACATTAAGTGGTTTACTGTAATTCTTTATGAATATATCGAAAACAGAAGAAAAGAGGATCTTACAAACTTTCTATTTCTGATATAATTTAATTACATCTGCGAATATTTTTACAGGCATACCACGACGTTTGCACGAGAGATACCTCAGCGTAACCGGCAGAAACTTTCATATAAATTCACCCAACAAAATATGGCACGCGGTCATAAAACTGAACTTGAGCCAGCGCGAAAGTGTGCAACGTTATCGCCGAGATGCACCTACGGCGCGTCGAACTTTTGGAAAGCAATGAGCCAATCCCGAACTCCGGACTTTGACATATTGCGATGTTCTTCGGTACGAGCGGGAATATTTCTCCGGTAAACTTAAATCTTATGGATTGTGATATCGATATTGAACGACAGTCATACATACGAGAACGAATCTAGAATTATAAAATTATTTTCGCGCGTGTTACGTGAAAAAGCTGCTCGATCATTTGCATTTCATTAGGTGTAAACATTGCAGTGCATATTTTTAAATAAAAGAAACTGAAACTGAAAAATTATTTTGCTCATTTTCTTCAGTAAATACTGTTTGCGTTATCTTTTTTTAAAAAAACATTATTGAATAATTTACGGTTTTTTACAACATCAAAAATCTCTTTGTACGAAAAAGAACGTTACTTATAGCTAAATCGATTAATCAATTCACGTAAAAAAAGCAATTGGACATATCGTCTCTCGACGATATCTCTCCGAAAAATCTCTCTTAAAATGATGAATATAAAAGGACGTAAGAAAACTGCATCCTAGATTATTCTGTCGAAGAGATGAAATGACGGATATTCCAAGAGCGCGTGGATATTACTTAACGCGTTGAAGCAACGGAGATGCCCGATCGCATCGAGCGGTCGAATTCGCAGTCTCACTTCTTGAAAGAGCTATATAATACGACGACGCTTATGTCGGCCAAATAAGGCAGTTACAGATAAGTCGCGCAATGAGAGTGGATCAGTGGGCGCAACGTGAAAGACGAGACGGGCATATATACTCTCGCGTGTACAGAAGTCGGCAGGCGCTAAATTTCAAAGTTAATACTTCCCGCTTGTATTCGTACTGCAGTGCGTTTCTCATTCCCTTTTAGCTTCTACTGCTGATTTACTAAAATCGCAAAAGAATCTGAGGATCGTCGAACGTTCGCTGAAAGAAGTCGAGTGAAATGTTCTGAAAAATTTCTGGAAGAAAGACGAGCTGTGATTGTCTTCGACGAAATGTAGGTCGGATGAAAATGGAAATTTTCTAGGGTTAACAACGCGCGATGCGCACTCGGCTCGTATATATCCAGCATAAATATTGTTATATCGCTTGCCGGTATCGCCAAGCTCTCCGGAAAATGGTTCCACCGAGAGTCAACACCTCGCGTTCTCCGCACGGTGGAAACTTTTCACGGTTTGGAGCGTCGTGACAACGACGTCGCGACATATGTCCTTAACACTGCTCTCTTTCCCTTCTCACTATCGCGAGAAGCTCGGGTTTATCCCGGCTAGAAACTTTTCCAGCCGCAACGCTTGTGTGTATTGCGCGCGGCGCAAAGTCCTCGGGATGCATGTGGCTGAATATCCAAGTTCGCGATAGAAAATTTTTACTTCAGTCACGGTGTAAAATCGCCGGAGACAATTGCATTCCTGGGTAATATCGTTGTTTACACAGCGATTATAAAGTGGTTCAAAAAGTCGCCAGCCTAAACGATTTTGTTACTGCTGTTACATTAATGAAAAATGGATTTAATGGATTTTCAATAAAAAAAAAAGCGAGATAAAATCTTTTCTTTAATAAAAGTTTTGATCGCAATTTCTTCCGGATAGATGGTTGAGATTTTCTATGCGATACATAAGCTTGTTGTGCCGTACATTACAATGACGCTTTTCAGTTTCGCCGAAATAATTTTCTCTATGTTCGTAAAAAAATGGTTACAAATTTGATTAACAGAAATATTTTATTTTATACATTTAAACGTTGACAAATGGGAGTCGATTAAATCGACGCTGAAATGGATTCCACATGAATTTCGGTCGGATACGTGTTTGTCGCCGTTCGATCGGGATTTAGAGAACGATGAGGTATACGGATTACTTTGACAAAGCGCGATGTATTGCGCACAGCTTAGATATGAGTACAATGACAATAGTCGCTCGCGCTAGTCGTAATCGCGGCGGTTTAATATCAATGGAACTAAATTGTCTCTATCGCACTATGCGCGATGTAGTGAATTCGATATTACAACGGACAATCCCGCGGATACATTCACTCGAACGGATATCCGCACGCTCACCTTGCTCATTTCTACGCGCGTCGCGATTACGCTGCTATCTAGTATTAAATATTTCCTTCAACGCGCAACAGTCGCGTTTAAAAGGAAAAATTGATACGTCCGTTTATTATCGGACATCGTGGCTCGTGTGTGGTGCACGTGGAAATATTAGCGTTAGCAGCTGCGCCGCCGATATAATATCGGATTAATGTGCATTGTAATTGCAGATGCATCAAACTGCACTGTCGATACTTTTCTTCCATTGAATTATTAATTACTAAACACGCGCGCGCATTATTCGCAAATGAAAACTTATCCGCTTGACCATTCATCGTCATAATGCCGACGTTGAATGATGGATCGCCTTCGTACAGACGGATTAATAGTAAAGCATCGATGCGCGCATTTGTCCCGGCAGCGTCAGTCTTACACGCGGAACGCAACGTATTATATAATGCAACAAGGCATCGCAAACCGCAGCGCAACCATGTTGTTGCGCGAAAGCGCTAAATTCAAATGCTTTTGCGAGGGAATAAGGAAGGATTTATTATCGGTCGTTACTTAACGTGAAATCTGTTCGAGAGACTTTCATAAAGCACGCGAAACGCGACTGCTCTCAAGTCGTAAAAAGTGCGCTACTCAACGTTATTTCTCTTGTCGTGACAGCAGCTATAGTTCGAACTGCGCTACTGTTGCAGTTGTTTACAAACTTCACTACAAAATATTAAATATATCAATAAAAAATGAAAAGTTTTATTTTCTTGTTTCATATAAGCGATTAACAAATATTTTCAAAAAAAAATGGGTAATATAGGATTAATACGGAAAAAGTAGAAATATATTTAAAATATTGAACTGTAATAGTTAATATGTTGAAAATGTGCGATAATACATACACGCACACATTGAGGAGTTTGCTCATTCATTCTGTAAATAAGCCCTGACAAAAGGAAGAAAATCAGGCTGATAACTGTAAAACGACGAAAATGTAATATCACGTGAAATACGTTTTCTCGCGATGTAAAACTTCTGCACACCTAAGCAGCGCGTCCCTTTTGAGTAAGTAGTCGCTGCAGCGAGAACGCGTATGAGGACTGATTTTCACGGAAGGCTGATGGAAAAAAGGAGACGGCACAAATTCCCGTGGAAGCGAGTCGGTGTCTGTGATAACATTCTTCAAGAGCGCACTCCTCGCAGTAATCTCTCGTGACTAAGTAATGGATGCCGCGCTGATAAAACTCTCGCGTCCTACGGTCTCCGAGTAACCTACCTACGACCGCATCGTCCTTTTTTGAGTAGTTCTAACTCTTCGCAATCCAAATTATGCGCACCTAAATGATGGATAACTTTCCTTATCCCTTTTAACTTGTTAAAACTCTTATCTTGCTATCTTCAAAATGTACACAGACATACGTACGTACACGCAAATTTATTTGTCATATAGCACAATATGACGTTTGCTAACTGTACCGTTTTCTTTAGCCTGTACGATTGTCTGATAGGATAAATGTTTACGGAAGATGAGACTCGCGAAGAATTGTTTTCACGCAAATAAGAAATAAAGACTTAAAGACAAATGTCAACACATATGAAAAAAGAAAGAGAGAGAAAGAGAGAAAGAGATGATGTCGCGGAATGCCAAGTGAAAGAACGCGGGCGCATTAGTCATCGTTGTTTTTGCGTGCCGCGTCCGCGAAAGGAAACCGCATCGTCGGCCGGGGCGTAATTTTTCACATCCCGGGACAGCGATTAATTCTTCGCGATGCGTTACGACGAGGGCAACGTCACCGCGCGATTTATAATCAGCTTTCCGCGTCCGCCGCGCGCCGTAGACGCTGAAGTCTACCGCTTCTTGCACACCACCAATGCGAAAACTGAATTAAGTTCTTAAGACCTGAATTAACCGGGCGTACGAAATATAACATCGACGTCACCCGCACGCACACACGCACGCAGGCACGCACGACGCCGGCGTTAAAACGTTAGAATTAACATGGCTCCGGCGTTTACGTTACAATGGAATTAATTCCCGAGAATTTGGGGCACGACTAACGAGTTTACGCTAAGACCATGGAAGAACAGAATCCTTTGCCGTTAAAGACGTTGTCATATGTTCTCCGTTTCGACCGCTTCCCGTAATTCTCTCGTCTCAGTGTTTCTTGTGTAAAACACTTTGCTGACAGAACTGTTAATTTAAATGTTTATACAATTACTAAAAATATTTTATATCTAGTCGAGAGCAGCTAATTTTTGCTTAACAATTAAAATTTCTACATTTTTCGATAACTTTTCAACTAACAATAGTATGATAAGTCAGACTTGCTTTTAACGTTGCGTATTCAAAATGAGCACGTCACATGCTCCAGTTATTTTCTGGATGAAAACCGACTATTTCTCTCTTGCTCTTGCGAGTTCGTCTCTAATTCGTCCGTGTAATTATGTTACCCAATTTGAGATAAATTAATAATGTGTTTTTCAAATTAAATAACATTATATATAAATCGGATCCATTTATATCTTCTTCTCTTATTCTGTTCATATTTTTAATCAAGTTAACTGCGAAGATTAAAAGCTAACTTTTTTGCGTAAAACAATTCAGTCAGTCTAGAGCTGACAAAGCTGAAAATAATTTGCTGTCTCTGAACGATATATACTGGTATTTTATGCCTGTACGGGCTTTACCGGAAATGCAGGCAAACTCAAAGGCCTGCTCGATTAATTACCGAGCCAAGCGACCAGAATCAATCGCCATTGACGTCGCTATAAAGGTTCTCGAGAGAGCCTCCCTTTATATGACGTATGTTATTCATCGCATTATAATGCGCTCTCGCCATGAACCGGACTTTGCCGTAAAACGACAAGCGTGGTCGCGCTTGTCAATTTAATAACTTTTCTTCGTTTTCACATGTGTGTGTGCGTGCACACAATATACATATACATCGGCCCATGTATTGCACCGTTGCATTTGCAGATTGAAGTTTAAATTACTTTCAATCCTTTGCACTTTTCATGCTACTGTTTATACAAAAAGAGAGAACAAATTTATTGTGTATAAACGCGCGTGGACCTGTCGCTGCCAATTTTCGAATGGCGCGAGATCTATCGGAAGATGAGGAAAATTGCTGTTTTTATACAGAGAAAGAAAGTGAGACGTGATTGTACAGATTTTTTTTTTTTTTTTTGTACCCGTTCGTTGCTGTTTTCCCTGGGGATAAATGCCGATGCGTTGCTATTTCACTCCGTCGGCGTTCGGAGAATGGAGTTTTTTAATCTGCTTTTATTGCCTGTAACTGTGTGTGGCCATGACTACTAGTCGTGCGCCGCAATCTAAACGCGTTCTTCACTTCGGTTTCTTGCCGACGATCTTCGCGGATCTACTTCGTCTATTTGCCGCTCTCTGTCTCCTGTCGCCCCTTCTTTCTTTTTTATCGATTCACACACTTCGCACACATACATATATGAGTGTATGTACTCTCTATTGAGAAAATATCGTCGGAAAAATCTCTTCACGTATAGCGATGTCACGATAAAAGCGTGACGAATTTATTAACTCTTTATATACTGCCATAAAAAAACGCCCTTTTCTTAATTACAAGCTCTGTGACACTGTAACACTTGAGAATTATAGGCTTCTCGCACTGACATTATCTGTCATGATCAAAGCGCATACGATATATCACTTATAATAATCAGAACGATATTATTAAGCAGCGTTAATTTTTTCCCGCTTCGCAAAATTTCTTAATTTCATTAATTGTGTGAAACAATCTTTTATTAATAGATTAAAAAGACATAATTAAAAATATGCTTTTAATATCACGTGAGAGTTATTATGTTTTTATTACATTAAAAAAACATTTTCGTGAATGTTTTCGTTGTAAATATTTTTGATTTAAAATTTCGTGTTAACAATGAAATTTGTTCAGATGTGTTTCCGGACCGCCGAATATTTCTGATATTAATTACGGTACGAATGTGTCCAATAATTGCATGCTGCTGACCACGTTGGACGCAATAGCACAGAGATTTAAAGTCGAAACCGCTTGAAGACAGGTGTTTAATCGAGCGATTAAACAGCCCCGCAAATCCCAGACTAATTGCATAGGTGGCATTAAATCGAAATATTGGAACCGATTATTATGTCGCGTACATAATCTAAAGTTTGTATCTTTAGAAAGTTTGAGTTTTAGAAAACAACAAATATTCGTTGGAACTTTATGTAATCCTATTTTAATGAAAAACATGTGCACTGATATAGTAAACACACTGGTATAGTAAACATTAATAATTATTATAAACAGAAATAAGAGGAGATTATTATTTATTTGTTTACGACGTTTTTATTGATTTCTGGAAAGAGACAGCTCTATAAAAACATGTCTGAATCTCTCGTCTGTACGTAAAATAAATTCCGAAATGAATGTCACCTTTGCAATGATACAATGAGAAGATATCGTTTTTCTCGCCGTCAATTAATTCGTTCTCTCCCGAATTGAGCAGTCTGAATTCAATCTCGATCTAATTAGGGAGAAAACCGATGCGCCTCGCTGCCGACACCGGTAGCGACGGCAATCGGCCCCGCTTTCTGGATGGATCTGGGCAAAGCTCATTTGGATCTAATGGCCACGCGAGGAGGGCTTACTTTTGCACCTAAAATTAGCTCTAACTTGAACGGGCGCATTAACGGCGCCTCGCGACATAATAGACTACGGTTCTACCAGGGCGAGCAGATAAGATTGATGGATGGCGGTTGTGCTAATGCGCTTATCTGATCCGTAAGATTGTTTATTCGCCGCCCGAAGTCTGACTCTTTCAATTAAAGCTTCAAAATGGGAAGCTAGGATGTTCCCGGATATATAATCCGCAATACTATTTTTTACTCCAAAACGCTCTAAATAGTAGCGTGACAACATATGTGAATGGCAACATTGATCAGGAGGCAAATTATATCCTAAAGCTTTTGTCTTCCGCATTACAGAGATTACTGATTGCAGACAGATATCAGAAAATCACAAGAAGACCGTAAGGTCTCTGCGTAAAAATGTGAAGCTGCACATGCGACAGCGGATGACAATTAATTAAACGAACAGTCTTATTAATACGATCGGGATGAATGCCGAACGGCCGTTTACTATAGACTTAATCAATCACATGCACCTTACCGTCGCAAAATGGACCTTAGTCGCGGGTATGTAATGTGACAATAACCCGCGCCATTACGTCATAATTTGAATACAATGAGTGTTAACACATTGCTGGTTCGTCGTTTGTGTGTTCGACGCATGTAAGCCTCGTCTCCCAGCAAAAACGCTCACGTTTCTACCGCATTGACACGTCAGCACGTGCCGCGCGTTGAAATAGCAAGATGACAGGTCGCATTCAACGCGCTATAACTATAGTCTCTTGACCTTTATGCAAATCTTGCGTAAAAAAGAAAGAGAGAGAGAAAGAAAGAACGAGAGAAAGAAAAAGCGTTTTGATTTCTTTCGCAAATAAAATTTATTTGCTTTAATAACTTTCAGAGACAATATAAATACAGTTTGTACATATATATATTTATAAATATATATATATATATTTATAATATATTTTATTTGTCTTTTCTTTAATTTATATATTTATATATTTTATAAATACATAAAATATATTTTTATTGGAAATAACGAATTTAGAGAGATATTATTATTATGCAAAATACTTTGAAAAACAAAACAGATTATAACGTCATTCAGATATTAAATTAATATTAAAAATTCTTTATCGATAAAATATTATTTTTTATCACGCTGTTTATTGCTTGCATTGAATGAAAACAAAAAGATTTTTTCGGGTATTTATGAAATTCTATGCTGCGTTTAGTTTCGTAATATGTAATAATTGTTCACGTGCGTAATTATTAAGCGCATTGAAAAACATTGCGCACGCTTGCGTGCCAAATAAAATTCGTCGTATCGACTGAATATTACAAATATTTGATCGTTGCGAAATCCGACGATACACGTGCGTATTACAGACATTGGATATGGGGGATATTACGTTGGTTTGCGTTAACCGATGAAACTAAAGTAGTGACGGTCGATGATATTCTCGGACTAATAGGACACGTGCATCCTCCATATACGCAAATAAACGGAGGCCTGGGGTGTTGACAAGCCGATCGATCCAACGTGCGCTCTAGCACGATCGTTGCAAGAAACTTTTGCAGAGGGATCGCGCCGAAATACACGCGGAAAATGCACGCGACAGTGCACTATACGAGATGACTTTTATGGAAATACCGAATCGTTTCTTCTCGTGCGATCAATAGATGCGCAAGTTACAGTTACGGATATTTTTGTAAAGCCAAACTGAGATGTAGAGATTCACATATAATAAATTCTGAGTTAACGAACAGAAAATACAAAGCAGCAAAGGTTGGAAGATTTTGGAGTAATGGTCGAAGTATTCTACTATTTTCTTGTTAGGTTTGTGCGTTGGAAAGGGAAAAGATATGAGAAAGGCTCGGTGGACTACCCTTGGGAGTCAAAAGCTAAGTAAGAACTACCTTCGATCTCTTTCCCCTATTATTCCGCAACGATCAAGAAAACGGTACGACTTCTTGTGCTATATATACGCGGAAAAAGATTATGTGTGTGTGTCTACGTCTATGTACAACTGCGTAAAATGTTTACAGTTAAACTCGAGAAATCTTTTTTGTTATTTTTTCGCAAATAAATGTTATTTAACGATTCCGCTTCACTCAGGAACTTGTTACTTTTGTTGTACACACTATGATAAATGTGTTCATTGATTGCGTGAGACCGTTTAAAGTAGATTTAAAACAAATTTAAATGTATATTTCATACATACGTATATAGAATGCGTGACACGAATGTCACACATATGATATAATATCTAATAACGACAAAAATATCTGATAGTTGATACAGAGAGGGAAAGAGAGAGAGAGAGAGAGAGAGAGAGAGAGAATTTATTCGCGCTTTGTGGCATTTCAAAGGTATTGGATTTCTTCTATCTGACATAAATAGCGTGAAATAAATGTCATATGTAAACTCAACCTAAAAATGTATTCCGACGTGATATTTGACTTGCAATGGATCGATCAAGGGTCGTCACGCCTTTTCTACTACTTTTCCGATTTTCTTCCTTGTTTTCTTTGCCTTTCGCGTCTTTCCCGTAGTACATTGCCAATATCTGCATTCTCGTTAAGATCAAACTCTTGATCCGTACTGCTCCACCCTCTTTCCCTTTCTCTTTCTTTCTCTTGATCTCTCATCTCCTTCTAGTTTTTTATTACGCTGCAAAGTTAGCTTTAATTGGGTCGACATCGATCGCTATAATGAGAAAAGTTGTTGGGGCTACTCCTATGGGCGTCAGCTACGTCCGCGGCGCATTATATGTCACAGCTTCCTTTTCCTTGAACTCTGATCAATTTTCTGATCTCCTCTGCAATTCCGCCGATAGTTTTATCGCTCCAAAATGATTATTATTTGTTCCTCGCAAAGGCATTGAGTCTATGTCGGTTATAATACACAACTTTAGAAAGCAATCTTCTGAAGAAAATAGCTGACATTTATAATTAATATGCAGAAAGAAGAGAATATAACACAACTGTCGTATACGCGTACACAAATATTTGAATAAAGCGCAACTGCGCTAATTGTATGTGACAAATACGAAAAAGAATTAAAACAATTTTGTGTATAATTGTGTTAATTTAAAATTAGTTAATTCTACATCATGCATTTTATTTCACAATCTATTTTAATACGTTTTTTTGAATTTCCGTTGTATATTTTTATAATTACAGAATCAATACTTCCTCAAAAATAAAGAAGAAAAAATACATTGCAAAACAGTAAATAGAAATTACATAAATAACTAGAATGTGGGAAGTATCTTTGACACGTAAAGAGGATACAGATCAACATGTTTATCTTATATGTAATACATTTGACATATCAGAATTGGAAGTAGTAAACAAACTTTTATTGGCTTCATATATATGTGTGTATACAAACAGATACATTACAGTTTTATTCGCATTTCGAACCGATGTGTGTTTAAATGTCGTAACAAAATGATTTCTCGTCTGTTTTCCACAGTAGTGTCGTTTTAATTCGTTTAACAACAATTATATCTTCGTGATACGAGCATATATAACGTTCATTCAGCGACTGTGGTTTTAACGATTACGCGTAAGTAGCGTAGAAACACAACAACCGAGACGAAGTGCGGCGGTTGTTGAGCACGTTTTAATTGCGTAACGAGTCTTTCCAATTGCCGTGTAATTTTAATTTGTAACAAGGATAATGATCATTACGATGGCGTTTGCGCGGTGCTTGAAATGTGGCTCCGTAGAATAGGAAAAGGTAAACGCGCGCGAGAAGAGCCGAGGAGGAATACGTTGAAAAAGAAGGAAAGGTGGTAGCAGCAGAGAGGTAAAAGAAGTTTATGCGACTTTAAGGCTGCAAAATAATTCGAGCGCGATTGTTAAGCGAGCGGGAAATTAACGAGAAAGCGCGGACGCGATGAGAGAAGTGCAAAAGATAAAGAAAAAAAATTACATTATCGGAAAAAAAGTTCGAACTTGTTTGTTATCTTCTTCTCCTACTTTACTCTCTTCTAACTTTAGGGAAAAGACTGGTTGGCATTGCTATAAATCGCGTAGATATAACAAAATCTTGAATGTTAAAATCTTCCGTTTAGATGCTAATGTAAACGCAAAAGGTTACCGAGCGGATATATAGTTAGGTTAGGTTGCTTTTCTTTGCGATTCAACCCAAAAACAAATCCTATTAACCGCTCAGCTACTCGAGCAAAATCTGACTGCAGTTGTTTTAAAATGCAGCAGAGAAAAATTGTGCTCAGCACACTAAATGCTTTTAGCTTATTTATTATATTTGATATTAAAAAGTGCACTGAAAACGCTCGATTGTATGTATTTGATAACTGTATTACAAGATTTTTTTTTCTGAGTGTACTTTTCCCGATTTATGTGAAATTTACATGAAAACAAGACACGCAGTATTTTTATTATCGAAATTGCGATCGAATTATTCATTTAGGATGAACAAAAGTCTCAATTAGAGAAAAACATCAAGGAGAGAAAAAATCTGAATGATGAACGTCCTTCGTTGTCCTCGCACATAAACCCGAAGAAGAAAAAAATCGAAGCGAACGGAAGCGGGAGAAGCAACGCTGCGGAGAGATTGGCACTGGGGGATGGGAAGATAGGCGGGAGAGAGACTTTACCGCGTCTTCGCGGTAAAATCCGCCTTCCCTTTTCACGCCTCTTTTTCTTTCCCACACTCACCTCCCGGAAAACCTACCGCATCCTCGTGAAAGCTTTCGCCGGATGAAGACGCTTCTCTTTATGCGGCACGTGCAAGCCCGCTGCCGAGTTTTTCGAGAAAAAGCAGGGCTTTCGAATGCACGCATCCACTTGCAGCGTGTGCACGCATTGTCCCACGTCTCGTGTGTGTAAACATATTTTAGAACGAACTCGCCACTTTGCTCGATTCACAGAAAAGAATGACTCTCTGCATGTATAAATAAGACGCCAAAGCGACACGTTTTAACACTTTTAGGCCACGCTTAATATTGCGAAACAAGAAAGTAATTGTCTTTTATAGTTAAGACTAACAGTTTGTAAGGGAAATATGTATACATTTTATTATCAAGAAAATATGCACTTGCGTGTTGCATACGTGTTTCAAAAAGTTATTATTGTACTTTTTATTTGAGAGAATGTAAAATAGATAGGTACGCTTTTCTTTTGTCTTTAATCTTATGAGTTAAAGGGAACGCGCGCATATCGAATCTCGAGCGCGCGCAAGTCGAGTACTATCGAAAGAGAGAGAGGGACGGTTGAAACGGTAATGGTACGTAGAGCTGGTATTCGCATATTGTGCGAGTTTTCATAGCCGATCGATTTTGCCGCGAAGCAAAGCGACTAGCTCGCTCTTGCGACGAGAAGAACGGGAAATTCTGCAGATCGCGAACTAACGGAGAGATTCTCTCTGTCTGTGCCCGATGCCCCCTTCGTCTCGTATTTTCGGTAGCCATCCTACCGTGAAGCAGTGATACCAACCAACCGTGCGCGATGGAGAAGGAGCGGACGAAAGGATGAGAAGGAGTGTCGCGCGAGGAAAGAGAAAGACGGAGTACCCTTTTTCCCTCGTTATTCCCTCAAACGTTCCCCAGCTGTGCCATTGCTCTCGAACAGGTTTTTCCATCGCGATCGGACGTGTGTATTCTGCGTTCGCAAAGGCAAGATCCGATCCCGGAAATTTCCTGCGGGTCTTCATGTACGACAGGTTCAACGTTCACGTTCTCAAATCGTTCTTGTCTGATCCACCTTTTTGTCGAGACTCGCGCTTTTTTTTTTTGCTCGACTCTTACTACAGAATTATAAACCCGTTCGTTATCAGTGAAGAGAATATTATACACGTAGTTTACTTTTCACGTCAAATGAAAAACAGACTGTGCTTATCCTCCATCTAATATATCAGTTTTCCTTGAGTTACAGTTTACTCTCAAGAACACAGAGATGATTCTCGTAGAATATTAATTTACCGTGTCTCGTAGTACTTTACCCGGTGTGCTCGACCGTTTTACGACGTCTCCAGAAGGATGCCAACATGCTTAAACTGGCGAGAAGAGCTCTTGCTCTTATCGCTCACAGTAATCTTTAACGATCGTCTCGTACGATAAGTCGCTGATGGAAACTGTCACCGCCGGACGAACGTCGGCGAATCATCAAGCGTAGCGGGTCGGCGTATATCTTGTTTTTCCGTTGCGCTAACGGTAGATGTGTAAAAAAAAACAGCACAAGTCTGATGAGACTTTGCGAGATAGGGACGCGGAAAATCCACACCCAAGTGTGTCTCTCAATATGCGCGTTTCTCTCCTCCCCTTCCGCCCTCTCTTCCTTCCTCTCTCTCGTCTCGGCCTTCCCGTCCCCGCGCATTCAATCGAACGGTAACTCGGCACGCTGTTTCGTTTTCAATTTTCCGGCTTTTAATACGGCTCTGGCGACCGTTCGCGAAGCGCAGTAGAACAGCAGCGGCTGCAGCAGCAATGCTGCACCGGCAACGTTCGCGATCATAAATACGGGGCTTACACTCGCGACCGGAATTAATAGTCGGTGAGATACGCAAATGGTTATTACCATAATGACCGCGGCGTAATTCGAATCGTGGATTGGGGACTACGTAGGAAATGCACGGCAAAAGTCAATGCCTGATTTTTGCCGGTCTGTGCAACGCGCGTGTCACGTTCTCGTCAATTTTCAGCAAACATTTCTGGCGGGAAAATAATTGATAGCTATCAATCGACGCGATATACGCTATTTACACGCGATTGTCATTCGGATTATTAGAGATTATCATCCGTGAGTACACGGTGAGTAGTTACAAAGACTCATGATCGTAAAGCTTTACGTTTATACAACCACGTACAAAAGTTTATTTTGGTATTGTTGATAACACTTCTATTAAATTTGGACTTCGTCACTTTAAAGAAAGTAATCTTCGAGACACGTCGTTCTACCTTTGATGTAAGCGAGATTACATGCGATTAGCGATTTAAATAACAAGGTTTTTGTAAATATAATTCTGGAAGATCATCGGAAACGCGGCACACGAAACAGGAAATGTCAACCGCGAAATAATTTATGACACACACGGGAAATTGCTTTATATGTATAATTCACAAGGAGATGAATTTCGACCGAAGAGAATAATTAGTGCCGTATCGTGATTTATGCGATTGCGTTAGCTTGGCAATAAGAGTACATAGGTATCGCTGCAATTATTATACATTCGGTACCAAATAATCAAACCTGCAATCCAACGGCGAAATATATAAATCCATTTGAATAAAAATATTCTCTTTATATTGCAAATATTTTCTCTATACCAGGATCGCGTAGATCTGTCTAAATTTTAATTCTTTATAATACACAGCAGCATATCTAGTTCATCTGCCGTATTATAGAGGTGATTATTTTTCCGATTGTTTTTTTTTCCAAAACTCTAGTGAACTTTTTTTACTGTAATTTAATTTCCGTGTGATTAAGATAAAACCGGATTATAAGAGAAAAACACAAAATTGCGCTGAAATATTGTAAAAAATACGTGATTTTATATAAAAATAACTATTTAAATTAGTTTCTCGTGTGTGTGTATATGCGTATGTGTACGTGTGTGCATGAGTTCAAGGAATAATATATTTGCAACGAAATACTAAAATAAATTTAATAAAAAATATATTGACTAGAAAGATATCTTTTCAATAGAAGTAAAAGCAGTGTTTATTTTTATTTGATCTTCCTGTAATTAAGAAAATATATTATAGAAGAAAAACAAAAAACTAAAAACCAAACATAAAAAAGCAAGAGATATATTTTATTCGCCAAATTAGAACAAAACGATCTACTTTCAGTAAATTAAAAATAGAAATACATTAAGTTTGTTATACGTATAGAAATATACATTATGTACATACAGTCTGTGAGAAGGGAGGGATGATTGAACCATAGTCAATTTATCTACCGTGATCTAATAAATGCAAAATTATGGACGGAATAATTATGGATGGAAGACAGTTTCGAAGCGAGTTAGATATCTCTCGTCGGCCATCATACCTAACTGTGATAGACTCTTGCCTCTCTCGCCATATATCCAAGGAATATATTAATTATAATATTATCCTCTGTGTCGGGATGTCGCGTTTGATACTCGAAAGTTGTCTCGGACTGCCACGTGTCTCGCGTCATTCGAATCGTGTTCGTATTTTTTCTCACGTTTTATAGCGCGTGTGAAATACTTGCAAAAACGCCAGCTCGTGTACACATAAAAATGTACGTGGAAAATGTTTGCCTACACCGTCATTACATTGCAAAATACTGATATATCTATAATTTATATATGACAAATACGTGCTATTATCGCGAGATCAAGCTTTCGTGCGAACGCGCACAAAAGGATCGACGGAATTTAATATGCACTGCTGTGCCGGGAATTTTGTCTGTAAATTATTTACGTTTACAAAATGGTTTTGATAATAAATAACAAAATCTGTTACTTAAGTTTATTTTGAATTATTACACATTATAATAATAGAGAGAAAGAGGGAATAGAAACTTTATTAACATTTTATTATTCATATATAAGAAAAAACTTGCGTCCTGTTTGTTTAGAACTTTTATCAAAAATTTACGGAAAGCAACCGTCCTTCTGCACATGTCTCTTTACCAGCTGTGGCCTAATTCAACTATAACGAAGCTCTGTATACTTGGTGCCGAGCAAACTATGACAGCGGCGAGCTAAGTGACAAGTTGCTCGAAACGCCACTGTTCTATATCGAATTATTGTTGCCAAACAGGGGAGATATACACTTGCAGGAATGTATTTGAATTCTCCGCTGTGAAGCCTCGCATTTCTCTCGCTAGAAACATATCTATGTGAAAGTTTAACTGAAGCGCTGTAATTATCAAAATATTCTCGCAGAATTCTTTTGTTTTTACGTATATTCGTCAAATTTTCTATACGTGCGCGAAGTTTTGTCGATTAACAATTTCCACTTAAATTGGAAAAATGAAGAAAAAGATCGGTCAAGTTTAACAACAAACGTCGAAAAGTCAGGTTTAAAATAAAATCCTTTAAAATAAAACAAGAACTCTAATCAGAAGTTCAAAACTTTAACGTTGGAGTGCCAGCTCCGCACGCAAATTTCCGAAAAGTTACGTATCACATAAAATAAAACTTATTTGATCGGGTTTTATTCTAAGGTCATATACTAAGAGTCACCACAGACTATTAGTCTTGGACTTCGAAAATTCATCACGCGCTCCCGTAGGTCGTGTCACTCCGGCGCATTTCGGCATCCGCAGCATCCGCTGCAGCGTTTCTCTGCAGTCTACGTTGTCCGCTCCGAAGTTCCTTCCTTATCTTCCTTCCTGCGAAAGGTTAACGGCGGCGAAGTGCGCTTAGCCAGCTTGAAACGATGGCGCAGTCGAGTGTGACAATCCCCGATGCCACGCGAAAACTGGCCGGACTACCGACTGATTCTCGCGCATCTGGTCGCGCGCGAACCAAAGGCAAGATTCTGCAAAATTCTTCGCATAAGAGCTTCACCGCAACTCGATATCGTCGAGATACTAAATGCAATACTATTTGTGCGCATTCGATCGTCGCAACCTTGCCTTCTAACTTCGAGATAAAGTCGCGTGAACACGCGATTTTATATCTTACGGTTTGCGACACTACGAAAAAGAAAGTTTCACAAGAAGATATTTGTGTGTTTGGTGGAAAATATTTTGCAAATTGTGCGCATAAATATCGCAGATTTCATAGTGTATAAATTGTTTATCCAAGAAAATACATCAAAATAAAAGATGAAGAAGATTAAATATTATTATTTAAGAGATAAATATATTTCAGAGAGACGTGCATGTATGTGTGTATACATATATACATGTAATACCAAAAGCGCCAGGTGTAACACATCTACAAATGTAGCTAAACTTTCGTGTCAGTGATTTATTTGATTGTACACAACTTTCCGTACACTCCTCTCGTGTTTAATTATCAGTTAAAAACTTCCATCTTTAATCATTCTCTTTTGTGTATATTTGACACTCTGAGAATTTTCTCATGAGCTTTCGGTTATTAACAACTTTCTACACACCTAACTAATATTGTGTAGCAATAATAACACGCTTTTGAACAATTATGTCGTTACCTGAAATTATTTTGATGACCAAAGTAAAGTCACGTGACTTTAGTCATGTGTTGTTTTTCTACTCCTCCCTATCACATGACCTTACTTTAGTTACGTTTTTAAAGATTTAAACAGACTTATATCGGATGTTTTTTGTATTAACTCAAAAGTAAATGAAGTTTCGAAAGTGGTGAACGAGAATTTTTTAACAAAACTCATTTAGACTGAAAATGAGAAAAGTTATAGAGACAAAAGTACATACTTCAGTTTAGTATAAACAAAATTAAAAAAATAACAAATACAATTTTATGTTATAAAGAACAATAATAAAAACTATTATCAGCGTACATACATAATTCATGTAATTATTCAAATATTATTTATTTTAAGTATTTGTAAACACATATGCAGAGCAAAAGCGGATTTTTGTATTTTGTTTTAATGTTATCTGTGGTGTGTCTCTTGCTGAAACTTGTTTGAAGCTCAGATAAGTCAATCTCTAGTGGCGAACTGTTCCTTCCAGAACAGTCACTGCAGGCGCGGAATCGGATCGCGGTTAGGGTCTGCGATCTTTTTGCGCCTTGAAAAATCCATCGCTTAAGCGCGTCTGCTGTCCCACATTGCCACTCTCGCTTTGTTGACTCTCATCCGCACTGTGCGCGGCGTTGTGTGTATTCCACCCCCGCGAGAGGGTTACATCGATCGACGTGGAGAAGGAGGCGCGCCGCGTCGTCGTTCCTGACTCTTTGCTGACTGGATCGGAACGAGCCTAACAGCATCTCAAACAATGTATCCCGGGTGTCAGAGGCTCGGTGTTCCCGCTCGAGGCGCCAGTTTGCCTAGTGTATATGGGCGTATCGATTGTCACACTCTCTCTCGCGACCCGGAACGTGTAACCTCGGCGTTGTCACGTCACGCGGGTTTGACGGGTGGAGATGGTGTATTCTCGTTAGCGTCGTAAAACAAACGTTTCCCAGGCGGTTGTCGAATAAAGATGGCGGGATTGACGCCGTTAATTCCCGTCTCCAGGTACGGCCAGGTAAGACTTGGTCGTAATCCACAACGCAGCGGAAGTTTCGATGGGTTTGTCGTAACTTATTGAACAACGACAGTGACAACGACTTCTCTCGGTACTCCCTTTCAACTCCATTAGATTGCGCTATAATTTTTCGGTCATTCGTTTTATGCTTAAATTATGAGCTGCTGCTCGTTACATTACAGATTAATGCTCGTAAACTACGCGCGATAAAGTGGTAGGAGCGAGTTAATCGCTACACTTAGGAACTCAAGCGATTGCTATTGATGTTCCATAAATGTGTCACATAAAGAAGATAGATCTTATCACTGTATCAAATAAAGTCTTTACTTAAACAACATATTGCAACAATTTTATTATATACTTATCATTATCCACACGCACAGATAGTAAAATAACATAAAAGATATTAGTGGAAATAGAACGCGTAATGTATCGCGTAATGTAACGAGTATTGTTTTCTTGTGCATGGGTAATTATATATTTATTAAAATTAATATTTCGTGCTAAAAAGAGATATCTGTTTCTGGCGACACATTTACATGAGTTTGTACGATATAATTAACAAAGTAAAGACTAAGTAGAACATGTCGCGCGTCTTCTTATTCTATATAAATTACACAATAACAACATATATCAGATTGTGGCGATAAAGTGGTTGTGCTGCAAACCGCTTTTGTCTTCGCTTTCTTCTCCCCATAGAAGAAGTTGCGCTATTTTCGCGCTCCAAAAAACGGCGAGAACGTTAATGGTCTCCATGCGCTTACGTAATACCGCAATAATGATTCTCTGAGTGCTATCGGAAACGAGTATACGAGAGAGAGAGAGAAAAAAACAACATGAAGCTGACGAATAAACAGACGGGCAAAGGACGAGCAAAGAGATGGCTTTCGGATAGCTTTCCCCTCGAAAAACGCTAAATGCGCTAATTGGTGGTGTCTACGGGCGCGCGGGGACATATATTTTCCACGACCATTCATAACCCTTTAACGCGATTAAGCGGCTCCCGCTTGCAGCGAAAACTAAAGAGCACGAATGAACCCGTGTGTTGCCCGGCTCACGAGCGGGCCGCGTATTTTTGTTAGGCGGGATTAAGGCTTACCAGGGGTGGAGGGTGGCCCTCGGTCGCGCGAATTAAAGGGGTTGCCGCTCGTTATCTAGAAGGAGCGGATTAATAACTTGATACCCCTCTCCCCTACTTCTATTCAGTCTCGGAGAGAGGGCGATATCTCTCGACCTCTTTCACTCGCGCGTGGCGCTTGATACCGGGATTATGTTGCGGTTAAATAATGATGCGTATCCTTCTCGACGAGGCACGACGGGATGACGAAAGCGTTTACAAACCCCTGACCCCGAGCTTGGCGTTACCAGAGCGGGATAAGCATCGTGATGTCCGACCGCTCCTAAATTGTTCTCCTGGTTTAATTCGCGGCCGAATGGAACATATATAGAGACCTGGTTGTATAATATCTCTATGTTGATATTAATTAGTTTCCACTTTTCGGAAGCAGGCGTCGGCTAATATATTCGCCTCTGGTATTTACACGGCAGCCTTCGGGAAAGCAATTACTATTTAATACGATTAAGTGTGAGTTATTAGCGTAATTATTGATGTAGCACTAATGATCAGAATCGTTAATTTTATTTGTCTTCTGATGATTACGTGATTCTTCGACTATCCGTTACATTGTGTACGTCGAGTATCTACAATGACAATCGGACGACCGTGATACATCTTTGGATCTGTGAAAATAGTCTCATAGACAAGTTTTAGCGCAATGTCACAATGTTCTATCGTTCGATCAGCGGAGGCGCAATTCCTCTCGGGTTAATGGAAATGTAAATCCATATCAGTTTATTCTGAAAGTCAATTAATAGGAATAAATGGAATAGTCAGAAATCAAATTAATCAACGACTGTTTAATTGGCTCCGATGTAATCAATTCGGCGTGCCCGTTATGTAACTAGCTCATATCGCCGTTCTCCATCGGCACTCATTAACAACCGAAATCACTTGAATTTTCGATTAAAAAGAGAGAGAGAGAGATGGGGCGGACTCGATTTTCAAAAATAATAAATGATATCTTATCTAAGGTCATCGTCAGACAGTAGGTGGGAGCGACCTCGATCTCCTGACACATACAGAGGCGCGTCGAGTTATTTTTCATTAACGAGATCTACCGTCGCCGTTAGTAAACTCATTGAACAAATTTGCTAGTTACCTAATCTACTAAAGGACGACGGGCGTGCGCGCTTAGCGGCGAGTTTAAGCGATAATTGGGCTCGTGTACGGCTCGCGACTCACGACTACACTTATATCAACTTTAACCCGAAAAGTAAAGGCCAAGCTAGATTTTAATCGAATTTTTCTCTCACTATTTTACGCGTAGCAGTTATTAATACTCATTAAAGCTATAAAAATACACGATGGTATTTACAATACTGCAAATTTTTCCATGTAAAGAATAATGTTTACATAATATGTATATATAATACGCGTATAAATTATAAATAAACAATTTTTTATCTCTTTTGAAGATGTAAGAGCTAGTCTGTTTTTTAAAAATTTACGCGATAAAACTTTTCAACATGTGGATAGTGTAATTTCGAAATCATAAAATCTTTTCTTGAGAGCGTGATTTATCTTCCCGCGTCGACACGCGCTGTTTTCGCGACGCTCCACAAAATAACGCAGCTGACTCGACGGCGGCGCAGCCGTCACACATAAAGGCGCCGTCTTTTTGCGCTTTGCCTCCCGAGAAAGATACATCGCGACGTTAAAACAGGAATTCTGCGACAAATGCGAAAAATTACGCGTTTTACCTCAGCGAAGTTTCGTTTGCCGACTCAAAGAGAAAGCGAAATGCACATGACGCAAGTAGAAGTACTCTTTTACACACACCCGGCCTGGAGGTTGCAAAATACGCGCATTCTTCAAACAATAAATAAGTAATTAAGTTGCTTAAGAGAACCCCCCGGATCCTTGGAGAGTATCTCTCTGGCACCAGCATCAGGTGTTTTTCGCACGCGTAGAAAGGAAGCACGTGAAAACTGTAAACTCCGTCCTGCTCTTATTATGCTACATATCTTCAAAAGTAAACTCGTACACATGTAGAAGTACGGAGAGAAAACAGAAATACAAACAAGACGGTTTTTGCATAGAGCGAAGAACTAATCGTTTAATCCGAACGTATCGTTACATCGTGCTATTCCCATTTCCCAGAACAGAGAGACGCCAATACGTTGGGAAAGAAAAGGAAAAACCCGAGAACGGTGAAAAACCGGGAAAAAAGAAAACGTAAAATAAGTGAGAAATGCAAGTATATCTACACAGAAAGGAAAACCCCGTTTTGTACTCGGGAATATTTTTCTTTGGACATTTCTTTTCTCAGTTGTCGTGCTCTTTTGTTCTCTCTTTCTAGTCTCGCCAAATTGCACGATCTAACATTTCTGTAGTAGCAGCGAGTTAAACGACACACACAAGATCGACAAGAAATATATGACGAGTACACCGTCATTCGTCATTTAGCGATTCTTTTATTTGGGTTACATCGATTTGCTTCACATACATACTTGTGCTATGCAAACGTAATACGCAGACATATAGTTTTGAACGTAGAATTTAGCGCTTTATTTTTTCTCATATTTATTCTCTTTTATAACGCATCGAATGTGAAACGTTTTCACATTTTAGTATAGTCGTCGCGTTTTCTTAAAAAGACAAAATCAGAAAATGTACTTTATTAAAATGTCGAAATAGAAATAAAGCTCACGTATATTCGTATAATAAATTTGACATACCTTCTAGAAAAAAAAAGAATATTTTATTAATAAGAGCTCGAGAGAATATAATAAAGAATAAAAATATTTTTTTCAATAAAGAACGAAACCACGCTAAAGAACGTGGATGCAAAACGAAAATATAAAAGCAGATTTCACGAAGAGATAAAACAAACACAAATGAGTGTGTTTTTATTTTTTTTCGTGAAGTGAAACATATGAAATACCCTTCCTCTTTCTTGCACAATAAATTATTTTTACCCGAAATAGCATATGAAGTACAAAATAACATTGTAAAATACATATACATTATATTGCGTGTTCATTGTTTTACATATTGTATATTTCGTACTTTTTTGTCTTGTTTTTTTTATCACGTTAATAAACCATCATTATTTATTGAATCCTGTGTTTATTTCTATTTATTTCGTTTTCTTTCGTATTTTATTCTTTTTTTTTGTCATTACACATTGGCTGAAAAACAGCTACGCAAATATCCGTCGAGGAAATCGGAGTTCGGCAATTTATCGCGCGATCGCGCGTGGCGCGCGCAGGATTTGTCCTAAAATCCTGAATTTTTGCGGAACGCGTTTGGCGCAAAGAATCGATATCGTTTCGGCATCCCTTTCGCGTGATATTACAGCGTGTATTTTGCCTGTGGCAGCCTTTAGTTAGAAACGACAAACATAACGCACGCGAGATGGATCAACAACTACCCAATATCTCTGGTAACTACGTGGCTTTTGCCATGATTACACAAGCTTTGAGCGTATCCATGTTTTAATAGCGTAAATCATATATTTTATTGCCCGTTTAAACGCTCTTTCCACTTTGTGGTGGAACAGCGGTTATGAACTGCATTAAAATTGGCATATCTACACTCACATACATAGGTATATGGTTGCAATTTTCTGTCGCTAATGCAATATAAAAATGTAAAATATGTGACGTAAGATTCATAAAATCTAAACTTTCCATTTAAAAGTGTGAGAAATAAAATACATCGGTTTCTTTCTAACGTCTATTAGATAAATCCTATATTAAAAAAGGCATGTGTACCAAGAAGTGCGCGTATAGAGTCGAATATATCGCATCTATTGTTGCCTCTTTCCCGCATTGCTGATTGGTTGGTTGATCGAGTCGAATCGAATCGGTAAGATCGAGAGAGTAAATAATAAAAGCGATTTTGAGACAGTCTTTTTGTCGTAGAGAAAATTAAAAACGTAACTAAAGTCACGTGACAGGAAAGAGTAGAAAAACAACACGTGAAAATAACGTGACTGTAATTTATATTATATATAACATTAAATAATACATATTATACATATAATTTATTATAT